>NW_022196906.1:30846322-30904354 GCF_008632895.1 Mastomys coucha | reverse complement strand
ATTTGAACTCATGACCTTCCAAAGAGCAGTCGGTGCTCTTCCCCGCTGAGCCATCTCACCAGCCCTGTACTTAGATTTCTGAGGCTTAGTACCAAGTTCAAGGGGTGCATCGGACAAGACCGGTGACATATGGCATATGATAAGGTCTGTGCTGTCCTATCTAGGTGTGCAACCTTGGCTCAACTTCTGCTACTGCTAAATAAAGAACCCTAAGGCTCTAGGACTTTGAGGACAGATTTAACCCCTGCTCTGCCACTCAAGTGACTACAGTCATATGAAGTACGAAAAAAATCATTAGACACCAAACAGCACCAGGCAGTGTGCTTGTAGCAGGGCCAGTGGCTCTAACTCCAAAGTCCACTTCCTCTCTCTGTTATATGCACAAGGCTGGGAGACCTATAGCTATTTAAGTCAGGGAAGTCCTTTCCATTATTTGGACTTCAATCCTTGGAAAATGGGACCGTCATCTCTCTTGTGTTGACCCTGTAAGGTGATGGTGAAATTAACATGAAATCAAGTGGCCAATTAGTACCCTTCGATATTCATGGACATGGTAAATTGGTAATCTTCAGATCTGTCTGATGCTGGAGGCTAGCTGGAGAAAGCTTTGAAAACTTTTGTTGCTGAGGGTCTGGTTCAGTGGCCCTGTGTGGGTTGGAGAGGTGACCCAGTGGTTAGGAGCATGTGCTGCTCTTGCAGAGAACCTGAGTTCAGTTCCCAGCACCCTCATCAGGTGACTCACAACTGCTTGTAACTCCAGCTCCAGGGGAGCCCATGAACCCTACTGGATTCTGAGAGCACCTGCATTGCCAGGTGCATATAACTGCACATGGACATGCACATCCACACATCGTTCAAAATAAAATAAATCGTTAAAAGAAAATCCTAGGTCTCAGGAGGTTCCTGAAGCAGCCCCTGCTTTCAGGTGTGAGGGACAAACACCAAATGCAGAGAGGCCAGGCCTTTGCTTTCTCGTTCCTGCCTCAGCTAAGGTGTTGCCAGCCCTGGCCCTGCCTGTGCTCTCTACTCTGAACTTTTCCATTCTAGCCCTTTGCTGGTATACTTTGGCTTCCTTGCAGCACCTCACAGCCAAGCAACAAGAGAAGGGTGGAGAAGAGTATGGGAGAAAATGACCCAAGCCAGAACAAAAATTCCCTTTAGTTTCCCAGACCAAGTGAATGGGGGTGGAGGCTCTCCATGCCACAGGGTTTGAGTAAACAGCTGAGGTGTCCAGGTAGGGCTCACCCTTCTGTGTTTAGCTACAAAACAGTATGTGTGTGTGTGTTAGGTGAATCCCAGAAGGCATATTTTATACTGATGCTATTTTTCTTTGTATTGTCCTAACTGTGCTGGACACTTCAGGGGTAGTAAAGAGTGTCTAGGAGACGTCTTTATATTTAAGAATCTCATTCATCTCCACCTGAATAGGAGTGTCCCAGAATGGCTGACTCCAAATGAGAGGTTACTGAGTAGCTACTTCCATTGGCTTTAGGCCTACCTAATGATATTAAGGTCTCCTTCTGTTAAATCTGACTTATAAGTTAGCTTCTGCTTCAACCATCTTTAGTACTGGTACTGTCCCATGGGAAAAGTTGTCTGGGATGCTGGTACCAGATCTCAAGCCTCAAATCTGAAAACTCAGGCTTTGAGAACTCCTTGATGCTAGCTTGAACCAACACAGCAAGGAAGGAAGGAAGAAAGGAAGGAAGGGAGGGAGGGAGGGAGGGAGGGAAGGAGAGAGGGAGGAAGGGAGGGAGGGAGGGAGGGAGGAAGGAAGGCAAGCCAGCCTCCAGAAGGGGTGCCATCTGATTCCCAAGATGACCATTTTCTTTATACTGTTCCTGGACATGGGGTTGTTTTCATCTTTCATAGGTAGGACTCAAGGAGCCTCTTGAAGCCCAAACTAGGTATTCAGTATTTGTGGCTAATGGTGAGGAAAGCTGAGTTTGAGTCCTGTGGCTGCCAATCAGTTGTGTGACTTTGGGTGAGCCACCAGGACTTCTGGACTTTATTTTCTTTCTTTAACCCCTCAGGATGTTGGTATATGCAATGGCTTTTTGCAGCTTCTAGGCTTCTGCATGCCGAGCTCAGTCTGACTAGTGTGATGCCACAGTGGAAGGAACAGTGGTGTGATTGTGTTCTGCGACATTTTCCTTTTATTTGTAACTTCCAGTAGGCAGTTGTTGGCTAGAGCCATCTTCTAATCATGGGTACCTCCTCAGTCCAGATTCTAAGCTTCCCCTGAAGGCCAAGGTCCCAAGCTTCTTAAAGTCCTGAAATAAAAGTGAGGAAATGGAGCCATCCCTACTCCATGTTTACTTCATTTTCATGGTCATGTACCTGTCTCCAGTTCGTTATTAATCCTGTCTTATTGTCCCAGTCTTAAGCTTTGAAACATGGGCCTTAGTGACCATTGAATTAATTTGGTTCATTAACTCAAGGAGGGTATTCTGTTGGGGGGGGTCTGAGGCTAGAAAAGAGCTCAGAGCGCCAGGCTGGGCTGCCAATCTTCCCTCCTGTGTATGTACGTTATTGCCTGCCCTTTTTCCTAAACACACCCATCTCTGACACATTCAGTTCCTATTTCACAAATCTTTTAAGTACCCAGCCACCATGCACAGGTGCCTAGAAAGCAGGGAGGGTCCATTGCTTCATCCTGGAGGCCTGAAGCTAAGCCTTCTTCCTTTGGTGTCAGGGGACCCTCAAAATCAAATCTAAGGACTTTTTCATTGACTGCTAGAAGGCAATGATGAGGGAAACAAGACATCAGGAAAAAAAAAAAACGTTTTATTCTTGGCTGCCTTGGCTACTGCAAAAGCAAACTGGTTAACAATCTGGGCAAAGTATAATTCTGTGTTGAGGATTCAGGGAAGCCAGAAGAGTCGATAACATGGGCTGAAGTCAAGGTTTGTATTTGATGCCATTAGAACACAGGTTACACGGTGATACAAAAGTGGCTTTATTATTTTTAAATAAATATTTTAGTATTATAATATAGGTGCTAAGGGTGTACAAAGATGTATCATTGGGGGGATGAGGAGGTAGCTTAGGTGGTAGAACACTTGCCCAGCATGTGCACAAAGTCCAGCACAGCAAAGAATGAGTAAACAAACAGATAGAATGTTGGAAGCTGTTTTTGTGCTGGAGATATGTGAAGAACAGAGGTGCTGGAGGAGGGGAGGGCCAGGCTGAGCATCTGGGCTGTTGAGCATCTAAGTAAGTGTTGATCAGGTGAATGGAGGCTCTCTGCAAGTCAGAATTACCTGCAGAGTTTTCAAACTCCAAAGCCCGGAACATACTCTGACTCATTAAAGAAGAGTCTCTGGGCTTGGAACCCAGAGCTCCATCCTCACAGATTCCAAAATGTAGCTGAAGTGAGACCCACAGGTTTAGGGGTTCATTTGTACCTCTAGTTGCCGATGGAATGAAATGTAAGTGAAGGACTATTACAGGCCTTCGGTTTATTTATTTATTTTAAGATCGGGATTTCTTAGTCACTCCTTTTAGAAGTCCTGAGAACTGCTTTCTGGTTTGTATCTGGGAGGAACAGGAGTTGGGGGGTGGTACCAGAAGGGATGGGAAGACTTTGGAACTGAAGCATCTAAGTCCTTGGGGACATTGTCACAAACTGCCCCTCCCTTACCGCCAGGACCTCCTGCAGAATTCCCCCAATTCCATGTCTGGAGTCTCCAATAACCCCCAGGGGATTGTGGTCCCAGCCTCAGCACTCCAGCAGGGCAACATCGCCATGACAACTGTCAACTCTCAAGTCGTGTCAGGTTGGTGCAGGGTTCTGGGGAGTGTGGGAAACATCTTGGGAGAAGAAGGGGTACCCCTAGGAAATTCTGGGATGAGGGAGTATCCTCTGCTAAGGGAGGGACTACCAGCTTAGTTTCTTGACTGAAGTGTTCTGCACATAGTAAGCACTAAGACCTGACCATGATGGGCTGAAACAAATTTAAGTCAAAATCTCATGGCTTTTCTCCCCCCACCCCCACTTGCCACACATACACACACACACACACACACACACACACACACACACACACACACATTGAAGACTGAGTAAGGCCTTGTCCCTCCTCCTGTTTCCCACCAAGGCCTCTGCTTTTCCTTCTGGACACCATGTCTTACCTCACCCATTCCTCTCCTACAAGGGGAGCAAACAAGCATTCTGCCACTACCCCAAGAGTCTTCCCAAGCAAATGGGGATCCTGCTTGCCTTTTTCTTTTTTTTTTTTACCTTCATGTCAGGGGACCCCAAAACTGGTTGTCTCCTCAGGTGGAGCCTTATATCAACCAGTTACCATGGTAACCTCCCAAGGTCAGGTGGTCACCCAAGCAATCCCCCAGGGAGCCATCCAGATCCAGAATACACAGGTGAGTGTGTGTAGGTGTGTGCGTTTGTGCATGAGTAATGGAGGGCGCCTGTGGTTCTTTACAATCTGTCGGGCACGGCAGCAATGGCTCAGTTAATCCTCACCTCTAAGACACCGCTCTCTGGACAGGAAGCTGGAGCCACAAGGCTTTATCAGCTCTGGGGATTTTGCTGCCTCCAGGGTTTATATCAAAGGACTCTGCATTTCCTGTGCTTGGTCTTCAGCTCCAACTACTCTGCACCTCGGTGATATAGAGGTCAGATCTCTAGAAAGATCTGAAGTAAGACACCTGAGATCTGACAGTAGCTGTGATCTTGCATATGTCTCCTTAGCTCTCTGAGCCTGAGTTCTTATCAAAAAAGAAGGATTAATACCATCACAGCCAACCTACAGGGCTGTGATGAGGATTAACCACAGTGAGGGACAGGAAAGTGCTTTGCAAACTGTAAAGTATCACAGAAATGCTAATAACTACTGGATGGTTTATGGCAAATTCTCCTCTTCGGTACTCTCTGCATGACCTTTTTCTGCTGTTTCCTCTCTCATCCTCCCTTTCCCCTTATCCCCTCACCCCAAGCCTCATCTCCATCTCCATTCTCTGAGGGGGTAGTATGGGGTGAGAGGAAAAGGTGACCTCCCCAGGGCCCCAAGAATAACTTGGGAAAAGAGGGTTGGCAGTGAGAGTGTGCCATTACTATGGCAACAGGTCCCTAGGCACTGGCCTCACAGGCTGCTGATGCTGATTTTTTTCTTCACGTGCCCTGAAGGTTAACCTTGACCTCACCTCCCTCCTGGACAATGAGGATAAGAAGTCCAAGAACAAACGAGGAGTCTTGCCCAAGCATGCCACCAATATAATGCGTTCTTGGCTCTTCCAGCATCTCATGGTGAGTGTGTGTGTGTGTGCATGGGTGTGCATCTGTGCGTGTGTGCATGCTGGGGATGTGGAATCACAGCAAGGGGTGATAAATAGCCCACTGCACAGGTATCACACTCTGCATGCAGAGACTTTGGTCTCAGAAAAAGGCTATGCTAGATCATCAGCTATAGGGCAGATCGGAAGAGACTTAAGTAGGACCTAGAGTCCAAGGTCTTTTGCATACTCTCTGCTACTACTAGCTCAAAAAGTTAGGGGGAAGTTTGGACATGAGAGATGATGGATACCAATATTCTGGAGAGAGTTAAACACTGGGCAAGTATTTAACACTTTTTCCATCCTGGAAGCAAGGTATGTTGGCACGGTCCTCCTGTCACCAGTGCCTTCATGTAGTAGCCTTAAAAGATGAGACTGGAGTGGCCACTGGGCTTCCGGAGTCAGAATTCAGAGCTTCTGGGCTAAATGAAAGATGGCCAGGATTTCTAGCTAGGATGGCTAAATGAGTACACTCAGTAGCCATCCTCTGCAGACCATGGCTGAGCCATACCGGCAGAAGCATCAAGAGCAGCATAGGCAACCTTCTCACCTCCCAGCTCTAACAGAGACATTGAAAAGTTCCTGGAGACCAGATACAATAGCAGGAAGATAGGCTTGAGGACAGGTACATTGGGTGTGGACTATTTGTTCTATAGCCGTGTGATAATTCCAATGGCCTTTATTTCTCAAAGTGGTGAAAGTTGAAAGAGAGGACAAACATACAGAGCTATAAGGTCATCCCTTAAATAGCTGTTAACTGGGCATGGTGGTCTTACACGTCCAAGTACTTGAGGCAGAAAGAGCATGAGTTCAAGGCTGGCCTGGGCAATAGAGCAAGACCCTACCTCAAAACAACAAAAAGAAATTCTTCCCTTTTGACTCTTCTACTACAATGAATGAAGAGCAGAGTTGTATATGGCTTGATTTTGTTGATTTTGCTTTTGAGACAGCATCTTACTGTGATGCCTGGCTGGCCTCAGACTCGTGATCCTCCTGCTAGCCTCAAAATGGTAGATTTGCGTGTGCCACTACACTGAGCTCGGAACAAGTTTTTTTTAAGGTCAAGTCCTGGTCTTTGTGAAATCTAGAGGTGAATGGAATGTGTGAGGCTGATGTGTAATTTTGATTTAAAGTACATGCTGATTTTGCCATCGCCTGACACTGAGAGTAACCTTCCTATAGTGCTTGCTGTAGGTGTGGGTGGACCTACCTATATACATAGTCTTTCCAGCTGTGGTAAATCTCCCAAGAATAGGGACTATGCGTCATTCTTAAAGCCTTTATTCACAGTGTATGACCTCAGGACTTACTGGGTTTTCTAAAAAGTCATCCCATGGTGAACTGTTTAGGAAAATTTGGGTTCTACAAAATTTTGTCTACTTTTTAAAAGGTGTGTGTGTGTGAGAGAGAGAGAGAGAGAGAGGGAGAGAGAGAGAGAGAGAGAGAGAGAGAGAGAGAGAGAGAAGGAATTGATTGCACAGGGGGCAGGATGCAGTTTGTACTGCATGCATATAGAGACCTGAGGTCAATGTCCAGTGCCGCCTTCTATCACTCTTCTTAGTTTTTGAGACACAGTCTCTCACAGAACCTGTAGCTTGCTGTTTCAGCCAGGCTGATTTGCAAGGAAATCTCCAGGGTCCCCCAGTGTCCAACTCCACAATGTTGGGGTTATAAGCAGGGTGTAATGGTACACACCTTTAATCTCAGTATTCAAGGGCAGAGGCAAGTGGAATTCTGTGAGTTCAAAGCCAGCCTGGTTTATGTAGCAAGTCCCAAGCCATCTGGGGCAGCATAGTGAGACTGTCTGAAAAGATACATTCGGTGCTAGAGTTGCAGATAAGCCACCACATCCAGCTTCTTCATGGATGTTATGGATCCAGACTCTGGTCCTCATCCACTTTACCCTTTGCTCCATCTCCTCAACCTTATTTCTTTATTCTTTATTCATATGGTAGATTGTGAGAAGGGTAAGGTTTGAAATGGAAGATAAGGCTTGAGTCTTCATCCAAACAGCTGGACTCTAAATTACCATTGATACTGTCATTGTGGCTTTGAGAACCAGCCCTGGGGCTATAGTTCTTGGGAAATCCCACTCATGGTTCCATATACTGAGCAGGTACTGGCTGTGAGCTTTAGGGAGAAAGGAGAAGGAATGAAGGACAAACAGACATCCAGGCACAGTAAGTGTTCTGTCTCCAGCTCAGTTAGCATAACTAGTTTAGGGACTGGTTAATTTGAAAGGCTAGCTAAAAGAGGAACAGCCACCCAAAAGACATGGTTTATGTTAATTTAAAAGATATACATATACTCATTTGCTAATTTAGGTAGAGAGCCAACATCTTTTTCTTACTAAACTGTATCATTTTACTTGCATAAGCCTTTCTTAGAATAAAACATCTTCAAATTCCAACTTCACGTCAAGTGTAGTAAGAACACTGACTTTGGGAATCTAATCTAGTTAGGGGATCTTTGTGGTTCTTTATTCCAGTCTCTCGTGTGTACCCCACCCAATCAAAATGAGTCAGCATTTTCTCTCTCTTTCTCTGTCTGTCTCTGTCTCTGTATCTCTGTCTCTTTGTCTCTCTGGCTCTCTGTCTTTCTCTGTCTCTCTGTGTGTTTCTCTCTCTGTCTCTCTCTCTGTGTCTGTCTGTCTGTCTGTCTGTCTGTCTGTCTGTCTGTCTGTCTGTCTTTTGAGACAGGGTTTCTCTGTGTAGTCCTGGAACTCACTTTGAAGACCAAGCTGGCTGTAACTTAGAGATCCACCTGCCTCTGCCTCCCAAGCTCTGGGATTAAAGGTGTGTACCACCACCACCTGGCATAAGTCAGTATTTTAAAGCAAATTTGAGTCTTAAATTTTCCAAAGCTTTCTACATAGTTTTCTTAGCAACGATAACTCATTCTTTTTGTGCTATAGATCATTCATTAAGTCATGTGTAGCTGGCATGCACCAGTCAGGGTACAAGCCCAGCTGACTTTCTGATAAGCGGTAAGTGTGGCTGGTGAGGCTTCTAGAAATTGCTCCATTCATCCCCAGTCTGGGTCTGAAGCCAGTGGATGGTTTGCAGGTGATACACAGAACATCCCATAATCTGACACTTTGGCTAGTGTGAGTCTGAGCACTTCTACAAACACAAGATTTTCTTTCCTCTTGCAGATCCATCAGGGAGAAGTTGTGTTTTTCTCTTGCTTCTGTCCCCTGTCACAGGCCTCTTGTTTGCACTGTTCTGTGCCATAAGCAATTGCAGAGGTGCACTGGGGTGATAGAAAGCACCTGAGGTGAAAGGTTAACTCTCAGCCCTTTATCTATAAGGCTGAAGGGAGATGGGGACACTGCCAGCCTTAGCTACTGGTTTCCAGTCCCTGAAGAATGTGGTGACATTTTCTTGCTATTTTGTTTTGACCAAAAGAGGCTAAACTCCAGCTAGAAGCAATAGGTCCACGGGAACCCACGCCATGCAGGAAGCCCCTGAAGAGGGTCCTCCCCACGGAGGAGGGTCCTCCCCATGGAGGAGGGAAAGTCACCCTTCCTCTTCCTTGGCTGTAATACCACCTCTGCTACTTGTGGTATCTGCCAGTCATCCTGAGCTGTCAGGAATTCTACCCACTTCCATTCCTAAAGTTGATGATCCTCTGTGTGCCAGGAGGTCTTGGAGAAGAGCCCAGGCCCCAGCAGGACCCATCATGCCCCACAGCAGCCTGTCTATGCTCAGCACTTTAGCATATCATCTCATTTAACCCACACAAGCACCCCAGCAGATAGGTCCTACTGTCCTGTGTTACCAGTGACAAAACTGAGGCTTAGAGAAGGCTCGGGTGCCACAAGATCACACTGGTAATAAGGCCAAGCAGGAATCGAACCCACAGCAGTGTAACCCTAGGTTCTAATCTCCCACTCATTCGGCTCTTCTGCCTTCACACTGATCTCAGGATGCAGATATGCAATGCTCACACCACAGTCTAGGCAAAGCAAAGCTGAGCCCCTAGCCTTTCTGCCAGAGACCTGTGGGAGAGTTGTGGGGTTTTTATCCACCCAAGCTCAGGTTTTAGACCTTGAAGTGAAGCTGCCTCACATCTACCCATTCCTACCCATCTGTTTCATCAGGCTGGCGTGGCTTGAAGCCAGGACCCAGCTGCGCTGATGTGGCTTGCAGCCAAGGCCCAGTTGTGCTCCACCCACTCCCACCTTCATTCCAGCCACACAGAGACCAGGGCCTTGCTCCAGGTTCTCTTATGAACCCTGGATGTGGTTTAAAAAAATAATCAGAGGGCAAAAGAGGCACCAGGGGCTTCCTCTATATGACTTTTTAAATGGAAACATCACATACCATAAAATTTACCCTTCAAAATATATGATTCCAGAGTGGGATATGTGGCTCAGTTGATAGAGTGCTTGCCTAGCAAGACAGATCCCCAGCATGGTCTATTCTGGGCATCATGGTACATTCATGTAATCCCAGCACCCAGAAAAAGTGGAGACAGGAAGAGCTGAAGTTTTAGGTCAAAGCAAGTTTCAGCTACACAGGTTCAAGAGCAGCCTGGGCTAGAGATAATCTGTCTCCAAAATAAAAACAATAACATAGGTTTTAGTATATTTACACCCTGGCACAATCATCACACCCACCTAATTTCAGATGTTTTCCTTCTTCCAAAAGATATCCCACAGACATTAGCCAACACCTCCAGCCTCTAACAACTTGGACTCTACAGCATACCTCTATGGATCAACCCTTCCAGAAATCTCACTCAAGTAGTTCATAAGATGGTATTTGTGACTGTGTTCTTTTTTAATCCATCATGAGGCAGGAGGCACAGCTCAGTGGTAGTATACTTGCAGAATTAGCATCACATTGTCAAAGTCCATTTATCTTGGACTGACAGTACTCCACCATGTGTCTAGATCACATTGCGTTTAACTCTTCTCAGTTGAGGGACACTTTGGCTGTTTCCATCTTGGACTCTGAGGAACACTGCTCTGAATGCTTATGGATCTAGCAGAGTTTCTGATAGCCTTCTTCAGCTTCCCAGCTATCTTACTGCACCCCAAGAGCCTTTCATGCTAGGCTCAGGGCCTGGAAGAAACCGGCTAAACATGCAGGTATAGTTCCCACTCTATACAGGATTCCTGGCCAAGGAGGGGAATGAAGATGAAAGACAGCCTGCTGCCTCTGCACCTTGATGATGCTGTCAACAACCCCACAGATGTTCTTTGCATTCTCCGCCATCTTTCTGGGCAAAGCTCTGTGTGACGCCTTGAAGGAATTATGTACATGGGGGTCTTGTCACCAGCTCACTGGCAGGACTCACCTGTCCCCTAGATTTAGACATAGTGATGTGTTCTACAGAGAGATTGCAACCTCTTGAGTAGGACATAGCACTTGGTGGCTAGAGGCCCTGGCATGAATTCTTTGATCTCTTTAAGCCTATTTCCTCTGATGAAATGTAAGAATGCAGCATCAACTTGAGTGGCTGTAGTGAGGATAGAACATGATAAGTGTGAGATACTTCAGTTGACACAGGCTCAGCTACTGCTTCAGATGCTTCCAGTATCCTCTGGAGGTCCTTATAATATGACTTGTCTTAAACTGGTCTGAAAAATCAACAAAGTGACATAAGGTTCAATCTTGGGTTTTGCCACTTTCTCTTCTTGCTCTTATTGTCTGAAGTTCCACTGTCCAAATGCCCATTTTTAAATTTCACTGTGAGAAGTAGGTACCTGTGGAAAGGCCATGAGGCCATCAGTCATTCCCAGATTGCCATGGATTAGTTCAAAGTCAAACTTTCTACTCTACTCCCTATTCAGCTAAGATTAGTTGCATGTAAAGAATGCCCATCTCTGGTGGAGAACACTTTGTTAACATGATATCTTAAGAAGTCAACCTAGAGTGGGTTGCCAGAGGAAGATCTAGAAGTTATATTGCATTTCCTAGGCCCTGTCTCTTTTTAATGCCGCAAGGAATGCTTTATTTATATAATCAAAGACATATTCAGGGAATTTGATCTTGAAGACCTAGGAGCCTGGATGTCCTAAATGCAGAATCCTGACTGTGTGATGATATGAGACGGGGATGTATGAGAAATGCTGGGAAGTTGAATGGGAGGCTTCACAAAAGATGAAGTCATCTTTTGTGAAGATGGCTTAGCATGGAAGGTGCCTGCCACCAGGCCTGACAGCCTGAGTTGGGCAACCCCAGAACAAACAGGGTAGAATGAAAGAACCAACTCCCACAGGTTGTCTTCTGACCTCCACATATTCACATACATAGACACATGTTCACACACACAGAGACACATGAACACACACACACACACACATACAGAGAGAGAGAGAAAGAGAGAGAGAGAGAGAGAGAGAGAGAGAGAGAGATATGTTTGTACACACAATTAAAAGAGCATCAGGAAATGAGCTTGGGAGGCAGATAGACCTGAAATGGTCCCACTTGCTCTGTGGCTTTTAACAGGTCAGTCAGCTTCCCTAGGTCTGAGTTCCTCTCCCTAAAGCAGATAGAGCAATGCCCGCTGTTCTAATTTTGTTTCTGCTGCTTTGGTTAAATATCCTGGAAAAAGGCAACTTAGGGGAGAAAGGGATTTATTTCAGCTTATGACTCCAGGTTACAGTTCATCATTATGAAAAAGTGAAGGCAAGAATTTCAAATAGCTAGTCACATCATATCCACAATCAAAAGCAGAGAGAAATGGATGTGGTAGTTTGCTTGCTTGTTAGTTTCCTCCTTTCCAGTACAGTCTGGGACCCCATGCCTAGGGAATGGTACTGCCCATAGTTGTCTGGGGCTTAAGAGTACAACCTTCCCCCCACCCCCAACATGCCCACAGGCCAACCTAATCTAGACAATTCCTCAATTAAGACTCTCTTCCCAGGTGATTCTAGATTGTGTAAAATTGACAAAGCTAACCATATGTTGAAGATGATTGGTGATGCATTCAAAATCACAATGGCTAGCAGCAGAGATGGACTAGCCTGGTTCAGAATACAGGGAATATGGACCCTGCCACTTACTTGCCCCTTATTACTTGCATAACCACAGTTTGTTGTTACACTCTCCCGAGATTTTATTTTTCATATGTAACATGAGAACAAAGCCTAACTCCTAGGTGCTTTGGCAGCACATAGTGAGGACAAAGGGGACATTCTATACACTGCAAGTAGTAAAAGGTAGCCAGCTGTTGTGGGTATCCATCAGGGGTAGTAACTATTGTCAACAGGCGGGATGTGTTCCCATACACTTCTGTATAACTTTATAGGCATTTGCTTGAAAGCATAGAAAGGCCGATGGAGTTCAACAGAGAGACTGTCAGAATCATCAGATCACCCTGCACCCTGAGTGACATGGGAAGGTGATACTGTAGAGCCCAGTGCCCCAGTCTTGTCAGAATAGTAAAGTCATCATTGGGTAACCTGCAAGTGGAGACCAGTCCCCACTTGGCCAATCTGTGTCTCCAAGCCATAGCTGGGGTAAGGCATTTTTGTCTCTACACACCTTCATGGGCTCCAGAGAGAGAGGCTAGGCTCTAGGACTCTCTGGGTTCTAAGCAGTTTGGAGGTGTTTAATTACATGACTTAAGGAGAGGAGCTGGCATTTAGCATGGACTTTAAGGATGGTTTGGATTGAGTGGGGTGTGGATGGTCGTTTTTGGGTGACAATCATCTCTCAAGTGATCATCTTTTAACTGTTGTCTTAACATCTTAATTGTTGTTGACATAGGGACTAAACCCTCCCATCAAAGTGTTCTCATCATGAAATTCTCTTCATCCCTGTTCTGCCCCTGGAGTTTGGTGACCCACATGGTACCTTGGCATGACGAAATGGGAGGCAGAAAGCTGTCTGGCTGTGTTCTTCACTACACCCATCTCTTGATGCCAAGGAGGTTTAGGCCTCAAATTTCTGCTGTAGTGGGAGATTGTTCTCCCACCCACTACTCACTGGACTGAAGAGAAGCTGTCTTCTGACTCCCAAGGGAGGATGGCTGAGTGTTGGAGCATGAGAGGCTCAGGGTACTCCACAGGAGACTAGTGGCTTTCAGAGATGCCCTCTAAAAATGTCATAAGATGTATACATCACAGCATCCCTAAGAAACCTGAGACGCTGGTTAGAAAAAAACACATATGTACACAGGACTTAGAGCAGTCCTCAAGGAAGCAGAAAAGGAAGCCCTTAAGGAAAACGGGGCAAGATATACCTTCACAGAGGGCATGGGGCTCCAGCTCGCTGCCAACAACCAACCTGTAGCCTTTCGAGAACAAAGGCATATGCACCGAGCCAAAGATTTCTCTTTCCCTCTCTAATCTCTTTAACAAACACACACAGAATATGACAGGCACTACCCTAAGTACCCTGAGGCTGGTAGGATGATTTCCTAACTTTACAGGAGAAAAATAATGCCCAAGGTCTAGAGCTTTTGAGAGGCAAGTCCAGGATCCAACCCATGTAGAAAACTATGTTCTTACCCATACTCTTAGGGCCACCTCTGTGACGACCTCTCTAGAGAAGCAGGGTAGCATGATAGACTGTTAAGTATCCCCTCCTGCCTGCCCCTCAAATAGTCAACAGTTACCTCCAGGAAGAATTCCTGGGGGTATGAATCAGAGAATCGCAGCCAATCCTCCTTTGTACCTGCAGACACCTGCTCCCAAACCTCCACATAAATTCATTCAACAAGTACACACCACACACTTAGAGTGGGTCAGGCATTCTCTATGCAGACAGGGAATGAGATCAAGAGAAACACACCACCCTTTTTCTCAAAAAACTGACAATCTATCTCTTTGTGGTGGCAGATAGCAAATCACCCCTATAATGGGAGGCAATCTAGGGAAGCACTTGAGTCTAGAAGAAGGAGACTGGGTGGGCTAAAGATGGACATGAACAGGCAGACATGGAAACAAGCTAAGAAGAACTATTCTTATTACAGTGTGATGAATGTGTTGAAACAGAAACCAGAGGGAGAAGAACAGCTTATAGACTCAAAACAGGAGGTAGGATGTTTTCACAGTGGGAAACTATATAGCAACAAAACCAAATAACTACGACCACTCAGAACTGTGGATGAACAAATAGCATCATTAATATAACGTTCAAAACCCAGACAAGATGTTGCAACATGGCTGTAGTCCCAGCAGCACTCAGGAGTTGGAGGCAGGAGGACCAGAAGTCCAAGGTCATCTTCAGTTATGCAGTGAGTTCATAACCAGGCTAAGCTACAGGAGACCCCATCTCAAAGAAAACAAAACAAACGAATAAGCAAACAAAAAACCTAGGCAAAAGTGAGCCATCATGTTGCAGGGCAGAATATATACAAAATGATCTACAGAAAAGTAAGGAAGTGATTTTCATAAAAATTTTACCTGCAGGAGAGTGGTTGGAAGGAAGCAGATGAAGCTCCCAGGGTGGAAGCAGTCCCTCATCTTTTGATCTGGGGGTGGATGGGTGTGGAGCATTTGCTGTGTGACAGTAGGTGATGCTGTACTGTTTAACTCTCTGTGCCTCTCTTTGTGTTTTCAAAGTGTAGGAGTAAAAAAAGAAAGAAAGAAAGAAAGAGAGAAAGAAAGAAAGAAAGAAAAACATGAATGAGCATTCTAAACATGGCAAGTGTTGCCAGAGGAAGCCCATTGCTAACTGCACTTGCCTCGGTCAAGCAAGGCCTGCTTGTCTTCTTGCATGATTGCTTGCTGCTCTGTCATCTCTGAAATCAGGGTGTATCTGCCATCAATGTCATGTTAGGTGTGGCACCATATGGTCATTTCAAAGCTTTGCCCCTACTGGCTGCCTCCCTTTGGGTCCCAGGCCCTCCTGAGAAGTAGTATTCCCATAGAATGAAGGCTCCAAAGCAAGCCCATGGTTGTCAAGACGGGGAAAGCAAGAAAGGTTTGGTAGGCTACAGAGCAGGTCTGGGAAAAGGGAAGCCCAACTCCCTACTGCATCTGCTGTCAGTATGGGCTCCACTGATACCCACAGGCATTGATGTTCCCCACATCACAGGTCAACCACATGGTGAGATCCACATGGGCTAGGGAGGTAGAAGGGTCACCAACACAGGGTATCTTGAGTAAAAGAAGTTGCCAAAGATAAAAAAACTGGATTAGTTCCTTCTGACCAGATCTCACTCTTCAAACTATTTCACTCTCCTTTGAATCCAAGGAAACAAGAGTTGTAGAGGTATAAAGGGCAGCTGGGAGAGCTGCAGAGTTTTTTTAGGTTAGTTTGCAGAGGGAACCAAAAAGCACCTACTTAACACATATATACTTCAAGTTCCTTGTCTTGGGTGTCCAACTGGAGGAGTCTGGGAGGCCTCTATGCATCTGTAAGGATATAACACTTTTGTTCTGTCAGCCCATTACATCACTCTGAACTCCAAGGAGTGGGTGCCTTTTTTACTTTCATGTCAACCAGAGAAAGCTAAGGACAAAAGACACAGAACAAGCAGCCAAAGCCCAAGAGCCATCAGATAATGGGGCAAGACTCCACCCGCTCCTCAGCGGCTCTTCACCAGCAAGCAGGCTTGCCCAGTTTTAGAAGTCTTCAGACAGGTACTGAAAAGGATCTGGACTTTTCTAGTCAGGGCTATATCTTTTTCAAGGAAGAATCATTCACTTGGAGGGAGCTGCAGCTTGGGCCCTTCCTTTTGGCTTTCAGCAGAGTTCCTCCAGCTGGTGATCACAGGACAGCTTCCAGGGGACAATGCTTATCTCCTAAGATCTCATTTCACTCCCTCTCTTGTCCTTGGCCTCAAGCCTTTCCAGTTGTGCTAAAAGTAGCACTGACTCAATTGTGGTCTGTCCAGGAGCCAGGACTATTTTGATTCTGTCCTCAGGAGTCATGTGGTCTGAGGCGTGTACAAGTTGGACTGCTCCCTGGGACTCCACTGTGGTGCCAGGAATGTTCTGACCCACACACCTGTTTCCTAAGCTGGGCTAAGTGTTTCTACTCATCCACAGCCTCCACCCTGTGCCTCCTGAGGTGGTATTCTGGGACAGAGAGATGGTGGGACCTGTTAGTAGGGGTACTCATAGGAGATCTAAAGTCCCATCCATCACAGAACAATCAATGAGTATTGGGCCATACTCATTCTTCAAGAAGCTGGAAATATGTCGATCTGTGTTTAAGATACTCAATCCTTCAGTGCCAGAAGCAGAGCCTCCTTAGAGACAGGAAACATCATTCTTCCATAGTAGGCTAGAAGACTTCCCTCTCTGGGGCCGTAATGGGAAGAGACACTCATCTGACTAAGTCATGGTATAAGGCTCCTGCTTTAAAGTCTTCTATCTCCTCTACTGGAGTAGTACAGTTATTCTTCAAAGCCCAGTTGAGGCCCTACCTCCCTAGGAATTCTCCCCAACCAAATCAACCCACTCTTCTCCTATGACCCAAAGAGCCTTGGTACAGACTACCTATAGTAGAGGTGCCCCCTCCCCCCAGTTTTCAGCTGTGAACTCCTAACTTTCAGGTGTCTCTGACTTCCAGCACTCAGGAAGCAGCAGACATCCAGACTGTGTAAGCTGCTGACCCAACTCTGCTCAAGAGCCAACCTCATCCACATGTCCTTCTTGTGGTGTCTGTTGACTTGTATACTCATACACCATCATTGGACATGAACACTATTCCTATGGCTGGTCTGGGCACTATTGAGTTGAGATAACTTCTTATGAGCCAGAGTTCCTGCCTAAGAGCAGCCCATAGTTTCCTGCTGGCTAGTGATGTCCCTCCCTGTATGGTGAGCGCAACACACTTACTCAGAGGCCTTCTTGATCACTTTGGCCTAAGGGGGCTGAAAAGGCCTCTCTGAGGATTTGTACTGTGACAAAGTTTCAGCAGCACTCAGAAATGTCTGCGGTGGGAAGATGAGGGAAGAGACATCAGTAGTAGGACAATAATGGAGGACATGGGGACTAAAAGGCTGTCATGTTGTATGGTCAACTTGCATACCTGTAAGTTCTACATCATGCACACTGAACTAAGTATAGATTGAAAATACTTGAAAAAATTGCACTAGGCATGTATAGATTCTTTTGCTTAACATTGTTTCCCTAAGTAATATGGTGTAATGTCTATTTCCACATGGTTATCTGAAGTATTGTCAGTAATCCAGAGATGATATTTGGCACCAAGGAGAACATCACCATCATATACCCTTTTCCTCTGAGCTTCCATAGTGCTCAGTGCCCAGTTCTGTGTAGGGTGTATAGGCTGTATGGAAATACTGTGCCACATTATGGAATGAGACTGGGTCATCCATAGATATTTCTGTCTATGATGGGTTTTGAGCCAATCCTCCATAAGTAACAGGGGAAGATTCTGGCAGCCATAGATAAGGGAGGCTTAGCTCCTTCCTGTGACCCTTGTGAAGTAGGATGGGAACATCGTCAGGGTCCCTGCCTGTCCACCCTTTCATGACCTGACATTTTCCCTTGTGGCCTCCCTCTGCTCCCTTCAATTAGCATGAAATTGGCTCTAGTAACACTGGTGTGCATCCCTTCTTGTTAGACTCTTAATATTTCATGAATCACAGGGTCAGATGCCCTGGTGTGGTGGTCAGGGTCAGAGGTGTGAATTAAAACAACATATGATCCTGATTGCTTTAGTCAAGAGACGTGGAGGCCAGCTGAAGAGGCTGCTTTCCTTTGTCACTGCTAACGCCAAGCACTTCCAAGGCTGCAACACTCCAACAGCTTCCTCCGTGAGCTTTTAAACATCTTGCCCAAGTCACCCTATCCTCCCAGTACAAACTCTTTGCAAGTATTTAATCACTACACAACTTAATAATATCTCATTAAATGCCATGCCTGCGGTCTCACAGCTAGTCACAACAGAGCTAGCCCCAATCTCTGGGACTTTAGAGAGATTCCAAGCATTTCTTGTCTACTAGCAACAGGAGCAGAAAGAAAGATCCTGGTCTGAGAATGCTAGTTGGCTTGGTCTTCTACACCCGAGACCTCCAGGTCTCTGCTGCTTCTGGGATGGAGCTGTGGTCTCTTTAGATTCTCACAATGTCTACTGGATGTCAGACACTTGTGCCAGAGTCTCAGAAAGCCCCAGAATTACATTAACTCAGTGTTGTCTGGCTCCACACCTTCTTCCTTAGGCTCTCCCTTTCTTTTGTTTTTGATCTATGTTAGGTTCTCAGTTTGTCTGATTTTTTGCTCTGGGGGAGATTATTGTTTTTAGAGTCTCTTGTAGGCCACACTAATCACCCTGCTCTCACCTCTGAAGTGTTGTGATTATAAGCAGGAGCCACCACATCCAATCAGACTTTCCCTTTCTTTAATGTCACTCAGCTCAGCCATCTTCCTGTGACTCTGGCCAACTGCATATTCCCTTCCACTATATTTCTACGGTGCTCAGTGCCGAAACCTCAGCATGTCCAACTTCACCTTTGTTTTCCTCCATCAGTAAGGTCATTTGTGTGTAAAGATGGTGCAGACACATTCTTACGTGTGCACTGTGAACTCGTGAAGTGTGGTTGAAGAGTGGGAGTAAACATGTAATCAAGGCTGGATCAGACTATGCAAGAGCGCAGGAGATATCTGTGCCCTCCGCAAGGGAATGCTGAGCCACAGTCTGAAGAACTGAGTTGGCAGGACCATCTGAGTGTCAGTGGCGTTCCTATAACTCACTCTGTAGACCAGGCTGGCCTCAAACTCAGCGATGCATTTGTCTCTGCCTCCCAAGTACTAGCGTTAAAAGTGTGCATCGCTACTGCCTGGCCCACCTCACAATCTTAATACGTTTGGTTAAATGAAGTTAAATGTATGGAAGCATTTCAAAGGGTTAAAAGATCCTATGGCAGTAGTGTACTGCTGTATATATCTTGTCTCTCCAAATGCCTAGTATACATCTGGACACACAGTGGATATGAATAACAATTAATTTAGATTGTATTAATTCACCCCCCCCCTTCCCCATGTACTGCCTCTGGAGGCTTTGGAGACCGTTGTTGATCCTAGCTCTGAGAATGCCTTCCTTCCTGCAGGATAAAGTGAGAGTCAGAGGAAAGTGCCTTCCAATCAATACTGAAATAACTGTAAAAGCCACCCTGGTCCCCATTGTGTGGCACTGTGCTAGGAGAGCCGAAGGCACATGGGAGCCTCTGTGTACACTCCAGGCGTATTGTCCTCAAGAGCAAACATTACCCTTTTCCTGGTTCCAGCTCCCAACCCCTGAGCTGTGTCTATGAGTTGGGTATGAACACCGGGACTATCTGCCCCCCACCCCCGGCGTGTGCCCACACCTCCTCATTAGCTGTTCTCTCCTTTCAGCACCCCTACCCCACTGAAGACGAGAAGAGGCAGATTGCAGCCCAGACAAACCTCACCCTTCTGCAAGTAAACAACTGGTGAGTTAGCATCGCCTGCCCAAAGGCTCTCAGAACCAGGAGCACATGCTTGGCAAGGGAACGCGGAGCAGGGAGAGGAGATAGAGTGCCCAGACCTACCTCAGCCTCACCTCCACTGCCAGGCCAGTCCTCTTTCCTTGTGGGCCAGATAGAGGAGCAGAGTGACCTGGCCTGGGCTTCAACTACAGCTTCACAGTGCCCTCTGCTGGGAAATTGGGTCAAGCACATCCATGGAAACCTCATGAGTTGAGGAGAAAACAAAAAACAAAAAACCACACTGTCTGAGAATCTGGGCTCACCAAGCCCAGTAGAGACAGACCAGGGGGGTCTTGCATCAATACCAGAGGCACAGCCAGCAGCAGTAGTTATCTGGTCTACCCAACTCTATGTGTGCTGAAATCAAAACATTTTACAAAGTAAGCTGGGAAGGAGGAGGGAGAGATGCCTTCCTGGGCCCACAGGGGTGGCGTTGTCTTTGTCTGCTTCTGGCAGGGCAGATGGAAGGTATTAGACCCTAAGGCTAGGCCCTGTTATAAGTCCAGAAGTTGGTGACTGTGCCCACAGCCCTTCCCTTCTCTGTTCAGTTCTGGTGGATCTTGAGTAGGAATTTCTTTCTTCTTTTTCTTTTTCTTTTTTTTCTTCTTCTTCTTCTTCTTCTTTTTCTTCTTCTTCTTCTTCTTCTTCTTCTTCTTCTTCTTCTTCTTCTTCTTCTTCTTCTTCTTCTTCTTCTCCTTCTCCTTCTCCTTCTCCTTCTCCTTCTCCTTCTTCTTCTTCTTCTTTGATTGATTTATTTATTTTATGTATATGAGTACACTGTAGCTGTACAGATGGTTGTGAGCCTTCATGTGATTGTTGGGAATTTAATTTTTAGGACCTCTGCTCGCTCCGGTTAACCCTGCTCACTCTGGTTGGCCCTTCTCACTCCTGCCCAAAGATTTATTTACTGTTATACATAAATACACTGTAGGTGTCTTCAGATGCACCAGAAGAGGACGTCAGATCTCATTACAGGTGGTTGTGAGCCATCATGTGGTTGCTGGGATTTGAACTCAGGACTTGTGGAAGAGCAGTCAGTGCTCTTTCCCACTGAGCCATCTTGCCAGCCCCAAGTAGGGATTTCTGACCACACCTCATGCATTCTTCCCAAGCCGTGTTTGATCACTGAACCTTGGGTAATTCACAAATTCCTCAGCCATAGAGGGTTTTTACCTGTAGACTGGTACACCTGTCTATGGACATTGGGTGGGAGGCAACTTAACTGTCACATTTACTCAACCCCAACACTACCCATGCAACCCAGATGGTATCTAACTAGGTCTTCACCATCACCCCTGGACAGGTTCATCAATGCCAGGAGGCGCATCCTGCAGCCCATGCTTGATGCCAGCAACCCAGATCCTGCTCCCAAAGCCAAGAAAATCAAGTCTCAGCACCGGCCCACCCAAAGATTCTGGCCCAATTCCATTGCTGCCGGAGTCCTGCAACAGCAGGGTGGCACCCCAGGGACGAACCCTGATGGTAAGACCAGGCCTAAGGATGCCCTAGGTTGGGGCTGGTGGGGCCCCTGGAAAGCAAAGATTCAAGGGTGAATGTCTCCTTACCCAGGGTCCTGTCATTACTTTCCACAGTGCCTGCCCCCCTTCTTTTAGAAAGCTTACTAAGAAGGGATGTTCTGTGCACATTTTTTTGGTGTGTTTTTGTTATTCCTATTGTCTGTGTTTTGTTTTGTTTGAGACAGGATCTCATGTTGTCTGGCCTCAAACATCCTATATCACTGAGGCTATCCTTGTATTCTGATCCTCATGCCTCTGCTCTCTTAGTGCTAGGTTTCCAAATATGAGCCACCATACTCAGCTCTCATGTAAGTTTTAACAAACTTAAAGCAAGCTCACAAAGGAATGGGAGAGGGTGGTCCTCGGAGTCAGTGGCTGCTCAGAAGAGCGCCTTTCTCCTTGCTCGTCATACTCCCGAGTTTCCCAGTACAATCAGTATCTACTTAGCTCTCCAAGGGCAAGGCCATCTATAAATACCAAGGCAGGCAGCTGGCTTGTAAACAGAGGCCAAGAGAAGCTTTGTTCTTCCAGATTCTCCATCACACCCTCCATACATGCTTTCAAAGTGCTGGTTTCCTGGTAAACAATGAATAATTTAATCAGCAAGACATTTCTGAGGTTGTTGCATGAAGACCACTGTGTGGGCACTAGGGTGGAGACACCCGTGCACACGCATATCTGCAGGCATATGGCTACACACAGGTTCCTCTGTGACATGTCGCCATCTGTTGGGGTAAATTAGGAATAAATAGAGGGGGTGCTGGACAAATTTGCAGAAAATCCCAGTGCTAGCAGTGCTGACACAGTATCTGGAACCCATGACTTAGCAGAGGATGAAGATGAAGACAAGACTCAGTTTCCTCCTCTCCAGAATTCGATTCCAGGTTCCTGCTTTACAGAGTAGTTGGAGATTTTAATTAATTAATATATAAGTATAAGAAATGCTTCCTATACTTATATAGAGAATCCTAAGTATGTAGCAGCCTGGAGTGTTGCTGCCTGGGATGGTGCAGAAGAAGGTAAACAACGGAGGGATGGAGAGCTTCATGGCAGTGAACTGTCTCACTCAGGGTTTGGTGCTCTTACAAAGGCCCCATCAGCCCACAAGCCAGCCCATCCACCCTGTCCATCAGGAAGATTGCTGGGCCCAAGCAGCAGCCCTTGCCTTGTCCTAACCTTTGTCCTCTCCCATGCAGGTTCCATCAACTTAGACAACCTGCAGTCCCTGTCCTCAGACAATGCCACTATGGCCATGCAACAGGCAATGATGGCTGCACATGATGACTCGTTGGATGGGACAGAAGAAGAGGATGAAGATGATATGGAGGAGGAAGAAGAGGAGGAGGAGGAGCTAGAGGAGGAGGCTGATGAGCTACAGACAACGAATGTCAGCGACCTGGGCTTGGAACACAGTGACTCCCTGGAGTAGTCAGGCAGCCCAGATGGCACTGGTCACCGAGCAGAAAAGGAGTGTCATCAGGAGGGTTCAGGGTGGGGGGAGGGGATATGGGCAGGCAGCACTAAGAAAGTTGGGCCCTAGCTTCCCCGCATCATAGTTTGAAGACATGCAGAGGAGACACCCTGTTCCTTTCCAACCACCAGGCTTCAGTGAAAACCTAGTCCCAGACCCTCAGACTGCAGAGCACTCCATTGCTGGGGCCAGTGAAACAGCCTGTGAAGAAAGACAGCGTGAGATCTGGACTCACCAAATACCGGAGGACAGATGATACCCATGGCTCCACACGGAGAAGGACTTGATTTGTTTACAAGCACTGCCCTGTGGGGTGGACAGGCGCTGTTTGCAGAGCGGACCTGTGCTAAGGGGCAGACTTGGGAGGGAAGGATGAGAAAGAAGGGGTCTAACATTTTCCCCCAGGAGAGTCTGAGCTCCCTTGAAAGACACTCACGGACAGGAGGAAGCCCAAATGCATAACCAGTGGCCCGAGGAGTAGGAGGGCCTGAGACAACACCACACACTGCGTATCAGAGTGGGACACGGATGCACAGGGCTCCAACTTGCCCTACAGGGTCCCTGTCTCTAGGCACAGCAGCCATGGACTAAGGAGAGGGGGAAGGAAACCAAAGAGACTCCTTCTTCCTCTCTTGGAAATATATTGTCAGTGGGTCCAACCTGAAGAGGTTAAGAGCGACTCTCCATCTGGGTCAGCTGGAGGACCAAGCAGGTGGCAGAACCTGGATACGGAGCCATATTAAGGTGACTTTGGGGATCACAGCGGTCCCTAGGTGATCACATCACAGCTCCTGTCACAATAGGACCATGGTATCTTATTAGATGCTCCTACCCTCAGATGGAGTTCTTCAGAAACCCCAGCCCCCTCCGTAAACCTTTAGGGGTTCGTTTCACTCCGCAGGTCTCCGTGGTATCCCTCTGCTCCCAAGCTGACACTACCAGCTTCTGGCCTCCTTCTTCATTCTATTCTCCAGAGAAGGCAGAAGAAACGTTGGAAAGAAGCATTATCCCAATGGGAAGCCAGGGTCTGAAGAAGGTGCTGCTGATCTTCAGTACTCAGCAGAAGGGCAGAGGGGGTATGGCGCACAGCTGATCCGCACACACCATTGTGCTTGGCACTGGAGGAACTGGGGGCTCCTGGGAGGAAGCTTCCTCCCATCTGCCCTCACACACACCATGATTGGCATTTGCTCCTCCTGTCCCCTCCCACCCTACGGCTGTGAAAGACAGGACTAACCACATGTGTGTTTTCCATTGGGTTTAATGTGATGGATGTGCAGTTTCATTTGTAAATGTGCATTGGCCATCTCCTTCAGTGCTAGGATGTGAATGGCTATCTTGCTCAACCAGAGGGCACCTTTGCGACCTTCTGAGCCTTCTCCTCCTCTACTTGGTTGGGTGGAGCAAAAGGATAGTCACTTTTCTGAGGTCTCCCGGAAATGAATGTATTTCTCCCCCAAAAGAGCTGATATTTAATGTTTTACTAGGGATTTTTGAGAAACAAATAACCTTATTTATAATCTGGGTGATCCAATCATTTTTTTACTCCCTTTTGATGCCATACCTAGAGGAAAGGCAAGCTTTTTGGAGTGAGACTTTTGCAATCCACAGTGGGATAAAACATTTCCTCTTCTGGTTCATTTTCTTTATTAAAATACATACATCCACACATAAATTCTTCCACTCAGTGCCGTGACAAGCTCCCTTACTCAGCATGGACATGTGTGCATACGTGCACATGGATACACATGTCTACATCTCCCTCCCAGCCCCTTCCACCTGCCTAATGTTACGCAACCTCCTTCTGATGTATCCACCAAACCAGTACTGAATGTGGCCGCGAGTTTTCAGTAAACCTTATCACCTACCGAATACTGATGCACAGTTCTCTCTTCTTGTGACCGCCTTAGAGGTCCCTTATGACTTCAGTGGGACCCTGGGCCAGACAGAAACTGGAGGCCCAGCATACACCCCACTGAAATGACCACCCTCAGAAAGGTATGAAGTAGAGGGTTTTTGGAGTGACTTTTGTTAGCCTGTCTGAAGGGAAGGATGGTCCATTTTGACCTGCCTTGTGTGTGTCTACCTCTAAGAGCATAGAGGACAGAGAAAGCTCTGTACTGCCCTCTCCTGTCAGTTCTCTGCACTGCAGGTGAGAGCTCACTTCCGCAGCCTTCCTCCCACTTAGACCTTTGTATTCTCCACTGTTGCCCTAGGACTTTATCATCCAAGCTGGTGCTGACATGGCCTGCATTTCTCTCTCATATAGCTACCATCTTTCGTCCCACTGATAGAAAATGCTGGAACCTAAAAAGAGGTGTAGCCTAGGCTGCACCTTTAACCCTGACACTGATGTCCCAGGCAGGGTCTATCCCAGAATCCCAAAGGTCATTCTGCACTCCTTAGAGTCAGGCCAAGGATGCCAAAGGGGTCAGAAGTCATTCACAAGACGGTGACAAGCCCATTACAACCTCACCTCCCAAAACTGGAAAAATAAAGAGCTAAGCATTGTAAACTACATACGTTGTCCTAACCTTCTGAAGATGGAGGCAGGGGGATCAGAAAAGTTCAAGGCCATCCTTGGTCATATCACCAGTTAGAACACAGCCTGGAATATGTGAGACCTGTCTCAAAAAAATAAAACATAAGTAAAAAGAGAGGATTTGGGGAGACTTCATTATCATTTCAAGCAGAGGTTTCCAAGGAACACACACACACACACACACACACACACACACACACACACACATGCAAAGTTCAAAAAGACTGAAGATAAATGGCTCAGCAGTTAAGAGCACTTGCTGCCCTTGAGGGGAGGACCCAAGTTCAGTTCACAGCACTAACTCCAGTCAGGATACATTTCTCTGACCTCTGTAGGTACCAGGCAAGCACAGTGCATGTGACATGCATGTGGGCACTCACACATACAAATAAGAAAACTATATATGTGGAAAAATGTAAGAAAAATGTCCATGGACAAATTACCTGGATATTGTTAGCTGAGATAAATATCAACCAATTTAGTCCAACATTCTTAGTTAAATATACCATCCATTGTGTGAGAATGCATATCAGTATAGTTAAGGCTCTGAAAAGCCCTGCAGGAAAGAAGCCTGTTGAACCATTTAGTTGATCCTTATAATCATTTGCCACTGTTTCTGCTTCCTATTTTCAAGTCCCATATATTAAAGATTCCACAGAGCACACAGCAGGAAATAGGCCGAAAGACATGGTTCTCCTCCCGCAAGGTTTTCTATCCTGGTTTGCCATCTTTCAAGCCATGCGCCCAATTAAGAGAGGTTTTGTCTGTCTGTGTTCTCAGGAGGCAGCAAGTGCTTTGTCTGCATACTCCAAATGCTATCCAACCCAAGAGATGTTCCTTGTGATAATGACAGAAAGGGGATACTGGAGGTGGAAGTGGGATGAATTTTCCCTTTGTTCAAAACCAAACTGATATTAGAGTCCAAGAAACTCTTCAGTCTAGTTCTGCCCTTGACTCCCAGCCCACCAGGAAGGCCCTTTCAGGCTTGCAAATCCTGCTGAAGACTTAAAACAAACATCCTTGACCCAGGATGATTTACATAGGCCAGATGCCATCAATGACTGGCAGCCTGCATCCTGCTCAGTCTTGATCCTAATGAGCCCACTGTTGTTTCAGTACACACTTGTTAAACCCCCTCTCTGTCCTGGACTCTGCTCTACACACTAGGAATACAATTCTGGGCAATGAAGCCCTTCCAGGGAATTTGCATTCTTAAAGACTAGCTTAGAGCACAAGCTGATCATTCTGGGGCATTGATTTCTAACTTTGTCACTCAGAGTTGCCACCAAGAGTTGCTCAGGTCAAGTGTGGTATGCTCCAAGCAGTTGCTTTTAAGATTTTTGCACAAACATAAAATGGAAGATTACACATCTAAACATATGAGATCCTGGTCGCCCCTAAACGTCAGGCAGTTTGGGACTCACATTCCTGCATGACTGTGATTGGAGCAACTGAATAACTGCTGCCCTGAGATTCACTCTCCAAGTTATGACACCCTCACTTTTGTGGTAGCCCACTTCTGAGACTAGGTGAGCTGCGGTTATACTGGAACTCTCATTATATAGCTGGTTAGTTATGTGTCCTCTCTTTTCTCTAGAGTATGTTGGGTGTTTCAGTTTGGTTTGGCTTGGTTTGGGTTGGATTGGGTTGGTTTGGTTTGGTGGTATCAGGGCTTGAACCTAGGGCCTTGAAAATGCTAGGCAAATGTTCTATCACTGAGCTATCTCCCAATTCTCTCCTCTCTCTGTGTCTCTGTCTCTGTCTCTGTCTCTGTCTCTCTCTCTCTCTCTCTCTCTCTCTCTCTCTCTCTTTCTCTCTCCCTCTCTCTTTCTCTCTTTCTCTCTCTCCCCGTGTGTGTGTGGGGGGGGGGGTACTGAGCTATATCCCAATTTTTTCTGTGTGTCTCACTAATGTGCCCAGGCTGGCTCTATAGCACAGGTATGCCTTGAATTTATGGCATACCTGTGCCTCATCATTCCAAGGAGCTGGAATTACAGGGCTATACCAATAGGCCCAGTTCACTACATTTTATTCGGGGGGGGGAGGTTATTTCTTGATATATAGCACAGGGTGGACTGGAACAAGTTATGTATACTAGGCTAGCCCCAAACTCACTGTGCAGTACAGGCAACCTTTAATTTTTCATCGTCCTATCTCAGACCTAGTGCTGGCATTATAGGTACGCACCACAGTGCAAAGCTAAATAGATGTTTTATAAGAAAGGAAGTATTCATTTACACTCATTTCTCCATCAAAAATTAGAAAGCAAGATGGTCCAACAGGATTCTGCCTAGGAAACAAAATAGTAGAGAAAATATATCAGTGAAAATGCAGATAGCCCTTTGTTTCGGCAAATCTCCAACCCAAATAAGCCTGTGCAATGAAAACACAACTCAACTAATGTGAATACAAGCTGCTCGCCTAGATTGAGCAGATCTACGACTACACTGCTGTATTCCCCAGCTATGAGATCCCTTGTAACTTGCGGTTCTCCAGGCCGCGTGTTTCTGCTCCATTTTCCTTCTAGCTCCTCCTCTTCAGTCTTCCTCTTCTCATTCTCCCTAAAACTTTTCAGCTATAGCTTCCCTTCCACTGCCCAATCACCAGCTCTAGCCTTTATTTTACAAGTTAAAATGGGGAGAAGGTTCACATAAAGTCACCTGAGTACTCCTTGTCCCAGGCAGTCCCTCTCGGGGAAGCAGAATTAGCATCGAAATGTAAACAGCACCTGGGCAATCCACAGCAGCCCTCTTCTGGTACTCTGTACCTTAGCTCTTGTGTCCTACCTGCTGCTCTAGCCTTGACAGATAATCATGAGCTTTGGGGCAACAAAAACTATCATGACCAGTGTTTCCTCAGGAACATTGCTCATAGAAAACAGACTTCATGGTCCCTTTCAATGGCTCAGTGGGTAAAGGAACTTACCACCAAGCCTGACCATCTGAGTTCAATTCCTGGGGCTCACATGATGGAAAGTGAGAACTGAAACCTTCAAGTTGGCCTCTGACCTCCACACACATATGCTATGGCATATGTGACTCCCACATCAATATATTTAAAAAACAAAAACAAAAACAAAAACAAAAAACAAAACAGATTTCAGAGCTGGGCATATGCACGCACCTATAATCCAAGCACCTGGGAGATAGGGGCAGAGGATGGAAGAGTTTGAGCCCAGTTTGGGCTACATAAAGAGACCCCCACTTAAGAAGGGTAAAGGAAGGAGAGAAAGGGGAAGGGAAGGGAGGGGAGGAGTCTTCAGCTCCTCTTTCAAGTTTCTTCCCACATAACTTCTTTTCTTCTTCTTTCCATTTAGACTCCAACCTCCAACACCAATTATCCATTCACTGAGCTTCCATAGGTACCTACCATGTACATCATCCACCTGGGGTCAAAGGATAATTCAGTTTTGCAGAACATCACAGGTCAGGGGTTAAGTACCAAGACCACCCGGTCGTGCTGATTGTATCGCGCTGTGTGCTTCTTGGCATCTTATTTCTAGCCCACAAATGAGGCAAGTTTTATTACATGGCTTTCGAGTGTATCTTCTACTTTTATATTTCTCAGCCTCTCTCTGGGCTGATCTCATTTAGCCCCTTTGCAAATTAAATGCATCTCATTAAACTGAACCCATTTAGGACAATGCCCTTCAGGTGTGTGCATCTTCGTACATCTTTCATTTTAAGACAAGTGTTTGATTTATTTTCATCTCATTAAACTCTTTAAAATTATGTGCATCTCATTACACTCAGCATACTGAGATGACTTATTTCAGGTGTAGACATTACACCCAGCATTACCAGGCAGGAATATGATTTTTTTTTTTTGTTTCATTACAAGCCTTACAATTTATGTACATCTCATTACAATCAGCCATTTAAGACAATTCCCTTCAGTTGTATGGATCTCATTATACCTTTTCATTTTCTGATTTTTTTCATGTTATTTATTCAGAAGACTCACTTCAGGTGTGTATGTACCACTTCTCCCCCCACCCCACCCCCACCCCTCACAAAGGTTGTTTTCTTTATGTATGTGAGTACACTGTTGCTCTCCTCAGACATACCAGAAGGGGGCACCAGATCCCATTACAGATAGTTGATGGTTGTGAGCCACCATGTGGTTGCTGGAAGTTGAACTCAGGACCTCTAAAAGAGCAGTCAGTGCTCTTAACCACTGAGCCATCTCTCCAGCCTGTGTATATATCTCTTCTTCACCTGTTATTCATGTGCATTTCTGGTTGATTGTTTACATTGTTACATTGTAAAAATATTAACTCTATCAAACTACTTGAAGACCAGAATGACTAGCTTCTCTGGGTTTAATCAGGACTCTGCCAAAAATTTCTCTTATTATACAGGGACCATCAAAACCAACTGCCCAGCTGGAAAGATGGCTCAGCTGTTAAGAGCACTGACTGCTCTTCCAGAGGTCTTGAGTTCAATTCCCAGCAACCATGGTGACTCACAACCATCTGTAATGGAGTCTGATGCCTTCTTCTGGTGTGTCTGAAGACAGCAACAGTATTCTCACATATAAAATAAATAAATCTTAAAAAAACAAAACAAAACAACTGCCTTTGTTTGCACATTGAGGAAGTAGAAAGTGTCTAAGTTCCCTTTTGGTTCCTACACTGTAGATGCTGGCTCAACAGTTCTTAACATCTCCTGAAGAAGCAGCACAGATACCCGTGTCACCTGGGGAATTAGATGAGTATTACAACTCAGCTCCCAACATCTAGAGGGCTACATACTTCTACTCTACCCATTCATCCATCCATCCATCCATCCATCCATCCATTCATTTACTGGGAATGGAATCTGAGCTCTGGTCTCTAAGCTGTGCTCTAACACTGAGCATTCTTAAGACTGGAGTGTGTATCAATGGGTGCACCTGTTAGAAGAAGGTGAAATAGCTTTGCTGGCTTATGATGGAATCTCCGATGGAATCTCCCAGCTCCCTCCATGCTTAGTAGTTTTTGATATCTCTCCTCCAACCTGCCCTGAAGATTCTCAGCTGGAATGTACCTTAGAGTTGCTCATCAGGAGTTTTAGAGTTGAAAATCAAAATATTTGAACCAAAATGAACCAGTAGGTGCGTTTTCAATAGCACCTCTGAGATTCACAAAAGAATCTTCAGTCACTTGCTCCTGAAAATGCTGGATACTCTCAGCATTGTCCCACCAAGTTTGTGTTTGCAACTCAACAAGAATCTGAGCGAATAAATAAATCCCAGACAGAGACATGAGAACCAGTGAACCCATTTACCCATGGCAAATAGGAAGCTCAGGTCTACACACAAAGCATTGTGTCTCCTCCCACTCACTGCCCACGGCCTTCTAGGGTCAAGATTGCCACACACAGAGACAGCTTATTCCTCCATTCTCCACCCCAGATGTGAGAGCCGAGGCAGGAAGGGTTAAGTGTGCAGGTGCAGAAATGTTGCCTGACTCTGGGGCTCACCTGCTACAGGAAGCACTTCCCTGCAGGAAGTCTGTGGTGCTTATGGTTGTCTTGAATTCATCCCCGGTTGGTTTCCAGCTGTTGCAGCCAATCCTGACACTGGATCTTAACCCAGGCAGCATCCCTGAGTGACTCTGGGCTGCTTTGCCTGTTTCCTTCTCTGTCACTGCACCTGTCTCCTAGCCAGTGAAAATAGAACCTATTCTCTAAGCTCGAAATAGCTCTGACTTGACACCCTTCCTTTTCCACCACTTCTTGGGGTGAACCTGCTAAGGAATCAGAATACACCCGCCTCCTGCCTGCTGTTTCATCTCCTCTTCTCCAAACCTGAGGTGGGGGGGGGGGGGGGGGGTAGAGTGGAGGGAGTGGCTGGAGTTCTACAATCAGCCCCAGGATTTAATATGGATAGAGAGTTGGGCATCACTGCTCAAACCTGTAATCCCAGCACTTAGGAGGCTGAGGCAGGAGGATCAGTAATTTAATGCCAGCCTTTGTTACACAGAAAGTTTGAGGTTAGCCTGAACTACATAAGACTATATATCAAACAAACAAACAAACAAACAAACCAAACAAAAAACACAGAGGCAGTGAGATTCTGTGAATTCAAGACCAGCCTCCCCTACATAACACGTTCCAAGCCAGCAGAGTGTTTAAGTTGGGAGTGTGAGCCAGTGGAAGAGCAAATGTTTAGCATGGGTGAGACCCTGGGCTCAATCCCAGCACTGAAAGTAAAATTATTTAACCCAACATGTAGTGCAGCTAATATTCGAGTCCAAGGTCAAATCCACACTCCTTTCATGAGATAGTCTACCTCCATAAACCTTGGCTTGACCAGAGCCAGCCTAGGGGCTGAAGCCTTTCATCTCTGAAGACCTAGGAGGTGTTGCCTCACTGAGCATGCCCTCACCTGTCCCTCACAAAGGCCCTTGGATGAGACAGTACTCAAAGATGTTAGTTGCAGCCTCTGTCTGCCTTCCCACAGCAATCTCCCTTTGGGAACCAACAAGACAGAACCCATGTTTTCTGACTTAGGAAACTGCTTTCCACAGATCTCTGCTGAATAGTCGGGGTAGTTGGGAGGGGGAGTCAGGAAGCTGATCTTTGAAGGACAAGCTGCCCGAGATGGAGGAGTAGGCCATTGCCCTTTGCAGACGGTAGCACAGATGGAAGTTTAAGGTCTGTGTGTGTTGAGCAGAAGTGATGTGGAAGGGACAGATAAGACTTCTCCCCTGACCTGGGTAGAAAGCCAACCCCTCTCCCCCTTGCTGGGAGATCAAGGCCCAGTATTTAGGCTTTTTTTGCACTGTCCCTGGGCACAAGGACACAATCAGACTGGAAGATGGAGGAAGAACAAACCTCTGGGAGCTTTCAGACAAACTGGCATAGAACAGGTGTTCACACAGAAATGGGAGTCATCTCAGAGCTGAGGACTGGCCCAGAGCCCTGGGACACTGTCAGACCCAGCAACACTGGTGGTGGAGGATAATAAAATGATTATGTTCAAGGGAAAGAGAGGACAAAGGATGAAGTGAAAATGTGTACTGGACTGGAATGCAAACACCTGGCTCCTCACTTCTTCCAACATATGATTCGTTTTCCTGTTCTGGGACATGTGGGGGCAGGGACAGTAGAAGAGGAGGAGGAAGGATAGAGAGGAGAGAGGGTGGAGAGAGAGAGAGAGAGAGAGAGAGAGAGAGACAGAGACAGAGACAGAGAGAGAGACAGAGACAGAGACAGAGAGAGAGACTGAGAGAGAGAGACAGAGAGACAGAGAGACAGAGAGACAGAGAGAGAGAGAGAGAGAGACAGAGAGAGAGAGAGAGAGAGAGAGAGAGAGAGAAGCTTGTGTCCCTGGGGTTTTTTCAGACAAAGCTATTATCGAAATGCCAACCTGCTCCTGCCTGGCCAATTTACATATTCCACGCTGAGCTCTTGGAAGCAGGATGAATATGCATGAGGGCTTGAGTAGAATGTGAGGTTGCCAGGCTGTGGCCTAAGGTGGCTCATTGTTCTTCAGAAGCAAGGCGTTAAAAAGCCACAGCACCTCCCTGGGTCAGCAGAATGGCCTGTGCTTCCCCTCCCAAAGGATAGAAGAGACCAGACCCCAGGCTCAGACAGAAATCCAATGGATGACGATCCTCTCAGCCTCACAAAGAAATATATAATCAGACGCCATCAAGAATGGGAGTGTCTCTTCTCTAAAAGTAGCATCTAATTACCCCCCTCTCATGAATGCTAATCTTGGAGGCTGTCTCAGGGATGAGAGTTACCTCTCCTCGCTTCCAGGAAATGAGGCTCCTCTCCGTATTTCTTGCTTTCTGAACAGGAAAAACTGGCACTCTGGGATGCCCCAGCTTTCAACCTCCTATGTAGATCCTATAATGTTCTCGGTGGCCAGGTTTTGGTGGGAGAGCCTCGGACATGATTGTTGCTCAGCAGTGTGGACAAGAGAGTTTCAGTCAAGTACTTGAAGCAATAAGTTATAATGTATCTTAAGGCACCTGGTATGTGCTAAGGGTATAGATCAGTTGGAAGAGTATGCCTCTCTTGGGCAGTCCTTGGTTTGATGCTAAGCATATACACACCTTACAGTAGAGGATCATGCCTACTCATTGACAGTCTACAGCTCCTCATGACCACTGACTGAAGATAGTTCTACACCAGATGTTGTAGTGAGAGTGGAAAGCTCTTGTAATTTCACAGAAAATTCCAGTTCGCCCTACAAAACTTAGAGCCAACAAAACACTTGTCGTGTTGCTTTCATCCTGAAAGATCACTGCTGTCTGCCATCCTAAAACAGATAGAGAAGGTTGGAGAAATGCCCAGCCCAGCCCACCCCATCTTATGCTTCCACTCCACATAATTAAAGGCTGGCCTCCAGCACCATAATGACTTTTCTTCCTGGGACATGATCCGACTAGATTTAGAAAAAGCTTTTAATAGAAACACACTTGAGTTCAGGAACTTCCCAGTCACCTGACCACTAACCTACCTAGGAGGCTCCTGATAGGTGGGACTCTCCACTATTGATTGACTGTTGAAAACCTAAACTTGGTGTGGGTTTTGTTGATGGAATGTGATGGGCCCTGAAATGCAGCTCACCATTTGGGCTTCCCCTCCAGCCCATTTCTTTTATGATACTCCAAAATGTTGGGGGCAGGGGAGAGACTGGGGATGGGGGAGGAGAGGGAGGAGCCTGAAAAGAGCATTGGTTTCATGTCTTAACACTGTCTGAGCCTTCCTTGGGTTCAGGAATCATGCAGAGCTCCAGGCACCCTGAAGAATTAAAGCAAATCTTTCCCCGTATTTGATGTGAACACTAGCTATGGGGAAGGTCAGGGATTTTGTCTCTCCTCTAGGTGTGGTCAGTACTGCTGGACACCAAACCTTGTCTCATGGGGACAGAGGGAAAGAAGGGTAGGTAGAACAAAATCTTGATGGATGGCTTTCACATTCTCTCTCAGAAAAGGTGAGAAAACGGAGGCCCCCTTCTCCCCTCTCCCTGATAACCTCCTCCTGCAATAAGAGGGTCCCAGACACTTGAGGTTTATTTTTAACCACCACTTCCTTTGATTAGCTTGTCTCCAGTTGCTTCAGACACCTGCTGGCAGGATAAATTGGGGGAAAAGAAGTGGCTGACCCAGATCCGATAAACCCAAGGCAGGAAGAAAAGCTGAGGGGAGGGGGGCGTCCACTAGTTCCCTTTTGCTGAAATGGATGAAAAACCCAATAACAGGTAAAATGTTAAATTCCCCAATGATCTTGTGTCACCAGTGATCTTTGTCATCTGTAGCCTTAGGACTGATGAGTTTCAGAATTGAGGTTACCTTTGTTTTGTCAAAAGTCTGGTGTCAGTGTGTGGATTCTAATGATGTGTATGTGTGCTTTGTAGTCTCTTCTACCTTAGGTGACAACCCTGGGGGGGGGGGCGGTTCTATGAATAGCTTGGTGCTATAAACACACATGATGGAGCTGCGGGTACTCTGGTAGCTTTCCTGGTAGAGTAAGACCCTCCTCCTTCGCCCCCTCTCCCCAAACATTGCCCCTTTTCTGCCAAAAAAAAAAAAAAAAAAGCAGAAGCCAGAGAAAACAGTGCCAGAGAACCCACCATGTCTGTCTTCACTGTCATCAGGTTTTGCATGTAGGAGCCCAGGTGGTTAAGCAGGCACCATGTCCCCAAAGCATCAGTGAACATCTACTTGGATGAGACCAAAGTGTCAGTCCATCTCTACTATGTCCTAAATAGCCTCAGGCGAGTTGCTGAGCATCTCTCTCTCTCTCTCTCTCCCTGAAAAACCCAGAAGGTATGAATCCATACGTGCTTGTGACTCTAGGTTGCTGTAATGTAAGACAATGTGTAGATGGGGGGGGGGGGCTGAAGAGATGGCTCAGCAGTGAAGAGCACTGACTGTGCTTCCAGAGTTCCTGAGTTCAATTCCCAACCACCACACGGTGACTCACAACCATCTCTAATGGGATCCAATGCCCTCTTCTGGTGTGTGTCTGAAGACATCGACATACTCATATACATAAAATAAATAAATCTTAAAAAAAAAAAAAAAAAGGACAATGTATAGAAAGTGATAGGGCTGGCAGCTGGCACTGAGGGACCACCCAATGTGTATGTATAGATACATTTGAAAGCCATTTGTATGGGACCTGCAGGGTTAGTATCATGCAAGGTAGGAAATGAAAGGGGGTGGGATTCAGGCTATGCTTAGACAAAATCAGCATCCAGGATACTAGGACGGCATTCACCTGCTGGTTATTGAAGCTGACAGATGCCTACTATCAAAGTCAGAGACTATATGGAGGAGTCAGTGCCACTGGTCCTCAGGGGTTCAGGAAGGAGGAGCGATGTTACAAGATGGCCCACAGGCCACTGAGGGCAGACAAGGAGTGATGATAAATCTCAGTGGAGGAAAGAGATGTAGTTGAGGTCAGCAAAACTACTTCCCTCCAGCCCCTGTGCTCCAAGGTCCCTGAAATCCAACCTGACACCCCAATAAGAGGCACTGCAACTTTTTGGCACATCCCTGGGATTCTGTATCTCTTCCTAGCCTCAGACTAACTAGTTTCTACCACACATTTCCAAGCAGTAGAAACTTAGGAGACCACAGATAGCCTCCTTTTGTAGAGTAGGCAACCTTACTACATCACATGACCCCATCAGTGCCCACCACTGGGCATCAGTGCCATGGCCACAGACCAGCATCTGAGGACAGTCAGACATCATTTCCCTAGAGGGTTTAGATCACAGAGCCAGTGGACACCACTCTTCAAAAAGCATGAAGAATATTAATTAAATGAAGGTTTATTTCAAAATTAGTCTTAAGAGTATAAGCTGGGTTGAGGGCTGGAGCCAGACTACATAATGAGTGGTGAGGGCACCTGTCTTCCCCAACACAGGTGGAGAGGGGGCAGAGTCACTGGCCCTGCGCCCGATCATGCATCCAATGATTACTAGCACTAGAAGCCAACAGCAAAGGATCCCGCGCACGGTTGCTCATGTTTAATCCAGGTTAAGCTATACACGTTTAAATACACGCCGGAGGTTACGTGGTGTCATGCAATCCCAGTGATGGAATGACTTTCTTGCTCAGTGACCTCCTGCAGTGAGGCTGCTCCAAAGGTGAGGTTAGGTTGGACAGAGCACTGAAACGAGAAGAGAAGAGAGGTCATGCAGGGATCACACTGAGCAGAGAGCCACCCAGAGGACCAGGCAATGACTGCAGCCCTGAGTCATCCCTCCAAGGACAGAAGAGAATGACAGGTGTCCACTACAATATCAAATCTGCTACTGTAGTCTTCAGGGCCCATGGATCTAATTCTGTGGCTTTAAGAAAATGCCTTCCTTTTCCATTCTTGTTCTTCACCCACGTACTAGGATATACCTTGCTACTCATAGGTTGCTGAGAAACTTGTAAAATACACTCTGTAAATATTAACTACTTTTATAAATTCACTGACATTTCAGTGGGTCACATGTGCTCACCAATGTCACATAACCCATCTCTACAAACTTCTTTGAAAAACTTCTGTTCTTGCAAAGTCTTTAAGAGTCACAAGTTCTTCCTAATTTTTATCCTAAATTCTTCCTATTGAAATTTAACATTAATCTCCCTGATCCTCATAGAAAGAGTACAGTTTGGTATTTCATAACCAGTTTCCATAAACTTCCTGTAATTCTTCTAAGTTTTGTATGAATGTGGAGCAAGAATTCATAAGATGTTGGGTCTAGACCGTGTGTTGTCATCGGTGGCCAGTAACAGACTAAAAGAAGACACACACAGACAGTGTAGGGTTCTTCACAGGGGTCTACAACCACATACCATGTCTGTTTGGCAAAAGACCAGAGCTTGGATCTGATCAAGACTCTTGTTCCATTAGTTATAATAAATAAAGGAGACAGAAGTATAGACTAAATTATACCTTGAGCTGAAATTAAGAAGAATCTAGGACAAAGATATCCTACAACTTAACAAATGAATTTAAAAGGGGGAAGGGAAGGCTATAGTTGTTGCTGTTGTTGTTGTTGTTGTTGTTTTTAAGATACATTATTGGCTGGGCATAGTGCTGATCCCAGCACTTAGAAGGTGAAGGCAGGAAAGCCAGAATTTCAAGGTCTTCCTCAGCTACATAGAGAGTTTGAGGCCATCCTGGGCTGCGTGAGATCCTGGAGGATGGATGGAGAGATAGAGAGAGAAAGAGTAGAGAGTAAGGGTAGGGGGTGACTGAGACACAAAGACATACAGACAGACTTAGGAGATAGATAATCAAATTTTATGGACCTTTGTCAGGACCTGATGTAAACAAATAAACTTAAAACATTGTATGGGAGAAACTTAGGTGAGCTAGACAGTGATTAGGTCGCCAATGCCACTCAGTATGCTTAATTTTGTAGTTGTAGCCTTCCCTCTTCCCCCTCTGTTGTTCTGGAAATGGATCCCAGGGCCTCATACTTGCCAGGCAAGAACTCTACAACAGAGCATCATCTCAGCTCTAACTCTTTAGTTGTGACAATGGCATTGTGGCTATGTGTCCAGTTCTTAGGAATATACACTGAAATATTTATGGATGAAAAATACTAACAGGAATTTGCTTCAAAACAATATTCCTGGTTAAGACTTTATAAGACTGGTGTGGGCTGGAGACATGGCTCAAGAGTTAAGAACACTGGCTGCTCTTCCTGAAGGTCTGTAACTCCTGTCCCAAGGGGCCTGATTCCCTCTTCTGGCCTCTTTGGGCACACACAAGGTGAACAAACATGCAGGGACTCTACACATAAAAAAAAAAATTTAAAGGATTGGCTGTGAGTTAATGAAGCTGGAAGATAAGAACCATCTTTCTGTTGCCTGCACTGAAAACTTCCATAGTAAAATGTTCAAAAAGAAGCTACAGAATAGTAACTGTCACTCAATGCAAGACTGCTTGCCTGGCATTAATGAGCCCTGGGTGTCCAGTAGTACTCTCTTTCATAAAGTTATGAAGAGACAAACTTAATCATGACATCATTATCCTTTCAAGTACTGAAAGTCTTAACTTATTTTCAGGCTTTGTTTTTCCCAACCAAATATGACATGATGCAAGAGCCATCAGATTTCTTCACAGTAAAGTTGTTTGTTGGTGTCCTGTTCCTCAGGAGGACTCATAGTGGTGACCTGAAGTAACAGAATCTCTTCAGACCTGCTAGTGACACCCATTACCTCGAAGCCCTCATGATGACCATGTGGTGTATGTGACTACTGCATGGTTGGCCTGGTGTGGGTGTTCCAAGAGAGTTTCGGCATGAGCTCCCCAGCTTGAGCAGGAACTCAGAGGAGCCTTCTGTTCTGGGAGGAGGGCAGCTGCTCTCACCTTTTAAAATGTAGTCCGTTAGCAAAGTAGGCACCTTCTCGTTATCCTCCTTCATGGCAAAGAGAACTAGGGAAGGAGAGAGAGGGAGATATGGGCCAAGATTCTATCAGGGGTATGAAACTTAATTCTAAGGCTAGACAACTCCCACCCTACGCAACAGAGAAATGATTTGAGGCCTTCATTGAGTATGAAGTAGATACATCACTCTACCAGCTTCTATGAAGATTCAGAATCTTAAGTTGAGAAAGAATACACCCAGAGAGGCATAGGGTTGTCTCTGCAATGTGGACCTACCAGTGACTTCTTTAAAATTTCTCCTTTTGGCTCATGTACACTTTCTATAAATCTACTAAGTATGTATTTTTAACAAAAATAAATGATTGCCAAAATGATACCTAAATGTTAGTATTAATTGCTGAATCACTAATAAAACTGTGCTATTTGTTTTGCTTTCTTGAGACAGGGTCTCACTTTATAGCCCCTGGCTGGCTATAAAGTGGAATAAACTGGAATAAGCTGGAACTCACCATGTAGACCAGGATGGCCTCAAACTCAGAGACCCACTTGCCTCAGCCTCCAGAGTGCTAGAATGAAGGGTATACTTCACTATGCCCAGCTATGAAACTGTCCTTAAGGATATTCTACTCACATAAAAGATGTTATTGCAATAATTCTCACCTCCAGTTTATTGGCCACACATGAAGTTTATCTAATGAACGTTTATTCTATGTTATGTCCTGTGGGGAGGAAATGAAGTCCTGAGTGAATGAGTATTGTTGATAGAGTGTAGCCAGTCAGTTCAAGGGCCCTGAAGCCTCAGACCCAGGGAAATGGCAAAGCCTTTCCCAGGTGAGGCTCGGGGGAAGGGAGGACAGCAGAGCCTTTCTCAGATCCGAGTATACTTGTTATAAACGATTGACCCTCAGCTTAAACCAGTATACGCAGGGACTGTCAGCCATATCTTCCTCCCTCCATTGACCACAACCTGAAACTACTCCCCCACAGAGATCAGCTGACCTCTTTCCTCCTCGTTCAGCTGTATACAATAAACCCAATTAAGATGTATAAAATTAATATACTGAGTTTCCAGGCTTCTGCTGGTACATCTCCATTACAGCACATGGCCTACTCAATCCCAGCTTTTCTGTCTGTGTGTCCTTTCTGCTTTCCTCATTACCCAAGTCAAGTCAACCCCCAAGCATGCAGCTCACAGCAATGCCCATTGCAGAGATAGACTATGCAGAGCTAAAGGACTGACTGTAGACTCTCAGGCAGTCTACACAGCTCTTGCTGAAACACTTCCTTGACCTATACAAGAAATAAACGGGGTGGAGAGATGGCTCAGCGGTTAAGAGCACTGACTGTTCTTCCAAAGGTCCTGAGTTCAAATCCCAGCAACCACATGGTGGCTCACAACCACCCGTAATGAGATCTGACACCCTCTTCTGGAGTGTCTGAAGACAGCTACAGTGTACTTACATATAATAAATAAATAAATCTAAAAAAGGGGGGAGGGAGGCTGGAAAGATGGCTCAGTGGTTAAGAACATTGACTGCTCTTCCGAAGGTCCTGAGTTCAAATCCCAGCAACCACATGGTTGGCTCACAACCACCCATAACAAATCTGACTCCCTCTTCTGGAGTGTCTGAAGACAGCTACAATGTACTTACATATAATAAATAAATAAATAAATCTTTTTAAAAAAGAAATAAACAATAGGAAAACTTTTAAAGTCTAAGGGTGTACTGGCTGGTTTTGTGTGTCAACTTGACACAGGCTGGAGTTATCACAGAGAAGGGAGTTTCAGTTGGGGAAGTGCCTCCATGAGATCCAGCTGTGGGGCATTTTCTCAATTGCACCTTGTGGGTGGTGCCATCCCTGGGCTGGAGGTCTTGGGTTCTATAAGAGAGCAGGCTGAGCAAGCCAGAAGAAGCAAGCCAGTAAGAAACATCTCTCCATGGCCTCTGCATCAGCTCCTGCTTCCTGACCTGCCTGAGTTCCGGTCCTGACTTCCTCTGGTGATCAACAGCCATGTGGAAGTGTAAGCTCAATAAACCCTTTCCTCCCCAACTTGCTTCTTGGTCATGATGTTTGTGCAGGAATAGAAACCCTGACTAAGACAAAGGGATTTTAAAGATTTTTTTTAAAAAAGATTTATTTATTATGTTTACAGCATTCTGCCTGCATATATGACTGCAGGCCAGAAGAGGGCATCAGATCCCACTACAGATGGTTGTAAGCCACCATGTAGTTGCTGGGAATTGAACTCAGGACCTCTGCAAAAGCAGCCATCTCTCCAGCCCCAAGGATTGTTTTTATAACAGTTTAAAAATTGCTATGTTCTGGGGTAAGACTGTAACTCAATGATAGGACACTGGTCTAGTAAGGCCCATGTTCTGTTCCCAAGCAAATAAATGCTTTTCTGTTAATGAAATAATATGTTCTCACATTCACAACTTATATTACTGAAGTCAATTTTGGGGAAAATTTCATAAGAAACTATCTGAGCCTCATTTTTAACATCAACAAAAGTATCTGACAACTCACTCTTTCACCAACAAGCTTCCGAAAATGGACTACAGTGTAAGTCAGTGTAGTCTCACACCACCTCATGAAAGTGGGAAATCTACATGTCTAAAACAGACTTATCAACAAAGAAGGCTGAAGAACATGTATTAGCTTCATAACAAATATATCCTAACATAGAAAAATCTAGAACAGTGCGTGAAACCAAGCAGTTCTGAGTGTGGGATCACAGAGAATGTGTCTTCTGGGACATGTTTCTATACTGTCTAATTCTCCTTAATGAACATATTTCACATTTATAAGCAGAGTGAACAGTGAAGGTCAGTGGGCCCTGAGACAGGAGGCAACTGTGACAAAGGTGGGACCCTAGATCCACTGCCATGTTGTCCTGGTTTTGAGGCTGGGTAATAAAACTTGGACCGAGTCAGGACCAGGTGAAGGATAGAACCTTACATGATTCTCACATATTAGAATCGGCTAACATAAATCATCAGCCAAGGCCATGGGATAAAGACTATAGTCTATCAAAAAACAAACAAACAAATAAACTATAGTCTACCAGGGTTTTTGTTTTCTTTATGTTTTGGGATATATAGTCATTTCAACTGGATTAGATGCTGGGAATCCTGGTTTCTTCTGTTTGCTTGATGCTATATGGGAAAATTTTAAATTACACTTATTGTAGTGGGTGGGTGGGCGTGTATAACAAGGCATGCATGTAGAAGTTAGAGGACAACTTGCTGGAGAAGTCAGTTCTCTCCTTCTACCATCTTGTTGCAGGTATGAAACACAGGTCCCCTGGCTTGGCAGTGAGTGCCTTTACCCACTGACTTGGTGTGGATAGATTTAGACGCAAATTCATGTGCACTTAGTTAAGTATTTTGCAACTGAGCCTGGGCAGATCAAATGCCATTCCAAGAAGGGCGTGTTAAAAATGCCACTTAGCTAAAAACTCTTCTTAGATAACATGTATCTAAGTTGATCTCTAAATTGAAGCATCTGTATGGATGGTCCAATCACATTAGCTAGACTTTGGCCTGAGTCCTTGATTCAAGGAGCAGAGAAAAGAAAGCAGCCATTATTCATGTACTCACACAATAATCTGCAAAAAAAAAAAAAAAAAAAAAAAATAGTATTCACATAACATAGGAAAAAATCAGTATTCGGAAAGATAAAAGTGTATGCTTTAAAAGGAAACAAAATGTATGAAATGTTCACTCATTAGACACAGAGTGTTAACAAAGTGTTGACTGGTAAAATTAAACCCTGGATGGAGGGCTCGAGGGACTACTCGTGAGTAAGAGCATTTGCTTTTCTGCCAGAGTCACTCCCAGCACCTATGCTAGGAGCTCACACCACCTTTAACTGCAGCTTCAAGGGCTATGGTGCCCTCTTCTGGTACCTGCACACATGTGGTATATACACATTAATAAAAATAAATCTCTTGAACTACGTTATAAAATTTTATAACTTTTGAGCTGGAGAGATGGTTCAGCAGTTATGAGCAGTGACTGCTTTTCCAAAAGACTTAAATTCAATTCCCAGCACCTACATGCTGGCTCATAACCATCTGCAATTTCAGTTTTGAAGGATCTGAGGTGTGTGTGTGTGTGTGTGTGTGTGTGTGTGTGTGTGTGTGCATGCACACACATGCATAGTGTTCATTGGGCCATCAGTACCATGTGGAGGTCAGAGGACAATTCTTCAGAGTGGGTTCTGTCCGCCGACCTTTATGTGGGTTCTAGGGATTGAACTCAGATCTCCAGACTTGTACAGAAAATGCTTTACCCGCCAAGCTGACTCATTGGCACTATAATTTTTTTAATGAGTTGGAAAATATAAAACTTTTTTTTTTGAGACAGGCTTTCTCTGTATAGTTCTGGCTGTCCTGGAACTCACTCTGTAGACCAGGCTGGCCTCGAACTCAGAAATCCACCTGCCTCTGCCTCCCAAGTGCTGGGATTAAAGGCGTGCCCCACTATTGCCTGGCTATAAAATTATTTTACAAGGAGAATCGCACTAACTTTCTAGACATGGGTTGATGATGAATGAATAGTTTTTCCCCTTTTCAAGAGCATGACTAAGTACGTTACATACACCAACCTTTAAATTTTGTCCAAGTTTTTTATCTTTCAAATGTTTTTCCACTGAAAACACAAGCACCTGTGTGTGTGTGTGTGTGTGTGTGTGTGTGTGTGTGTGTGTGTGGTGTGTGATAGTGAACAGCGAATTCAGAGCCTTGTGAATGCTCCGCAAGTGCTAAACCACTGAGCTATACCATGGAAGCCAAAAAGAGGTTAAGAGTACTTGCTACTCCTGTAGAAGACCCAGACTGGATTCCCAGCACCCACAGGGTGACTCAAGCCTCTGTAGCTCAAATTCCATAGGGTGCTCTTCTGACCTCTGCGTTGTTCACATGTGGTATATTAACATGTGAGCAAAAACATACATGTAAAATGATAATAAATATTTTAAATTAATTAATTAAAAATAAAAGTCTATGCCTGGGCATATCAGTCTGTACCTACAACTCCAACACTCAGGAGGCTGGTTAGGTTAGTAGAACTCATAGCTAGCCTGGGCTATATATTGAGAACCTAGAAGAAGAGGAGGAGGAAGAAGAGGAGGAGAAAGAGAAGGAGGAGGAAGAGGAAGAAGGGAGGGAAGGAAGGAAGGAAAGAAAGAGAGGGAAAGAGAGAAATAGAAAGAAAAAGGAAAAGGAAAGAGGAACATGTCTCAAAAAACAAAATGGCAGCCCAGGTGTGGTGGTACACACCTTTAATCCCAGCACTAAGGAGGCAGAGGCAGGTGGATATCTGTGAGTTCCAGGACAGCCAGTAGAGAGCCTCTGTAGCAAAACATACAGAAAATTCAGTGTGTAGGAGGGAGCTGGAGAGATGGCTCAGTAGTTAAGAACACTTGCAACTCTTGCAGAGGACCCAGACTCAGTTCCCCACACCCACATAGCAGCCCACAACTCTCTGTAACTCTAATTCAAAGGCATCTTAGACCTTCATCTGGGCCTTCGCCCACACCAGGTACACAGGTGATGCATGTACATACATGTACACATAAAATTATAAAATAAAATTAAAAGCTGGGCCTGGTAGTACACACCTGTAAACCCAGAGGCTGAGGCAAGAGGATAGCTAATCTGAAGCCTGCCTGGGTTTCGTAATTAGTCCAAAGGCAGCCTGGGCAACTTAGTAAGCTCCTGTCTCAAAGCTCTGGGGTAACACACACGTGAGTCTCTAGGTTTAATCTACGGTACTGAAAAACAAACCTCAGTGCATATTTATACAAATATAGAAATCTGAGCAGACTTATGGACTTTGAAGTTAAAATGCCTGATTCTCAAGGACATTGGGTATATGGATGTTGGCAAGACCTGTTTGCTGCACACTCTGCTTTTGTTCACTCTTAACTTGGAGATGGGGTGTGGTAGGGGGATATTTGTCCTCCTAGTATGAGCAGAAGCCCCTCTCCCTTCCTCTAACCTCACCAATAGCCCTGCACTAGTCCATCCCCTCAAGGGCAGCCACAGCGTGCTGAGCAGCCTTGTGAGCTGTCATTCAGCAGCAAGCCTACATGTCTGGAAAATGGGATTTCTATCTGATCCACTGAGCATATCACCAAGTCTCAGTCTAGGATTTGTCTCCTCCTAAGAGAGGCGAGTGGACGGATACTGCTATGTGAAGCTGGTGTTTTGGAGATTGCATTGTTTCATACATCCATGGATAGATGGATTCTGCCTATGAAAAGCAGCTTCTCCCCTCAGCTCAGAATATTTATTAATAACAGAACAAAGCAGCTAAAGTGAAGAGGCAGCCACTTCCTGGAAGGAAAACTAGACTCTATCCTTTCCAGGGGGCCTCTCTCCACCCAAAAAGCCTTGTTTCACAGTACAGCAGAGCCCACAAAACAGAGCTTTCTGCTCCAAGGGACCCAGGTGTAGACAGTCCAGGTAGAGAAGGCAAAGTCCAAGGAGTTATCGTGAAAAGGGAAAACTCTGCCTGATCCTTCTAGTGCTTTCCCACCCTTAAAAAACCTGGGTGCCGCAGCAGAGTATTTGAATTATGGCTCAATGAAGAGGATACAACATGCAGAAATGTTTGCCCCACGCAAAGTCATCCTAAAGAAACCTGGGAACTGAGGACAAGATACGCACAGGCAAGGAGGGAGGACATCTTAGGCCTGGAACTGAGGAGGAGGAGGAGGAAGAGGAGGAGGAGGAGGAGGAGGGAGAGGAGGAGGAGGAGGAGGAAGAGGAGGAGGAGGAGGAGGAGGAGGAGGAGGAAGAGGAAGAGGAGGAAGAGGAGGAGGAGGAGGAGGAACTCACTGTTTGTCAGCATCTGCAAGTCTTCCACGGAGGGAGGAGAGGATTTCTTCTCATAAGGGATGACTGTGTTCAGATACTGCCAAGACAAACAGGGCATGCAGAACGTGAGTCATGGTCCCTCGGGTCAAGGCACAGTGGGCAATCTGAACCTGGGCCAAGCTTTTCCTCATATTCTGGGTAACACTCACCATCAGTAGAACACTGTTACTTTAGAACCTTCTTCCACCTCTTTGTGTATATCTTGAAAATAAGCTTTCCTGTATCAATGGGGGAAAACTTCCACTACCCCAACACCTACATTCTTAATATGCTAAAGTCTTTTTGGTTCTCAGAATCCTAGGAGTGTTGCTCCTCCTGGATGACAGCTGGGGCAGTATGTACAGTTTTATTCTTGCCATTTGGGAAGAAATTATTTCTCTCTTGTCAAAATGACATATCTACCTGAGATCTTGATTGTCAAATTTGCTCCTTCCTACAACAAAGCAAGCCCTGAGGTACCCAGCCAGTAGGCATTAAATACCAGTAGGCCATAGAGATCTTGTCAGCCTAGGGAGCCCTAGGTGATAAACAGAAGGTCAAAAGGCCTGGATTTGTACTTGGGGCCTTGTCAGCAGCAGTGAAGTCCCAGACGGATGCCCTATGATTCTGGGCCTCAGTTCTCCCAGGAACATGGAGGGCTGGTTAGAAGTTCCTAGTCATCCTAGACTATGGTCATACAGTTTTAAGCCTTAGGATTCAGCCTTGATCATTAAAACAGCATATATACTTCTTGATCACTTATTCCACATTTTCAAAGTTGTCAGTGCACACACTATACACACACAGACATACAGTACACACACTGCCAAGTCTATTAGATTTTGTACACCATAAGGGGAGGCCCTCTCACTTCTGCACCTTGAGGACATAGCAACAGATCACAGCATGTAAGAGGCAGTCATCAAACTCTGCCTTAATAACCAAAAGTGTAAGCCACACAGATGCTGTAGTTTAAATATAAAGTGTCTTCCAAAGGTCCATATACAAAGCCTTGTTCCTCAGGGTCATGGTACTTGAAGAGCAGGACCCAGGGGAGATCCTTATGGTGTCCTTAAAGGATATTGAATATTCTCTCTTGACCTCTTATGTGCCCCGCCCCATTCTGTCTCTGTCTCTTCTCTCTGTCAAGTTTGACATGGGACTGCTTGTTACTACAAACACACCCACATGATGTCACCATACCAAATGTCAAACAGGTGAGGACACCCAATAAAAATAAATAAGTAAAACTTTGTTCTTTCTAAAGTTAATTGCCTCGGCTATTTCATTGTAGTACTTCAAAGCTGACTACTTGCTTCAAAATTTACTGTCAAAATGGAAGCAAGAGAGTGTCACAGTCTATCTTAGACTTACAGTCAGATCTGGAGGTTGAAGAGGCAATATTGGTGGCACAGGCTCAGCTGGCCATCCAAAGACCTTTGAAAGACATTACCTTTGTCCTCTATCTTTGTTTTTTTGTTTGCCTTTTGTTTTTGTTTTTGTTTTTGTTTTTGTTTTTGTTCTTTTTTGTTTTTGTTTTGAGACAGGGTTTCTCTGTGTAGCCCTGGCTGTCCTGGAACTCACTCTGTAGACCAGGCTGGCCTTGAACTCAGAAATCCACCTGTCTCTGCTTTCCAAGTGCTGGGATTAAAGGCATGTGCCACCACTGCCCGGCTCTGTCTTCCTTATAAATGAAAGAAAATGTTAGGAAACTTCATGCTGGCCCAAATTTTGGAATAACTCTGGTGAGTCTCCATCACCCTCATCTCTGGTGAGAAAATGAGCTGCTAGCTGTCTAGAAGGATAAAGGAGCTAACTGGCTGCACATACCTGTCTGTCAGCGCCTGAGGAGCCAAAGGTCTGGCGGATGCCACTCTGCAGGATGTTGGAGATGCCTTCCATGCTGAAGCGCTAAAAAAGAAATACACTCAAGACAGGCAAAGGCTTCCTGGCCCAATGTCACCACCCCAGGGACTTCTATGTCCTTGCTCAAACGTTTGTCAGCTGTCACACTGCCCTCGATAATTAGCAAATGCAGAGAAGCCAAAATTTAAGCAAGAAGCCAAAATTTAAGCAGTCTTAGAGACTCATTTGGGTAAGTCCCTCAAGGTTATAAGACCCTTTTGTCATCCCCAGACTTCCTCATTTTATCCTGCATCATGTGAACAGAAAAATAAGACAGGGCAGCACAATTCTGGGGAACTATGAAGCACAGATCTTGGTGGGAAATAGAGCATACAGCTTTTGGGAAGTGTAGGCTTCTAGAAATGGCCTGGTGCAGGAAAACTTTTCTTCAAGACACACATGGCCCGGGACTAATTCAATAGGTCTGTGATAGAGCTAGGCAAAGGTGCATTGAAAAAGCTAGTTAGGTAATACTATAGACCTTACCCTATCAAGAACCAGTGAGCCATCTGGTCATTTCTAGCCATTCAAATAGTCCAGCAATACCCTACACCTGCCCCAAAGAGACCAGACCAGACAATAACCCATGCCTATGGTACACATACTGACTCTGGCCTATTTTTTTTGTGGAGAACACAGGTCATATCTAATTACTTTTTAGTGTTTACTCATTGTGTCCTCCCCTTAGACCAGAGGCCTTCTGGGAAGTCAGGAGAATGGTGGTATTCCCTCCCTTCCTGACCCCACTGCCTGTCACAGGGTTCTGCCCACAGTTATTACTCAGTAACTGTTTAGGGGTCCACTGCAGGGTAAGTATGAGGACATGTGATGGTTAGGGCTTAAAGCTGGCAGTGCCTAGACTTCTGGTTGTTCTCGTACCTTGAGAGGCATCTGGTTTCCCTTCTCTATCCGGCTGCTCTGCAGGCTTAACCCCTTCTCTTTCCGCCTCTTCTTCATCAGTTCCCGCTGCTCCTTCTGCTTGTTCTGAACCTCAATGAGCACCGTGATGAAGGAGTTCTTCACTTCCTTCTCAAACTCCAGCTCGTCTCTGCGGGCCAGCTGGTGGACCAGCTCCTCTGAGAAGTCACGGATGGCACCCTCCACCTGGTCCAGCAGCTCTGTCAGCTCAGACCCCGACATGTGTCTCAGCCCTAAAGAGGAAGATGGATTTCATAAGTGATGCTTACAGACAGAAACAAATCTGCTAGAGATGAAACCATTCTTAGAGAGGGCCCCTTCCTAGTCTCTGAAAGACTGTCACAATTAGGAGAAAGGCCAGGAGGAAAACAGCATTATATCACATACAGAAAAGAAGACCCAACTTAGAAAGCAGAGGGGAAAGATGTGTCCAAAAGGAAGCACAAGAACTCTGTGTTCAATGAAAGAAGGTACATGCCTGGTTTTGATATCTTGTTCTGTTTTGTCTATCTGTCCCCTGTCTTTGTAATACTCACATAGAAGAGGTTAGTGAGGGTAAAATACTGATACATACAGGAGGTAGTGTCTTCTATCAGGAAGTTATGGAGACAGAGCTCAACCCAAAATGAACATGGCATGAGGGTGTATGGTCCTATGCCTCAGTCTACACTCCACACTGTGGGAGTCCCAGGTAAGACTGGGAAAAGTGGTGAAAAATGAAGCCTTGTCAACCAAGAGGTTACTTCCCAAGACATAGAAAGGGAACCAGAAATTACAGACATGGATACCTTTAACATTTTGTCTTTTAAGGCTGCATGATGTATAATAGATTTAGATTGTCATCAATAAATTGAGTATTTCAGATAGGATAGGAGAGCCAAGCATAGGAGCACATGCCTTTAATGCTAGCACTTGGGTGGCAGAGGCAAGTCAAGCTCTGTGAGTTCAAAGATAGCATGGTTTATATTAGAGAGTTTCAGGACAGCCAGATCTACATAATAAGTACTGCCTACAAAAGAAGGAAGGGAGGGAGGGAGGAAGGAAGGAAGCAATAGAGAATGTTTTTTTAAAACATGTATGTGTGTTTTACCTACATGTATGCCTGTGTACCTTGTACTTGTATGGAAATGGTACCCATAGAGGCCAGAAGAGGGCATCAGATCCCCAGGAACTGGAGTTACAAGTAGTAACCATAAGTAGCCGTGTGGGTGCTGGGAATTGAAATTGGGTCCTTTGCAAGATCAGCCAGTACTCTTAAATGCTGAGCCATCTTTCCAACCCTTGCTATTTTGTTTTCTGAGACAAGGTCTCAATATGTAGCCAAGGATAGCCTCTAGCTCTCTTTCCTCCTGCCTCCACCTCCTAGATGCTGGTGGGTACGTAGTGCTATCACATCTAGTGAGGAGAAAGGATTGTAAATCTTCCTGACACATGTCTGAGAATGCAGTCAGTGGCAGAACATTTGCTTAGCATGAAAGTAGCCCTGGGTGTAACCCAGAGAGAGAGAGAGAGAGAGAGAGAGAGACCCACTAGAAAGAAATGACTGTATTAGATGACAAAGAAGCCAGTCACCTGGATATATTTATTACACTGTATACAATGTATTGAAATGTTTCAAATGACACTGTATTCCATAAACACATAAATTTGCCACATGCCAATTAAGCATGCTAATAAGTACATAGAATAGGTTTAAGGAGCACCTTTATTTCTCCTCAGTTCTTCCCTCTCCTTGTTTCTGCTTAGCCTGGGTATCTGATGACTCAGTTGGCACTTCCTGTTTTGTTTTGCCCTTTGAAGCTGCCATTCTCTTTCTGGTTTTTGCCATTTCACTTTGCTTTGCTTAGTGCTTCTATGTTTGGGCCCTTTGTGTGCCTCAGAATGGCCTGACTGGGCGGGTGGTGAATACAGCTAGGCAGCCCCACCCACTCCATCATCTCATTGGCTTCCTATGGTGGCACAGCCTCATCTCCTTAGGGCCAGGCAGTCTTGCTTTCAGGATGCGGTGCTTGACGGTCTCTGTTTTTGCCACTTCCACGTGAAATTTGGACTGAGTTACCACGACAAACGCACCTTCTTGTTCAGCCCCACTCCCCATCCTACTTCATAGTAACATCCCTGCAAAAGCAGGCTTCCTCCTGCAGCTCAGCATGCACGAACATCCTTTAGACACCTGCTGAGTTTTTATTACATTTTCATTTCACGCCTCATCCAGCCCAGCCTTTGTATAGTCATTACTATAAATCTGTGTTAGAGAGGTAATGTGAGACAGACATTCAAAGACTGGACTCTGGAGTTAATTTCCCTGGTTTCAAGTGCTATCTGGACCGCCCCTAATAATGTATAGGAAAAGTGTAAATTGAAAATGAAATCTCCACTCTCCACACTGAAAGTAAAAGGAAGAGGGCTGAGAGTATAGCTCAGTGTTAGAGTGTTAGTGTTAACAAGCATGATAGAGTGCATGGTAGCATGAGGTTCTGTGCTTAATTCCCAGCCCTAAACATCACACGCACACACGCACACACACACTCACACATTCACACACACAGACACACTCACACACACAGACACACTCACACACACATACATGCACACATTCACACACACACATACGCACACACACACATACACATACAGACACGTGCGCACACACACGCACATACACACACACAGACACGCGAACACACACACACATACATACACACAGACACGCGCACACACACACAGACACGCGCACACACACACAGACACACACACATTCACACACACTCACACACACATACACACACATTCACACACACAGACACGCTCACACACACATACATGCACACATTCACACACATACGCACACACACACACATACACACACAGACACGCGCACACACACACGCACATACACACACACAGACATGCGTACACACACTCACACACACACACATACACACACACAGAGAAACAGAGACAAAGGCAGAGAGACACAGAGAGAGAGATAATTTTCCTCTTCTCCATATCCCTTTTCTTTTAGAGTTTCTCTGTCTGTCCTTTTCAAATATATATTAAATTTTTAATAGCTAAATAAGCTCCCTCCTTCCCCTCTCCACAGTTTAAGAAGGGTTTCTTCAAGGATCTGAGAGCCACTGCTTCGAAAAATAATCAAAAGGAGATAAGACCTAATCTCCCACTGTTCTGGAAGCACAGGGGCCTAACTCAGCCACCTGACTCCAAATTGCAAAACCTGCTTAAGGTAGTGGATCCTATCCACTTAGTTATAACAAGAGTACAATTTCCTTCAGTCTTTGCTGTCCCGAGACTTAACTGGGATGTATAGCCTGTTCTCATTTAACGATTACTCAGTAATAAAATTGCTCTGCATCCAAATTTTTTGTGGAAAGGATTTTCTGAATGGCAAAGAGATTTTGTTTATAATTTTATTTCTCCAACTGTGGGCTTGGATAAGTCACTTAACCTCCAGATGTTAGCTCGGTCTGCGGGGCATGGTGTGAAGTTGGCTTGAGAGTGGTACATAGAGAACACTAAGACTGCTAGCTCTTACTCTCTCCCTCTCTCACACACATACAGAGGATACTGCAGCTTGTACCTAGGATTCTAGGTTATCATGAATGCTCTGCCACAGAACAATAGCCCCTATCCTACCATGTACGGATGTGTGTGTGTGTGTTATCTCCTCGTTGGTTTTATGGTAGCACCATTGATTGCATTTGGGCAGTGGTTCAGTCCTTTACTCTTATTTAGCACTTAAATTTTATTCTACCTTTTATTTTCCCTGCAAAAATGCTGACTTTTCTTCAGATACCAAATCAGGAAAATGCTGCCTTTCTCTTGGATTGGCAAACCTCTGTGGTAGGGCAGAGATCAAGTTCTGATAGTAGTATGTAAACAGTCTCTGGGCAGGGCACAATCAGGGTGGCACAATCTTTTATAATCTCAGGTGTGAGGTCAAAGACAACCTGGTGTACATAGTGAGTTTTAGACCAGGCAGGGCTTCATAGTGAGACCCTGTCAAAAAACAAAACAAACAAAACAAAACAAAACAAACAAAGCAATTGAGTACCTAATACTAAGGGACCTAATACTTGGTTCTCAGTGAACCTGGCCCAGGGCCCTCACCTTCATAGGACCAGTTGTTGTTGAAGGTCTGTGTCAGGGCCTGCATCTCTTGTAGCAGGACTGAATCTGCCTGGGATGAGATATCTCCTCCATCCTCCTCTTCCAGCACCTCCTCTTCCTCCTCAGGGTCTGGGGAGTTCTGCATCATTTCTTCGATCTCCTCAATCACCTACAGATAAAGCACAAACTCTGTCTCTCCTGGAGGGGTGTTCCCGTTCATTCGAATAGTCAGAGGCATACCTAGTTTGTTCTCTGTCTTCATAAATATTGGATAATAATAAAAATAGACCCACTCAAAGGCTTGCATATATTCTGTCTTTAATGTAAAGCACTTTCACGTAAACCTCTTCCAAGTGCTCCATTTAGATGAACGCATTATTGGAAATCAGCTACTCTTTCAGGAAGTGAAGCAGGGCTGCCTAGAAGTAAACATTTACTTCGGTTTGCTAAGCATTTTGTTTCTAAGTGGGAAAAATATTTTATCTGCCCAACTATAACACAAAACTCAGTTCATTAATTTTCACACTTCTTGTAGCAGACAGGGAGGAGAGGAGGGAGAGGAACGCACACATTCCAAAAGCAACCCCAAATAGGAAGGAAAACAGATGTTTCTCCAAATTTGCCTGGACAAGAGCTGAAGCTTCCCAGGAAAAAGTGAAAGTAAAGCTCAGAAGATGATAAAAGAGCAGCCAGTGTCTAGAGAGCAAAGAGTAGGTGAGAACCCCAGCTCTGAACTGGATGGTTAGTGGGACTCAGCTCCCTGCAAGCTGAGGGTCAAGGGAGATGCTACCAAAAGAATGGAAGAACTACTGTGGGCATTAGCTGTTTGCACACAAGGAGAGGAAGCCAAGCTCTCACGAGGAAGTGGGTCATGATGAGTCTGGTGACCACAGCATGTTTAGCTGTCTCAGCCTCTTCACAGTGCTGTGAGGGAAACCTGAAGACTGCGATTTGGAGATAGGTTTCTTCCTGCTGGGCTGGACTGAAAGGAACGGGGCTTACTTATTCTTTTGAGAGAAGAGTACAAACTTTTTTATACACAAACTTGCTCAAATCAAACTGAAAATTTACGACATGCCTAGTCTTCAAAGGGCATTTTATAAAACGTGACCAAGTAACACAGCTGTCCTTTATGGTTTTACAGCTGAGAACAGTTTTCATTGTGCCCGTGATGGTTAATATTGATAGTCAATTTAATAGCCTCTAAAGTCATCTGGGAGACAAATTTCTGAGCTCTTCTGTGAGGCAATTAGGTTAATTAAGGTGGTAAGACCCACCTTAACTATGGACAGCACCATTCCCTACCCTTGGAAGGCAGAGGTAGAATTCAAGGCTAACTTGTTCTAAAAGATGAATTCCAGGCCAACCAGGGCTCTAGTGTAAGACGTGGTCTTGAAAATAAAATAAAAGGGCTGGAGAGATGGCTCAGCCAGTAAAGAGCATTGACTGCTCTTCCAGAGGTCCTGAGTTCAATTCCCAGCAACCACATGGTGGCTCACAACCACCTATAATGGGATCTGATGCACTCTTCTGGTGTGTCTGAAGACAGCTACAGGGTACTTGTATAAATGAAATAAATCTTTAAAAAAGAAAAAAGAAAAAGAAAAGAAAAGAGAAAGGAGAAAGTGAAGCTGAGTACCTGCACTCATCTTTCTGCTTCCTGACTGTGCGTGCCACGTGACCAGCTACCTCAGTTTCCTGCTGCCATGACTACACTGCCATGGTAGACTGTACCTTTAAGTAGGATTGTAAGAAAACCTTCCTCCCCGAAGTTGGCTTTTGTTAAGTATTTAATCACATTGATGAAAAAAAGTGACTAATGAGAACCTACCATTGAGGTACAATCCCTCCCTTCAAGTCGAAATCAAAACTACAAGCCATGAGATGGTAGAGGTGACGGTAGGGGTGGCTCCATAGTTTAGAGCACTTGTTGTTCTTCCAGAGGACTTAGGTCCAGTTCCCACCTGGTAGCTCACAACCATTTGTTACTCTACTCCCAGGGGATCTAACACCCTCTTCTAGCCTCTCCAGGAACCACACATCAACAAGTATAGAGACCCTCACATATAGACATAAAGTAAAAATAAATTTACTTTTAAAAAGACTTTTGCCTTGCTGGGTATGTTGAGTTTAAAGACAGCCTGGTCTATATAACAAGTTTCAGGCCAGCCAAAGCAAAACAAAACGAACAAATGAAAACCAAAATTCTCTTAGCCCCATTGGTTTTTTGTTTTGTTTTGTTTGCTTGTTTGTTTTGAGACAGGGTTTCTCTGTGTAGCCTTGGCTGTCCTGGAACTCACTCTGTGGACCAGGCTGGCCTCGAACCCAGAAATCCACCTGCCTCTGCCTCCCAAATACTGGGATTAAAGGCATGCGCCACCAATACCTGGCAAGACACCTGTTCTTGACATGATTTCCTTCAATCTCCTCTTCTTTACCTATATTAAATCCTACTTTAAAAAAGACAAGGAAGGGCTGGAGATATGGCTTAGTAATTAAGAGCACTGACTGCTCTTCTAGAGGTCCTGAGTTCAAATCCCAGCAACCACATGGTGGCTCACAACCATCTGTAATGAGATCTGATGCCCTCTTCTGGTGTGTCTGAAGACGGCTACAGTGTACTCACATATAACAATAAATAAACCTTTAAAAAAAGAAGAAAAGAAAAATGTAGCCCGCGCGGTCTTCTCGCCGGGAAGAAGACACGCGGACACTAGGTTCCTTCTGCAGCAACTGTTTATTTGTCTCCATCCATAGGGAAAAAAGGGTCGAGCCCAAAATCCGCACTGCTTATATACACCACAGTGCGCGTATCTGCCCACAGCGTGACGTGTCTGCTCATGATTGGCTGTTCGCTCATTACCCTACGTAAAGCCCCAGAATGGGCCGTGACATGGCGTCTTTTCACTCTACGCACATGCGCCAACATTTCTCTACGCACATGCGCAAACAGTTGTCCACTAGGAGTTAACAGCGGAAGTAGGCACCATCTTGCCATGGCGAATGCCTCTCAAGATTCACGGCTCCCCACAGAAAAACAAGAAAAGAAAAGGAATTAAAAGAAAGAACTGGATCCTACTTTAGCACAAAGAAGCACGTCTACTAAAACGCACGTTCTGGCTCTGCTGGTTTCCAGTAGAGCCTTTTCAGAAGAGCTCATGAAAGCTTGTGTGGTGGTCAGCTCCAATAAACACTAACAGATATTTGTTGACTGAGAAGTGACTAAGGAGACTCAACACTTCTGCCTAAGTGAGAAATCACTATGGCTACAACATAATGAATCAGTCTCCAAGGTGAAGCATGGCATCATTTTTTTTTTCCTCACAAAGACAAAAGTGTCTTTGAGACTCCTTTTAGAAGGCTAAAAATTTTCAGGGTTCTATAAAATGTGATAAAACATCCAGCACACAGACACCTGTCTATCACTGCTTCTTAAACAACAACAACAAAAAGGAGTACTTAAGATCACCACATACACATACTTTAAGTGTCCAAGCTCCAAGTACAAGAAAATCTATAAAGAGCCGAGCAGTATCACACGCCTTTAACCCCAGCACTTGGAAGGCAGAAGCAAGGGGGAATCTCTGAGTTTGGAGCCAGCCTGGTCTACAGAGCAAGTTCAAGGGTAGTTGTGGCAGCCAGAGAAACCATCTTGAAAAATAAAACATTTTTTACTTAAATTAAAAAAGAAATCAATCTACACAGGCTTCACAGGAAGTGACGTCAGGAAACTCTAAACATGGCTCTGGCTATCACCACCAACTGCTACAACCAACCGCGTATTAGGCATTAAGTCCACATCTACTGTAAGCAGATAAACTGAGGCATAAAGAGAAATTAAATCTCTTATCAAAGATACTGAACTCATCAACAAGGCACTTCAAGAAGAGTAAAAGGTTCCCGGACCCTGGGAGGGGTGTCACTCATACCTGGTCAGCTGTGAGGAGAGGCTCCTCATTGATGCCAGAGTCATTTTCACTCTTCTCATTGAATTCTTCTTCTTCCTTCTCGTGGGTCTGCAGAAGGGGGAGGTGACATTGTACCCATCAGCAGGCCTAGATCAGATGACACTGACTGCAGGGCCATCTTAGCCTCCCACTGTCTAAAGAAGGAACGTGGAGAGGAGTCCTAGTTTTACCCTGTTCCAGATCTGCCCCCATGGCACAGAAGGCATTGCTGGCATGACCAGAAGAAAACAATAGGGTAGGAATGGGCAGCACCATTCTGACTCAAGGGGATCAGGAGTGTTCTTCAACTCACAGGCAGGATGATGCAGAAACCTTCTCACAGTAAAATGGCTAGCTCATGTAGCAGATACAATTCCTTAAGTTGTATCCATTGAGCAGGGAGAAGGGGTATACAGATTTTATCATAGGGGGCACTTTAAGGAGTAGGCTGAAGTAGTCACAGCTTTTACCTTATGATAATGGATTCTGAAGAGATAGCTCAGCAGGTAAGAGCACTTGCTGTTCTTCCAGAGGACCTGGGTTCAATTCCCAGCACTCACATGTCAGCTTACAACTGTCTGTGACTACATGGTCTGACATGTGTCTTCACAGACATACGTTTGGGCAAAACACCAAAGCATATAAAATAAAAACAAATACATTTTTAAAATTTCTTTTAAAAAATAAGAGAATGTGATAAAATGTCATTCAATCATTGGAATCCAATTGTGGTTTCATTGAAGATGCAGAATGCAAGGAATCGACACAGGATATGTCACATGGACTGAAGGACAAACTGAACCAGGGATGGTGATGCAAACCTGTGATTGCAGCATTTAGGAAGTAGTTCCAGGGTGATTAGGAATTTAAGATCACACTCCTACTATCCTTACCTAGCAACTTTAACCCTAGCCTGAGCTACAAGATCTACCATTTCAAAACAAAACAACAACAGAAAAGGCCAGATGCAGATGGTGATTGCCTGTAATCCCAGCTCTCTGGAAGCAGAAGCAGGAGAGTAGTGGCAGGTCCAAGGCTAGTGAGACCTCATCAAGAAAAGAAAGGAAAGGAAAAAGAAGGGAAGGATGGAGGGGGGAGGAAGGAGGAAGGAAGGGGAGAGAAAGGGAAGGAAAGGAAAGAAAAAAGGAGGGCAAACTAAAGCCCAAGAAAAGCTCTGAAGGGGAACTCTGTTCAGCTCATTTGTCCTGTGCCCCTTAAATTCTATAATCCTAACCAAGAGTCTAGAAGTTCATAACCATTGAGACTGTAGAAGACGTCCAACAAGATATTTGTAACAATTCTGGATATATTGCAAATTGTTAATGGCCTAGAGTTTATGTGTATATCCTGAACACATTCAATTGCCTAAGCACTTAAAAAGTTCCTTCCAGAAATCCAATTGAAAAGCCACACAGGGGCTGGCAAGAAGGATCCAGGAAATTCCTCCAGAGAACCACCTCCCATGCACAATCCACTTTTTCTTGGTCTCTAAGAGCTAATGTGCTGATAGCTCTGTCCCTTTAGGCACAGTTCTTCCTATTCTAACAGGAGACACTCGGTTGAGATTCCAGCTATCCTGTAATGTGGCCTCAAAACTTCTTTTGGCAGGTGCCTCAAAACCATGCACATCCCCTTCTATCTCTGCCTAAAACCAGGAAATAATAATAATAATAATAATAATAATAATAATAATAATAATAATAGCAATAATAATAATGAGGAGGAGGA
>NW_022196906.1:30837503-30846040 GCF_008632895.1 Mastomys coucha | reverse complement strand
AAGAAGAAGAAGAAGAAGAAGAAGAAGAAGAAGAAGAAGAAGAAGAAGAAGAAGAAGAGGAAGAGAAGCAGCAGCATGTGTAGATTGAATGCCATCTGTTCTCAACCTGGTGAAAGGGCAAGGCAAGGGAGGTGAGGGGACCACCAGAGGAGCTGGCGGGCAGATGGCAGCATCTATTCCTGCAGCGGAATCCATATGCTTGTATCTCTGCCAACCTGCCACCTGTGGTAGCTGCTTGTTTCCACAGCTCCCCCACCAGGCAGAACAAAACTCCTGGGGCCACACTTTGTTCACAGCAGCAGTCACAAGACAGAACTTCCCAAGGGTCAGGCAGTCCTGGAGTAGAAGGGTGGCTCTTATTGGGAAATGAAGGATTTTCTTCTCTATTGGAATTACTTTTATAAGCCTCCAACAGCAATGTTTGCCTGTAATTCAAATTCGGATACGACGTGTAGCTAGGTGTGGTGGTATTTACTTGTAATTCCAGTACTCAAGAGGCTAAGGGAGGCTAGCTTGAGCTAATCAGTGAGATCCTCTCTCAAAATAAAAACAAATAAACAAATAATGGATTATGGATATAGCCCAGTGACAAAGCTCTGGATTCTATCCCCAGCAATAAAAAGATGACCTAGAACTATAGTTCAGTGTAAGGACACTTGCCTAGCAAGTGCAAATTGATCCTCAGTGCTGAAAAACAGTAAAAGGCCAAGGGTGCTGGTACCTGCCTGTAATCCCAGCACAAGGGACAGACGATCAGGAGTTCAAAGTCACTCTCCTTCAAAATGGTTCAAAGACCATTTCTAATGACTCAGGGAGTTCAAGGCCTGAGCCACGGGAGACCAAAACCAAACACACAAAAAGTGAGTGCTTACATTTTCTGAATTCACTTTAAGTGCACTTACTTCACTAATTTAGCATTGCACCTTTGACCCAGATCATCTCCCTCCGCAAGTTTCTCCCACGCGGGGGCGGGGCTTGTAAGGAAGAGAGGATCCTAGTGGTTATTCAACAGTTAATGGACCCCAACTGTGGCCTAGTGTCTCCCTCAGGTACAAAGCTTAAGGGCCTGGGCTTCGATTGTTAGAATAAAGTAAAGAGATCTGAAATTACAGGATTATGAAAGCATCGTCACTGTCACTGTTGTGTGTACTATAAGCATCCCTTTTCTTGGCTCTCAGAAATCCACCGCGGAAAAATAAAACAAAGGGCTCAGCACACCAAGAGAGCCCTGGCTCCTCCCTTGTGTAGCTGCTACTAGCTCTGCTCAATCTCTCAGCTTTCACATCCACTCGGACTGTCTCAGGCCTTCCTCTTCTCTGACTTCTGCTCTCTCAGTCCTGCCTCACCCCATCTGGTTCCATCGAGCCTGTGTTGTTTTTTTCAATCCTCCAGAGTCTGCTTTCCCGGACTGTTTCTTTCACTTCTGCACAAACCCTTTCCCTTCACCTTGGCTATCCACAGGCTCCAGACCGCCCCCCCTCACCTCCCCGCCCCATCAAACCAACGTAGAATTTTGAGCAAAAAAGCTTAACTGGACAAGAGAGAGGGATGTTGAAAAACAACAGTACTGAATACAACAGCATTTGGACACTCTTATTTCTATTATGTGACACAGACATCAAAGTCACTTCCTTGGCTCCCAGTGTGGCGATGGCAAAGGTACCTGCTCAAAGTGATCCACAAGCTTGTTACTTGGTGTCCGTTTCTTTGTGGACTAAACCTGACAGTTATTTCCATGCGTCAAAGTGAATGAGGTTCTTATTAAAAAAAATAAATTAAAAAAATAAAAAAGAAAGAAAGGAAGGAAGGAAGGAAGGAAGGAAGGAAGAAAAATCCACCGAAGGGAATTTAGAATTAAGAAGACTTGCTTTGAGGAAAAGCTGTGCATGTCAGGACTGCCACCAAGCAATATAAAGCTAGAAAGTAATGCTGAGTCTGTAACACTTAAACCTTGTACAGCAGTCTATGGAAGACTTCAGAGACTGTTGAGTCCTTGTCTCTGATTCTAAATACTTTGGGACTGGAGCCAGGCAGATTGGGAGTTCTGGGTGCCAAGAGAACCTGGCCCAAACATTTTCCCCTCTTGCCATAAATAAATAAATACGATACATCTATCTGACAAAACAACAGATCAGGCCTCATCAAGGCTTTCAGAGTAAGCGGCATTGAATCGACCCCTCCTGCCACAGCAAGGACACATCTGGACAGAATCTATGAGGCAATTGTTTCCAGGCACTGGGTGCAGGCAATGTTAAGGCTTTGGACTGGAAAGAAATGAGGAAAAAACAGATCCACTGAAATGTATAAGAATACCAGAAGTGGTAAAAGTATCAAGAATTCTATTTGTTTGCTTTTGAGTTTTATTTGATTGGTTGGTTTTGTTGCTATTCTGAGGTAAGGCCTATACATCCTGGAACTCAATATGCTTAGCTTAACTGGCCTTGAACTCACAGCTTCCACTTGCCTTCACCTCCTCAGTGTTGGGTTTGCAGTGCTAGAATAATCACCCTGAGGTTAAATTTAAATGATCTTTTTTTTCTTCTTTCAGAAACATCATTTTGTATTGTGGAGTATAAAATATAAATCCAAATAAAATACATGATATATACCACAAGAATGGAGGGAATAGATAAAATTTCAAGTTTTAGATTTTATCTGAAAAGGCAAAATATTTCTTCTAAGTAGACTATGATAACTGAAAATGTACAATGTGATATCTGGGGGAAAGGTTCTATAAAAATACCAAGAGCATAATAGCACCAGGCCTGTAATTCCAGAGACCTGATAATTTAAAGTCTGAAGACAGCTTTGGCAAATTAGTGAGATTTCCCCTACTCCCTTCTCAACAAAACAAAACAAAACAAAACAAAACAAAACAAAACAAAACCCCAACACTTCAGCTGGGGGCAGGTGGATCTCTGTGAGTTCAAGCCCAGCCTACTCTATATAGTAATTTCTACAACAGCCAAAGCTACATAGTGAGACATTGTCTTAAAGACAGACCAACAAAAAAGTAAAGAATTATAGATAAAAGTCCATTACAAGAACAAAATGGAATGCCAAAGAAAAGTGAAAAAAGAAATTTAAAAAGCTGTAGTATGGTGCCATATAACTTAAGTCCCAGCACTGGGGAGGCAGAGGCAGGCAGATCTCTGTGAGTTGGAGGCCAGCGTGGTCTAAAAAGTAAGGTCTAGGATAGCCTGGGCTGTTATACTGAGAAATGTTGTCTCAGGGGTGGGGGTCAGGGTAAGAAGGGGAAGAAAGAAAGTTGGAGGGGGCTGAAGAAATGATTCAGTAATTAAGAGCACTGACTGCTTTTCCAAAGGTTCCAGTAGCCACATAGATGCTCACAATCACCTATAACTTCAGTTCTAGGGGATCCAATAACTTCTGCTTTCCTCCTTGGGCACCAAGCATGTAAGTTGTGCACAGATGTACATCTAGGTTTACATATACATAAAATAAAATTAAAAAGAAAGAAAGGAAGAAAGAAAGAAGGAAGGAGGGAGGGAAGGAGGGAGGGAGGGAGGGAGGGAAGGAGGGAGGAAGAGAAGGAAGGAAGGAAGGAAGGAAGAGAGGGAGGATGGAAGGAAGGAGGGAAGGAGGGAGGGAAGGAGGGAGGGAGGGAGGGAAGGAGGAAGGAAGGGAGGGAAGGAAGGAAGGAAGGAAGAATCCAAGCAAGCAAGCAAGCTGGAGAGATATTTAGTATTTAAGATCACTAGCTGCTCTTCCAGAGGACCTAGGTTCAATTCCAGGCATCCACATGGCAGCTAACAGACATCTACAACTCCAGTTCCAGGGGATCTGATACTTTCTTTTGGCCTCCGCGGGCACCAGGTACTGAAGTAGGACACAGACAAACATGCAAGAAAAACAGCCAAACAAATAATATACAAATAAATAACTTTTTAAAAATTAAAAAGAAACTAAGAAAATAATCAGATCTTTAGAGAAAAACCAAAGTAACCAAAAGAGCTACCTAAAAAGACTGATAGAAATGATAAACCACAGACAGGAGAGGAAGGACACAAATTATCGCTAGCAGGAACAAGAAAGAAAACTCACAAACATTACTACAAATGGAAAATTACAGCACTATAAGTCTGACTGCACAGCAAGTAAGGGCTTAGCAAGTAAAGGCACTTATGGTCAAGCATGATGACCTGAGTTCAGTCCCCGGAAACCACATGGTAGAAGGAGAGAACCGACTCTCAAGTTGTTGACTGGATTCCACAAATGCACCATGCCATGCACATCCCACCCCAACACACAAAATAAGTAAGTAAATTTAAAATTAAAATTTAAAAGAAGATTATAGACAAATTTGTGGTTAATGCTTTCATTGATAGACAGACTGGGTAAATTCCTTGAAATATGTGACTTATGATTCAGGGGTCTTGGGAGATAGCTCAGTGGGTGATACAATTTACTACAAAAGCATGAGGACCTGAGTTCAAATCCCCAGCATCCATGTAAGCTGGGCATGATGTGTGTATCTATAATCTCAGTGATTACAGATAGGAAATTGGGAAAAGGGCCATCCATCCATCCAATCTAACTGAATCATGGCTCTAGGTCCAGTACAAGACCTTGGCTCAAAAATTAATGTGGTGGGCAAGGAAGATACCTCACACAGGCCTCTGGCCTCTTTACACACACACACACACACACACACACACACACACACACACACACACACACACACTAACCTACAGAAAAAAGTCCAGGCAGGTGGTTTCATTGCAGTAGCCTATCAAACATTTAAGGAGGAAGCAATTCTGATCTAACATTCTCTCTTTTGTTTGAGGTAACTACGAGATACTGTACATACTCGTGCATCAAGAGAAAATGTACAATCAGGAGTTCAAAGAGAGCCTAAGACCCAGGCTCTGGTGTCACTGTTGAGTGGACTTGCAGTGAATCATAGCCTTGAAGTCACTGTCTTGCCTGCCAATGAAGCCCAGACGTCCTGAGTATTCTGAATTGTTCATGATTAGAAATCCTTAAAATGATAAGCAGTCAGTTTTTCAACGAGTCAGCCAAATGAGATCCCTTCACTGTGCTATTTTGAGCGGTAATCTGCAGATATCGTGAGTGCCCAATCAGAGACATCTGCTTCCTGTCCTCTTACTCAGGACCAATTCTTGAGCTCCCCGGAAGATGTGATCTACCACTATATATCAGCTGCTGAAAATCATCATTTGCTGACTCCCCAGAACCGTGCCAGCACTTCCTGTATACAAAATTGTCCAGTGTTCTTCACCGGTGAAACTAGAAAGTGAAACAGGTAGAAATTGCCTTTTAACATGAACAAAGCCATTAAATGATTTAACCTTTTGCTATGAGAATACCTCCTTACCACTGAGTAGCCATTTCCCCTCGATATTAGCTCAATGTTTGCATTTGTCTCCCCCACTCACCACCCTCACTTTTTTGCTGAAACTTCGACCTCCAAAGTGACAAGGGAGGTAGCACCTCAGGTGAGGTGATTAGATATTGCAGGTAGAGCACTCATGAATGGTATTAATTCCTTATAAAATAAGTTCAAAAAACATCATTTGGTCCCTTCTACCATGTGTGGACCTCAAAGAAAGTGTCACCTGTGCCCTCCCCAGAGTGAATCTGCTGACAGCTTGATCTTAGACTTCCAGTCTTTAGGACTATGAGAAATAATTGCCTATTGCTTATAAGTTACTCAGTCAGAAATACTCTGCTCTGCTGACTAAAATATCACTCATTGTACATATATAGTAAGCCCATGAGGAGCAATCTGGATCTTCTGAGAGACTATATAATCAACTCAAAAGAAGTATCCAGCCCTCCTTCTTAAGTAGCTGTCCTTTTTAAGTGTGTGGGTATGTGTATGAATCTGTATGAGTGAAAGCCGTTTGTATGAGAGTGCCCACAGAGGTAAAAGAGGTGGAGCTGGAGTTGCAGGCAAGTGTAAGCCATCTGGTACGGGTGCTAGGAATTGCCCTGGGGTCCTCTGCAAGAGCATCAAATGCTCTTAACCACTGAACTATCTCTGTAGCCCCATTGAAGTCCTAAGTAACCCTTGGCACTAGAGAAAAAGAAAAAGAAAAGAAAAGAAAACAACACGATACCTTCCTAACCACTGTATAGCCATTTTACCTGAGCCCTTGCTTTAACCGTCAAGCTGTAAGGTTTACCAGTGCTTGCTCAAAACATTGCCTTTGATGGGACTGTGCTGTTCATTTTAGATGGCAAAACCTGATTCTTTAAATGCTTTTGTTTATATGCCTGATGAGACTACCTAGAGTCTCACTCTGTAGTCCAGGCTTGCTCAAGCATGTGACAATCCTCCTCCCTCAGCTCCAGGAGTGCTGCGATTACAGGTGTGTCACCAGTATGCCTGGTTACCTGGCATTTAAAAAAAAAAAATGATTTGAAGAGAAGCCTGTGATGGTCACTCTTCTCCAACTTACTCTGCAGATCATAACACACAGATCAGCAGTAGAAGACATCTGGGGGTTGAGAGTGTAGTCACTGGCATTGTGCTTAACATGTGCAAGGTCCTGGTTTCCAGCCTCAGTACCACAAAGAAGGAACAGGTAAAAGGGGAGAAGCTTGGGGAAGTGGATATCCATCCTTACTCTTTTTTAAGATTTATTTATTTTATGTATATGGGTACACTGTCGCTGTCTTCAGACACACCAGAAGACTGCATCGGATCCCATTATAGATGGTTTTGAGCCACCATGATTGCTGGGAATTGAACTCAGGACCTCTGGAAGAACAGTCAGTGCTCTTCACTGCTGAGCCATCTCTCCAGCCCTCATCCTTACTCTTTTGATGGATAACCATCCCAATTACCTCAGACACCCTGGGTATCCTTCCAACCTTATGTTTTCTCCTCCTCAACAGACCCATGTCCGAGGCATTGGGTCTGGCGAGGCTTGTCCCCGACAACGACTCTGAACTGTTGCTTTAGTAGGCTATTGAGTTGTTGGATGTTTTTCTTGCTGGATTCCATATCTCCTCAATCCTGACTAAATAGGGGGCCCCAGAGAGGTACCTCAGTGTCAGAGCTGTTGCCATTCAGAGCTTCAATGTTTGGGTCCCTCCAGTCTTCTGAGAGTGAAGGGATGTAATTGTCTGTCAGAGCATCCCAAACCCTGTAAACAAAGAAAAGCTCTCATTAGCACACATCTGCGGCCAGACCCCGCCTGGAGAAAGGAAGAGCTGGGCCAGGCAAGAGAGAGGCTGCTGTGTGTGCCAGGCTGAGGTCATCTGCCTTCCAGCATTCGAGAGCAGCAGCTGAAATAAAGAATGAGAGTCAAGTCCAGAGGAGAAAGCCATAAGCATGGGAGCCTGTCCAAAGGCTTCAGAGAGAAAGGTGGTTGGTCTTGCTTAGAAATTAATATGCACCCCAACCATACAGTTTATTTCTGAGCCTCGAAAATATCCCTGTTCCTTTCCATAGTCTGAGAGAATCAAAGGGTAGAGGAAGGGATTGGGCTGAAACCCTATCTGAGTTTCATTAAGGTTGGATGACACATTTCAACTTCAAAGGCCTCAAACCTTCTATCAGGAATCAGCTCCTTGATATCTAATGTAGGCAAAAAGATAACACCAATATTGTAATTGCTCACGTCTTTCTCAAAAAAAAAAAAATGCTCTAAGAGCACACAGTGATGCAACCTTGCCTTCTTATGTAGAGTTTAAAGGTGCAGTATTTCCATTGTGGATACTAAAACAGAAAAAAAGCCCAGCATGGTGACACCTTTAACCCCAGTGGGGCTCAGGAGGCAGAGACAAGTGGACCTCTGTGAGTTTGAGGCTAGTCTGCTCTACATATTAAGTTCTGGGGCAGGTAGGAGGGGATGACTTAAAAAAATTCCAAAGTCACAACACATCAGAAAGATGAGTGAGTTAGGCACCTGAGCACAGACCTTGAAATCAAATACATAACAATAAGGTAACTGTCATAAAATCAGGAATGGAATAAGGCATGTGGGCATATGAAAACAGAGATTTTCCTGGAAAATAATATAGACAGCTGGTAATTAAATTTAAAAACAAAAAAACAAAAAGTCGGGCGGTGGTGGCGCACACCTTTAATCTCAGCACTTGGGAGGCAGAGGCAGATGGATTTCTGAGTTCGAGGCCAGCCTGGTCTACAGAGTGAGTTCCAGGACAGCCAGGGCTACACAGAGAAACCCTGTCTCAAAAAAGAAAAAAGAAAAAAAACTTGTGAAACAACTTTCTTGTTTGTTTTTGTTTTTGTTTTTGTTTTTAGACAGGGATTCTCTGTATAGCCCTGGCTGTCCTGGAACTCACTCTGTAGATCAGGCTGGCCTTGAACTCAGAAATCCACCTGCCTCTGCCTCCCAAGTGCTGGGAATAAAGGCGTGTGCCAACATCGCTCGGCCATGAAACAATTTCTTAAGAGGGAAAACATCTTGAAATTTTTCCTCTGTACAAGGAAGCACTTGAGAGAACAAAGTCATCAAGTGTTCATGAGACAGCTACTCAGCAGGATTTCAGAGCCCGTTTCCTGTGTGTGTGTGTGTGTG
>NW_022196906.1:30807106-30837401 GCF_008632895.1 Mastomys coucha | reverse complement strand
GTGTGTGTGTGTGTGTGTGTGTGTCTGTGTCTGTGTCTGTGTCTGTGTGTCTGTGTGTGTAACTGGAGGACAACTTTGGGTGTCTTCTATTGCTCTTCATCACATTTTTGAGACAAAGTCTCTCGATGAACCAACCATTTTGGCTAGGCTTGCATGCTTCTGAGTCCCCATGACCCACTTGCCTCTGGTTCAACACTAAGGTTCCACCAGCACCCTCCTGGTGCACCAAGTGTTTTACATGGGTGCTGGGGAATCCAAACTCACTCCTCATGCTTGTGCAGCAAGCGCTTCATCCACTAAGCCATCTCCCCCACCCTGGAGCCTGCTTCTTAAACCATAGATGATATTCCAATTACTGTCAGGCACTATTAAAGCTGTATAAATAATCCAGGTCCCAGTGGTATTGTGGAACCAAGAAGAAAATATGACTTGCTAACTCAAAGAAAACGCTCCAACCACCACACCCACTGGAAAGGTCATGAGCCTGCGCTTAAATCAGTGTTACATTAGTGATTTGCGAATGAACACTCCTTCAGATGTATCCATACAGGAAATGCTGGAGAAGTGAGATTCAGCAATGTCCAAAATAGGCTGTGCCTTTTGTTCCTGACGGGAAGCTGGACTCATAAGGGACTGCATACCATCTATTGGCCCTGAGACTGCATAAGTCCTGAAAGTGATAATAGAATCATTTAAACTATTTTTTCCTGAAGTGGGCCAGGCATTTGGAAAAAGGATGCTGTTTGAGAGTGAGCAGCCCCAGTGGAGTGGATTATACAAAGACTGTATACACGTTGCAAGTTTGAAACTGGCAACTTACCATTAGGGCTACATCAATCATGATAAACACCCCCCCCCCTCATACATCTAGACTGACAATGTGATACTCAGCTCAAAGGGCTAATTTAATTTTAAGTTAGTAACAAATACCATAATCGCCTTTAGTCAGCCACTTCTTGGGTCCAATAATATGAACACACATTTGTATTTCATACCTTTCCACAACTTTTTTGGCTTTTTCAAATATGTAAATAGAATAAACAATATCTGTCCCTTGTACTTCTAAGAACCTTGAACCTTTTAGAAGGTAGCTGAATTTTCTTTTCTTTTTTCTTCTTTTTTTTTCTTTTTCTTTTTTTTTTTTTTAAAGTAGGGTTTCTCAGTGTGGCCCTGACTGTCCTGAAACTTGCTTTGTAGACCAGGCTGGCTTCCAACTCACAGAGATCAGCCTGCCTCTGCCTTCCAAGTGCTGAGATTAAAAGTATGTCCCACCACCACCCAACTAGAAAACTAGAAAACAGTTACTTATCTTCCATCTTAAGTATATCTAGCGATGGTTTATTTATTGGGTAGACTTTGATTTTAACACTATCTTTAGCTCATAATTTCTATCTGAAGAATGGGAAGCAACCATTGCTCCCAAATGTTTAGACATCTGTAGAGCATAGCAAGGGCTAAGAACAACCCCAGTGAGACGGGAGATGCATAAGAGCTGCCAATCCTATTTTTAGTTGTCTTTAGTTTGGGTCTCCAGTCCCAGTTTGGAGTAACTTTAAAAATTAAAGTCCAGTTTCATCTTTTATAACAAGGGAAAGGAGTGACCTCCTGTACATAAAGAAGAGATTCTGGGCCAGCAGTGATAGTGTAATCACAGTACTCAGCAGCTGAGGCAGGAGGATCCAGGCCAATCTGGTCTACATAGCAAGATCCTGTTTCAATACCAAAAAGAATAAGGGGATGAGGAGAGGAAGGAGAGCAAACGAGGGAGAGGGGAAAAGGGAAAGAGTGAGAGGAAGAAAGAGGGGAGATGATTATGAAACATTTTCTGAATTCAAAACCAGATAAGTAGAAGATAGATAGATAGATAGATAGATAGATAAATAGATAAGAATATATATTTAAATCTGGCTTTTTAAATTTATATTTAAAGACAGCGTCTCTTACAAATAAGACTGTCCTGGAACTGATTATGTAGCCCAGACTGACCTTGAATTTGCCACCCCTTTGCCTCTTCCTCCAAACAGCAGCCATTACAGCATGTGCTACTATTAGGTATGGCAGCTCTCCTTTAATACCAGGATTTCCATGCCTCGAATCAGAGATACACTGATCAGTCAATTCCCTATTGGCCAAATAGGTTCACACCACAGAAATGAAGACTTGCAGGCAATTACTGCATTCTCTCTGTGGTTTGTGCTTTCTGAAACAATCTCATTTAGCCACGAATCCCTTTGTTTTATTTTAGGCTTCCACTCTTTATCTCTAATTCCACTCAAAATACTTCCAACTTCTTTATGGATGAAAATCCCTCTAAATGTTAAACCCAAGGAGGTGATCACAGTAACACTAGGGGAGACTTACAACCAGGTTAGATTTTGAGTCATCCTTTTCCTTTGCTTAGTCATAATTCCACAGCTGAAAGATCTGGATACTGTCTGCAAAACAAAGTGTGCAATGTGATTCTGGTTTTTATCTTGGGTTTCACAGAAGATCTAAATGCACCAGATGCTTAGAAAGTGCAGTGTCCGTTTCTCTCTTCCTCTCCTTCTACTCCCCACATCTTCCTCTACCTCTAGCTCAGCAATTATCCAACCCGTCTCTTAGCTGAGGCATCAATGAGGCAGTCAAGGCAGAAAAATGCCTGTGGAGAAGCCCAATAATCCCATGTGATGGTAATTAACATTGAACAGCCTCTGCTAATGTGCCAGGAGGGAATGAGAAGCTGCTCACTGGGCTTTCACCTGTCATAGGCAGAGGAAGAGTTCTGACGCAAAGAGATGGTGAGTTGGAAGCAATACATCAGAAACTGGACTCATTTTAAAATACCATTTTCAGAACACGTCCTGGGTGAGGAAAGAAATCAGGCTCTTTGTAAGCCCTTAGCCCTGCTTTATCAAGATTGAGCTCTAGAGGTTTCAAAAAAAGACCATCCACACAATCTACTAAAGTTAAGTGACTTGATCAAGGTCACACAGAGAGTATCCAAATTCTAATTCATAGTCTCTGGCTTTCTAGTTTCCTGATGCTCTTAGAAGGAGGAGGAGGAGGAGGAGGAGGAGGAGGAGGAGGAGGAGGAGGAGGAAGAAGAAGAAGAAGAAGAAGAAGAAGAAGAAGAAGAAGAAGAAGAAGAAGAAGAAGACACCCTATCTAGTAAAAGCAACCTTCCTTCTTCTTACTTACAGAAAGTTCAGCAAAGTATAACTGGTCCAGAATTTTGAAAGAACTAGTTGGAAACATTAAAATGGAATTTTAAACACACAACCCACCATTATAACTCTGGTCACTGGAGTGAAAAGCATAAGTATGAACCCAGGCTAGCATTAATTAAAAGGAGAAGAGCGGCCTAGAAAGACAGTGCCTTGACCTACAAGGGTACTTATTGTTACTCAAGCAGCACGCTCAGTAGTATCTATTTCATTTAAAAACATGATCAGATCACTAACTACACACTAAGCCCTGTGTGATTGGAGAGTGAGCAAGACAGAACATGTACAGCTCTTGTATCTTCAGAGAGGCAGCACTATCTATTTTCAAATCACCAAGCATGCCTTTCCCCATCAGGACCTTCTAGAATGTATTCCTTACCTGATTATTGTGTGTGGTTCTTTCTATTCTATTCAAGTCCAGAAATGAAAAGGGGGTGTGTGTGGGAAGTAGATCAGAGGTAGCATAGCTGTAGACATGTGCAAAGCCTGAGCTTGGACACTTGCACGGGTGGGAGGAATGGAGCATAGTTGATCCCAACAAACATGTTTGTGTGTGTGTGTGTGATTTCTAAGGACAAATTGATGCATATTTTATCTGCACAGGAATTCATACATGTTCTTCTAGATCTTTAAAACAGTTTAAATACTAACTTTTTTTAGACTAGATCGTGCGTATTCCAGTCGGCCTTAAACAGGGCATGTGTAGCTAAGGATGACCCTGGACTTCTGAACCTCCTGCATCCACCTCCTGAGTGCTGGGATTACAGCCATGAACCACAATACCCTGTTCACATGGCTCTGGGGATGGAACCTGGGGCTTTATGTGGGCTAGGCAAGCACTCTACCAACAGAGCCAAGTTCCCAGCCTTAAAACACTCTATTTCTGTTACAACTGCTTCTTGTCCTAGCCTCCCTCTCCTTGAGTAATGCTTCTGATCCCTTTCCTTCACAGCCATTCAGGCCCTGGAGGGCGGCTAACATGCAACGCGGGAAATATGCTCAAGCACTCAAAAAACATACCACCTAGTTTCCTCTTCTTTTGTCCAGGTCTCTCAATTTATTTGTAAACTTCCAGGTCTGAGAGTTATAAATAATTTTGAGATTTATAATTCTGTAACTTGGGTGTTTGTTTAGGCAAACTGTCCAGTTTATGATTAGCCCATCACAGTTAATTAATTCTATTCCAGTCCTCGTTTTTAATATCTGGGAAGGTTACACAGAGAAGAAAGAGACTGCAGGATGGTTCAGTGGGTAAAAGCATCTCCCACCAACCCTGGTGACTGGAGTTCAATCCCCGGGACCTACATGGTAGAAGGAAACAGTTGTCCTCCAACCTCTGTGCATGCATAGTGACCTGTGTGTGCTCATACATATATACAAATACATATAAACATAAAAAACATAAAGAGAGGGAGCTGGAGAGATGTCTCAGTGGTTAAGAGCCCTGACTGCTCTTGTGAAGGTCCTGAGTTCAAATCCCAGCAACCATATGGTGGCTCACAACCATCTGTAACAAGATCTGACGCCCTCTTATGGAGTGTCTGAAGACAGCTACAGTATACTTACATATTATAAATAAATAAATAAATCTTTAAAAAAAATTAAAAAACCTTTGCCTTGGCTCCATCCTTCTCTCACCCATCTGTCCTTTAAAATAATAAAAAAAAAAATCATAAAGAGAAAAAGAGGGGTTGGAGAGATGGCTTAGCAGTCAGAAGAATGAGTTGATCTTCAGAAGAACCTGGTTGGATTCCCAGCATTCACCTGGCTGCCCACTACATCTATAACTCCAGTTCCAAGGACCCCCACATTCTATTCTGGCCACTCTGGGCACAAAGCACATGTGTGATACAGATATTTAGATGCAGACAAAACACCCATACACAAAAATAAAAATAAATAAATAAATCTTTAAAAAAGAAAAAAGAGCTGGGCGGTGGTGGCGCACGCCCTTAATCCCAGCACTTGGGAGGCAGAGGCAGGTGGATTTCTGAGTTCAAAGCCAGCCTGGTCTACAGAGTGAGTTCCAGGACAGCCAAGGCTACACAGAGAAACCCTGTCTAGAAAAAAATACAAAACAAAAAAAAAAAAAAAAAAAAAAAAAAAAAAAAAAAAAAAAAAAAAAGAAAGAAAGAAAGAAAGAAAAAAGAAAAAAGAGAAAGATAGAGAAAGAAGAAAGGAGGGAGGGAGGGGAAGGTAGATTCCCCACATTTTCTTGTACTTAAAATACTATTTTGTGTTTAGGAAAATCTAAATCCTTCATTTCTCTAAAGTTCCAATCCAAGAAACCTTTCTCCAGCTGACTACAGAGGGACATCTAGAGAATCACGTCAGCTGTCACGGAGGTACTGCCTCTGCCTCACCACTGGTAACACAAGGACAGTCCGGTCCACGTAAGCTCATAGACAGAAGCTAGCTCTAGGCCAAGGGCAACTACAGGATTCTGGTGCAGGAGAGGGTAGCTAAGGCCTCTTACTCCTCATCCCGAAGAGTCTCCTCCTCCTCCTGGATCTGCAGCTGGTTCTTCACTGGAGCCAGGCTCTCTGTCTTGGCATTGTAGTTCCGAAAGCAGACATTGAGCTTCTCATCAAATTCATTCACGAGGTCCTCCATGGACTTGAAGCTGATTATTTCGGAAGAAAAATTCTCAAGCTCAGAGAGGGAAGGGTCCTCCAGGTGGTGAGGAGATGTGCCGTACAGACACTGTGGCTTTTCCTCTGGGTCCTCAGTGCAACTGGGCCTGATATCGTCAAACTCTTCATCCAGACTCACCAGTGGGGCCTCCATCTTGGCACCGCAGTACAATGACAGCAACTGTCAAGATCTGCTTCCCTGGAAGAAATACACAGGGCAGTGTGAGTTTGGACTGGGCATTTGCGCTCGTTCTGCAGAGGAACCAGATCACATCTTCCATTACTCTATGTCCCTTGGAAAACAAAGACTCCTTCTCTCCCAGGCAAAACCTAGATTTAAAAAAATGCTTAGGAAAGCAGAAGGGGAATTGTTTGATAAGAGGAAAGGGACCCCGGGGGAGAGTTACTGAGGACACGGAAAGGTAAAGGAGGGTCAATGTGACCAAAGCACGTGATACGAACTGGGAAAAGATCACAAGGAAGCACAGTTATCATTTTGTATAATTAATATATGCTAATAAAATGTGTCTAAGAAAACAAGAGACATATCCTGGGGTGGAGAGATGACTCGGAAGGTAAAGTGCTTGCTGCATAAGCCTGAAGACCAGAGCTCAGATCCCAGCACCCACATAAAGTTGGGGTATAGCAGTGTATGTCTCATCCCAGTGCTTTAGGGTGACGATAGACAGACGACTCATAGGCCAGACAGTCTGGCTGAAATGGCAAGCTTCAGGTTCAGTGAGAGACCCTGCTTCACAAAAGCAGTACTCCTTGAGTACTGTCAGCCATGTAGCCTTGACAGTGTATTTCTGATCTATACTATTGCTTTGCTTTGAATAAAGTTTCCTCATTTCTTTGGAAGGGGGGAACAAAACAGTAAGGTAGAGAAGCAATTGAGGAAGCCCTGTGGCCATGGTCCTCCACACGCACCACACCTACATATACACATGCGCACCAGGATATGTCACACACACATCACCACCAACACCACCATCACCAGCAGCAGCACCACCATCACCACCACCAGCAGCAGTACCACCACAATCACCACCACCACCAGCAGCAGCAACAACAGCAGATTATTCTCTACTAAAGTAGCTATGGCTTCCGAAGTTGCTTACTACGATGCATTTAAGTAGTTCAAATATCATTTCATATTTTCATAAGATGAGCAGTGGAACAGAGTGAACTCTGGAGCTGCCCCAAAAGCACAGCGATGAAGTACACAGTTCCCAAGTGAGGATACCCAGGTTTGTATTCTTCTACCCTTATCAGCTATGACCATAAGCAAATTACTTAACTTCTCCTTTTTCAAGCCAGTAAAAACAACAGGATCTACCTCAGAGGTTTGTTATAAGATTAAGGGAGTAAACACAGCTCAAAAACGTGCCAGGGAAATGATTAATGCCAATGTTATTCAACATTCTCCCTTACTATTACTCACAGGTCCACACTCTTAACCATGTGCTCCAAAAGTCTGGGTGGTGGTGAGTACTGTTGTTGTTGTCATTGTTGCTGACCCTCCTCTTCTTCTTCCTCCTTCCCTCCTCCTTCCCTTCCTCCTCCCCTCCTCCCCATGCCTTCCACATCATCATCCCCTCCTCCTCCTCCCCTCCTCTTCCTCCTCTTCCCTATCCTTCCCTCCTCTTCCTTGTCCTCCTCCTCTTCCTCCTCCTCCCCCCCCCTTTTCTGTACTGGGATTACGGCTTGTGCTATTATGCTACCAGACATAGTTCAGACATTGTTTGTTTTTCACCACTCCTTGTATCAAAAACACAACTCAACCTAACCTTATTTGACAATGAAATCTAACATGAATATAAAGTTGCTTATGGTCTCAATTTATCCCATCAAAAGTGTTTTGCTGAAGAAATAATAATTTTTTAAATCATCAACAGAAATGAAAGTGTAACTTAGAGGCAGAACACAAGGTTAGAATATGTGAGGCCCTATGTTCCATCCTTAACATCAATGCACTGCAAAGTGTCTGTTGGTGTTTGATGCATTTCTAGGATTTATTAGTGAGGGGGATAATGTCTAGATCTGAGATTCCTTTCCTTAACCCATGGGGCCAGGCCTGTTTCAGAATTTAGATTAATTCCAGTTTTTAAACGCAACAGCGTTTTCTGCATGTGATCCACTGTGTTCTGAGGTAAAGAGCTCTCTTTCTTTCTTTTTCTTTTATTTTGCAACCCAACACAGTAGTGCTTGCACCTGAAGTAGTCACAGCTATTCAAGATGCAGGATATGTTGAACCCAGGAACTTGGACCTAGCCTATAATATATTGTCTTCTAAGAAATAAAGGCCTGGGAATATGGACCAATAGGAAAGCACTTACCTAATATGTGAAGATCCCTGTGTATGATCCCTACCACCATTCCACCCACTTTTAAAAAATCTACACAAGCCGGGCAGTGGTGTTGCACGCTTTTAATCCCAGCACTTGGGAGGCAGAGGCAGGCAGATAATTCTGAGTTTGAGGCCATCCTGGTCTACAGAGTGAGTTCCAGGACAGCCAGGGTTACACAGAGAAACCCTGTTTCGAAAAACCAAAATAAAAATAAAAATAGAACTACACAAAATATAGCTAAGCTTTTGGTCAGGAATGGTAAATTACACCTACAATTCTAGCATTTGGGAATCTGAGGTGGGAAGCCTGGCTAAAGTTCCAGGCCAACCTAGAAAACAAGAGTGAGAGATGCCCTATTTCAAGGGACAAGGAGAAGGGGGAGGGTAGGACTAAACCCATATACTCCAATGGACAAATACATATCCATCTTGGATATTGGATGCTGGCTACACACTTAGGCATCCTTCCAAACCTTAACAGCTCTGTGACTCCTACCCACTCATGCAGCCCTCTTCATAATTGTCTTCAACTATGATTTCTGCTTCAGCTCCCATATCTAGAGCCCTCCCCAATTTTAATGTAAAATCCTTGAAGGCACAAATGTCCTCTGGATAGCCTCCATGTCTCTAGCACACTCACTGCCATGTGGCCAGGCAATTGATCAATGTGTGCTCATTGAGAAATGATCTTCTGCCCTATATACAGTTTCCAAAAGCATTGTAGTCTGTCACTCTTCTACACTTGCCCAACTTCCTTCCTGGGAACTAGAAAGTTAGTTCTGGTCTGTATGATTCAGTTAGATATGTAAACTGGCGCCATATCCAACAGATATCAGAAGTCATGGGGTTTTTCTAGTGAATTCTCACTCCCCACCTCTACCTACAAAAGTAAGCTCTAAGCAAAGCAGAGGGCATGCTGGATGGGAGCTGGCCTTTACTGGGATTTTGCTGAAATGAAGCCAGTTACCATGGCATCAAAATATACTCTAAGCATTTAAAGCTTACAAAGGCAACATAAGAAGATAACTATATGAAGGCTCTACCAACCAGGAATGGTGCAGCATGTCTATATACCCAAAACTCAGAGAGTACAAACAAATAGCCCCTGACTGGTTTATGCAGTGAGTTCCAGACTAGCCAGGACCACATAGTAAGACTACATCTCAAAAAACAAAAACAAAAAGCAGGAAGAAAAAGACAGAAGAAAAGAACAACAACAACAACAACAACAATAAACGCTGGAAAAAAAAATAACCCCAAAACAGAGAGTGCAAGGTTAGAGGTGTTACTTAGTGGTAGAAGCCCTGGTTTCCACCCTTCCCTGGCTAGTTTACTGTCAAGTTGAGAGTTATTTGGGCAAGGGGGCTCAAAATTGAGAAAAATTCTTCCATAAGATTTGCTTCTAGACAAGCTTACAGCTTATTTTGTTAATTAGCAATTGATGTGGGGTGGTCCAGCCCATGGTGGTCTGTGCCACCCACCCCTTTGGGCACGTGGAGGTCATATAAGCAGGCAGAGCAACATGAGCAGAAAGCAATGTTCCTCCATGGCCTCTGCTGCATTTCCTGCTTCCAGGCTTCTGCCTGAGTTCCTGCCTTAACTTCCTTGATGGGTTGTGATGCGGAAGTATAAACAAAACCACTTTCCTCCCCAAGTCACTCTTAGTCATTGTGTTTTATCACAGCTATAGGAACCCTAAGACTACTTTCAACACAGAAAAAGGAGATGCTGCCAAGACTCATGAGTTCAGTGGCTGGCTGAGTGGCATGTATCCCAGGTCTGATTTCCTTATGAATTACTATAAAAATATTGGCATAAAGCAAAATGAGCTTTAGAGGCTCATTTTAATAGCTTTATAATCTTAATTATAGAAACAGACTTACTTAATCCAATATATCCAAAATATAACTACATTAATACATAATTCATATTAAAAATACAGAGTCATTTCTTATACTAAATCATTTTATAGTCACAGTCTTTCTTTGGACTAGCCTCCTTGCATGTATGTACTCAACAGCTATGCATGCCTAGTGGCCACTAAGAGATTTCATAATACACACACACACAGACACATGCACACACACACATTTTTAAAAAAAAAAAGAAAGAAAAAGGAAGTTCCAGGCTGCCTCAACTACACAAGTTCAATGTTAGCCTGGCAACTTAGTGAGATGGTGTACTTAAAACAACAACAACAACAGGGCTGGAGAGATGGCTCAGTGGGTAAGAGCACTGACTGCTCTTGCAAAGGTCCTGAGTTCAAATCCCAGCAACCACATGGTGGCTCACAACCACCCGTAATGAGATCTGATGCCTTCTTCTGGTGTGTCTGAAGACAGCTACAGTGTACTTATTTATAATAATAAATAAATCTTTGGGCCAGAGTTAGCAGGGACTGAGAGATCGGGGTCTACTAGAGCAAGCAGGGTTGATCAGAGTGAGCAGAGGTCTGAAAAAGTCAATATCCAACAACAGATGTACAGCTACAGTGTGTACTCATATACATAAAATAAATAGGCATGCAGTGGTGGCACACGCCTTTAATCCCAGCACTTGGGAGGCAGAGGCAGGCGGATTTCTGAGTTCGAGGCCAGCCTGGTCTACAGAGTGAGTTCCAGGACAGCCAGGGCTACACAGAGAAACCCTGTCTCGAAAAAAACCAATAAATAAATAAATAAATAAATAAATAAATCTTAAAAAACACAACAACCCGTACCAGTCTTCAGATGTGAGTATATAACCTGGAGAAGCCATAACAACCAGGAAAACAAAAATGTACTGTGGAGCAGGGGGAAGGAGTGATTAAGGGGAATAGCAGGATACAAGTGATACAAAGGGGGAAATGAGAACATCCCTTTGAATTGTTGCTAAAAAGAATCTGGTAGACTCTCCAAACGATACAGGCTATCACTATTGCCCTTGGTTGCCCATCAGTGGTTAAAGGTAAGTCCCTAGTTGCTAAAGACACTATGTATTCAGACAAAGGACTTGGTTTTTGTGAACTACATCTGACCTGAAAGTCCCTTCTCTAAGAACTATCTTTCACAGTACCAAAAGGTGCTTTGCTAATTGCCAAGAGAGGGAAGCAACCAATATTCCTACCTAAGAGCTGCAACAATGACCAGTACAGCAAGAGATCCCTAAGGGTGCAACATCGGTATATTCATATCTTATTGGTAACAAATGACTGTCTAATTAGACTTAATGAGGCTATGGATCTTAGAGGCAAATCTACTACTGCCACTCTACTAAACCAGCTCAAGGTCATTTTCAACTATACATCAAATTTGAAATCAGCCTGTGTTATATGAGACCCTGTCAGAAGAAAGAAAGAAAGAAAGAAAGAAAGAAAGAAAGAAAGAAAGAAAGAAAGAAAGAAAGAAGGAAAGAAAGGGAAGGGAAGGGAAGGGAGGGACAGAGGGAGGAAGGAGGGAGGGGGGAGAGGGAGGGAGGGATAGAAAGAAGGAGGGAGAGAAGGGAAGGAAGGGGAGGGAGGGGAAGAGGAGAAGAAAAGGAGGAGGAGAAAGAGGAGGAGGGAGAGGAGGAAGAGGAAGAGGAGGAGGAGGAGGAGAGGAGGAGGAAGAAGAAGAAGGAGGAGGAGGGAGAGGAGGAAGAGGAAGAGGAGGAGGAGGAGGAGAGGAGGAGGAAGAGAAGAAGAAAGAGGAGGAGGAGGAGGAGAAGGAGAAGGAGAAGAAGAAGAAAGGAAGGAGATCAACAGGGAGAAAAACACCATTTGAAGGACAAAGTGGGATTGCCCACTCTCATGGAGTAGAGGGGGAAAAAGCAAGAAAGTGTAGAATTCCCAATGATGGGTCAGAAAGAGAAAGAAGTCACTGGAAATTCTGATATTAGGTGTCTGATATCTAGAATGACTGAAGCTCAGCCTAGAGGAACCATTTTATACAGTAAATGTGATCCAAGAGTAACTCAAGATATCAAGAAAGGGGCAGAAAATTCAAAGGATGAAGACATTGTGTACACCAATAAACTAAGAACAAGAAGTCACTGGGGCAGTGAAGATATTTAGTAAAGACATTTTAAAAGGGAAAAATAGTTTAATAAAAATTTCACCATCAATTTAAAAGTAAACTATGTAAACAGTAGTATCAGAGTTGTCCAGGTTCATAAAGGAGGGTGCCAGACATCTCTGAGAAATAACAACTTAAAAGGTTGGGAATAGAGGTGCTGGAGAGATGTTCTGGTGCTTAGGAGTCCCTGATTTAATTCCCAGCACCCACACGGCTGCTCACAACAATCTATTAAGTTCAGCCCCAGGGGATCCGACACCCTCTTCTGGCAGTCTTGGACACTGCATGAACATGGTGCACATACATACTTGTAGGAAAACATCCACACAATAAATGAGAAATGGGAAGAAAAAGTTAGAGAGTATTTGAGGAAAGGTGTTGCAAAATAAAGCCCCAAAATTTCAGACCAGGGAGACAGACAGAGGGGTGGGGGCGGGGTGAGGGTGGGGGTATGGGAGAACAGACACACACAAAAGGCAGAAAAGACCTGTGTCAATTAAGACTATGGTCTGTGATATCTGAGAACCCAGGCCTTATCTTATCAACAGTAGCTGTGAGAATCTGAGCAAATTATCTGCTCTTTGTGCTTCTGTTTCCTCGTCTATAAAGTGTGATTTAATGGGGCTGAAGGACGGCTCAGTGTTTAAGAGCACTTGCTTTTGTAGAAGAGCTAAATTTGGATCCCAGCACTCACTCGCATCAGGCAGTTCAAAACTGCATATAACTCCAGTTCCAGGATGTCAGATGCCCTCTTCTGGCCCCCAAGTGTCCCCCCATACATGTATGTATACAATCATGCACAAACACATACACACATAAGTAAAACATTTTAAAATAATAATAAATAGGAACTGAAAAGGTGGCTCAGTGGTTAGGAGAACTTAGTGTTCTTGCCGAACCCTGGTTTGATTCCCAGCACCCACATGGCAACTCACAATCTCCCATAACTTCACTTCTGGGAGGGATCTAACTCCCTATTCTGACCTCCAAGGCCACTAGGCATACATGTGGTACCCAGACATATATGCATGAAAAACACTTACACATACAAAGTGAATATATATTTAAAAAGTTTAAATAATAATAAAGTTATATCTGAAGGCTATTTGGCTTTCCTAGGAAAATCAGGATATACTATTTACATGAAAGTGTGGATGGCAGGTGTGGGGGCTCACAGCTCTAATTCAAACACTCAGGAGGTAGTGGCAGGCAAATTTCTGTGAGTTCAAGACCAGCCTGATCTACATAGTGAGTTCTAGGCCAGCCAGGGTTGCATTTTTTAAACAAAAGAAAAAATATCCCTGCCATTATTGTAGTGCATGCTACTTCAAAATGTTTATCAAATGAGGGAGAAAATGCTGGAAGGATTTGGGAATCCTTTTTTCATCGAGGCTTTCTTAAAATTCATTTGGTCCAAATTTCCTGGCTTGCTGGCCCCATTTCTGAGAGATCCAAAAGTCAGTCAGTTAACTTCAGATGCTTACACTTCCGTGAAATGGGTGTTTCCCTCTGGGAGCGACAGAGGATCTAGAATAAGAAGGTGATGCTAGCAGGGATACTGATGCCATCCGTAAGCAACAACAGACAACACAACCAGAATCCAGGACTGAGGCAATTTTAAGCCATTCGTGGTGATGCTCACTCACTTGAAATCCTAGGCACTGGGTTGGTGGTAGCGGAAAGATTAAGAATTGATGGTCCTCCTTGGCTACAGAGCATGTTCCACCAGGCTGAGGCTTACATGAAAGCCTGCCTCAATCAAGCAAGTCAACAAACATAGTGAGCTTTGAGAGTTGGAAAACCAACAGGTATAAATGCTTGGGAGCTGGAAGATGCCTCAGTGGTTAAGAGCACATACTGACTTCATTCCCAGCACCCATGTAGGGTAGCCCACAACTGCTTCTAACTCCAACTTTGGAGACATCCAATGACTCTGGCTTTTCATGGCCCCTGAACTCATGTGCTCTCCCGCACACATATACATAATTTAAAATAATCAAAATAAGATGGGGTATCAAAAAAGTGAGTATCTGTATTTGACTCAGATAAACCCTAAAAAATAAAGCTATAGCTACAAAACTATAAAAAGAAATGAGCATCTAGATGCTCTGCAGGTTAAAAGTGCTTGCCCTGCAGACCTGGCAACCTAAGTTTGCTCCCTGGATCCCACAGTGGGACAAATTTCTGAAAGTTGACCTTTGGCCTCTAAACTATGTTGTTTATAATAATCTTCATATAATAAAGAATAAATACTCATTTGCACATGGCTCAGCAACCCCTTCACACACATATCACATACACACAGCTATTAATTTTAAAAAATAAAATAAAAGTTTTTAAAATGACTATAGAAGAAGACATGGATATCAAGTTTCAGAGTCCAGAAACATGGTTAGTTGAAACAATCTATAATACAACCTGATTGGTTTTCAGCAACTCATCACCCAGGAGCCATGAGGTACTATGTGAATGATCAGACAGATGATGCTAAAACTGAGCACACAAATTGGGAATCTGTATTAGCCTGGTACCCAGTCTGAATGGAGCATTTGTATCTGGGGCTGTGGCAGAGTAAATGAGAGTCAAACCTCGAGAAGGAGTTCCCGGCTTGGAGTGCTGGCATATCCCTTTTAATGGGGCTCCTACCTTCCTTCTCTAACCCATCTTCCTTTGTACCCCTCTAGGTAGGCTGCCTTTACTTCTCATCTGAAATATCTGAGGTAACTCTGCATCCTTCCATCCTGGCGAGTTTGCTGGGTCCTCGGCCTCAGCTTCTCTCCAAGTCCTCCTCCCTTAAGAGATAATGTTTCTGCTACAGGAACAACTAAGCCACAAAGCATTTGCTTAGCGCGTGTGACATCTAGGGTTCTGTCTTCACCTCCCCGCCCCCACACAAAAGTTAATGTTAAGACAAGGAATAGCCATCTTCTTTGTGTTTCCAAAATAAACAAACATGCAAACATGGCAGAGAAGGATCATGGGAAACTCGTCTTTTTATTATTGAACACAGTCCAGGACTATAGTGTAAGCGTTCCATACAATCTATTCCATTTATTAGGACTCCAAAGAGGTGGTGTAATTTGGAGGAGGAATGCACAGTGCTCAACAGACACTCTGTAGGAAACATGAAAGAAGCCCATCCCTGCAGCCTAACAGTACAGAAGCTGCAGCTTGGGTCTGCAGTACAAGTCCCCAGTCCCTGCTTCGAGCTGAGTGCATGGTGGATGAGAGTGAGATTTCATCGTGCCTCCCCTGCTGGGCCTCTCTGCACTTCCACACATGCCATCCCATCTCCCCGGTCTTTCCATCACTTGCTCTGTAGACCAGTTGACTCTGTGCTTCCCCTCCCCTCCCCATATAGATCCTTAAAATGCCCTCCGTTATCCACTTCCAGACTCCCATTGCTCCTCTGCAAAACCTGGCTAGTATAAGCTGTCCATTTTGCCAAAAAGAATAAATACTCATTTGCACATGGCTCAGCAACCCCTTCACCGGACTCAGTACCCTTCCCCCCCTTCTCTTCTGTTCCATTCACCTCCATTTCAGACCTCCTCTCCCTCTTCTGTCGGGAGTAAAGAAAGGCTCTTCTAGGCAGCACAATGGCTGGCACTCTGAGAAAGCACAGCGCATCCCACGCAGCCCCTGCACATACTCCACTGTCTTCCCTTTGCCAAATAAGACCTGGACGCTGGAATGGGTGAGTCGTGCTGGGAGACAAGATGCAAAGGGAAAGGCAAGAGGGCAGAAGAGCGGATTGTATAACACCCCTTGAGCTGAGCCTCCGCTCTGCAGCGCCCTGGGCCCCCAAGGATGAGGGCTGGCTCTGCACACTCCTTTTCACCACACTCGTCCTTTCTTCAACCTGCTCTGTGTAGTAAAACAATCGCTCCCAGAGGACTGCAGCCAGAGGTTCTGACACTGCGAGAATGCACCGTCCGAGGAAGGCTCCACACGACGCGGAAGGGCACAAGTAGATTGCAGGGTCAGATTCGTAGGGACAAAGATGATTTTGAAACGCCTAAGATAAGCGAAACATAACGGTCCTGGAATGACATATGGAGTCCACATTGCTCCAGCATCAGATAGGGTTTCCCGGCACTGTGTTTCACTGTTACACACACACACACACACACACACACACACACACACACACACACACACACACGATGCTCTGAGATGATGCTACCAGTACCCACTCCGGGGCCCTTGTGCTTGAGCTCCGGCAAGACTGGGAACGACCAGGACGACGGCCCATGAACCCTTCTTTTAAGTCTGAGGACAAGACCCAGCGGGAATGAGAGTAGCGCATACCCCAGGAATCCTTTGAGAGAATCTCCAATCCTCCGTTCTTCATCACCACCCGAATTCGACCCCCTACCCGCCCCCAGCTCTGGGGCTAGTCCAGACTAAGGTCGTCCTCCCCACCACCGCACCTGAGCGGGTCCTGGAGGAGGGAATCGGATCCCGCGGCTCAGCCAGACATCCTCATCCACCAGCTAGAGGTGGCCGGGTGCAGCGCAACGTCTGCGGGCAAGCCAGCCAGCGAGCGCTCCCCCGCAGCTCCGGCTGCGCCTGGTCCCCGCGCTCGTTCCCGGGCTCCCGGAGGCGCGCCCGCACTCGGGCACCCGCCCAACGGGCGCGCCCAGGGCCTGAACGTCATCCTTTCGTGAACATTCATAGCTTTCCTTAGAGCACGTGGACCTGCCTTTATTAATATTTATGAATTACCGTTTCTCCCTTCTTTGATACTGGCCCTTCTGCTTCCCACATGAATATTCAGAAGCTCTGCGATGGGGGCGTGCAATCGCTACCAATATGGATTCTTCAGATGGCCCAACACTAGGTTTTGTACAAAAAATGCAGGCAAATGGAGTAGATGGGCAGGCAGATACTGACAGATACACTCAAAGAGCCTCTGGCACTTTTTGGACTGCCCTTCCTACTGTACTAGGGGTTGAAGTGGACAAGCCAAAGGGTGTGCCCTACCCCAAAATCGTTCATAGTTCAAGGTCAAGGCGAGGAGGCTGGATGGCGGGAATAATTCTGTCATCCGAAACTGTGGAATGCAAGTGAGAAAATTGAGTGAGGGGGATCCAGGAATAGAAAGACTTCAGACTTTACACCGCACACGTTGATATGCTGTGTATAAATCTGTGCTTAGAGATACTATCCATATGAAATCTAATAAGAAGGATACAGGGTTTTTTTGTTGTTGTTTTTGTTTTTTAAAGAAAAAGAATAGAAAAAAGACAGCATAAGAGAGGCATGTCTGCCTGGTGACCCCCCCTACTTTTGTCTAATGGTAAATACTTTTAGGCTAAACCAAGAATGGCGGCTGGGAGATGAAGGGGGTCTTCCCCATGTTGATTTATGCACTCTTTTCTTTTCTTTTCTTTTCTTTTTCTTTTTTTTTTTGGTTTTTCGGGACAGGGTTTCTCTGTATAGACCTGGCTGTCCTGGAACTCCCTCTGTAAACCAGGTTGGCCTCGAACTCAGAAATCTGCCTGCCTCTGCCTCCCAAGTGCTGGGATCAAAGGCGCGTGCCACCACCGCCCGGCCGATTTATGCACTCTTATCACAACAGTTCAATCATGAGGGGCAGAGGAAGCAGGGGGACATTATCTCTGATGAAATAAGAAAAAGTATTAGCCATTCTGCCCTTCTGGTATTAGAAACATGAGGATGCTTTTCTTATTAGAAAAAAGAAAAAAAAAACTGGTCATGAGAGCCAGTGAAATGGCTCAGCAGGTGAAAGATTCTTGTTGTGTAAGCCTGGATCCAATCCTGGAGACTCCATAAATGTGCAAGAAGAGAACTGAGTCCACAACATTGCCCTGGAACCTCCACAAGGGCACCATGGGAAATGCACCTACACACACACACACACACACACACACACACACACACACACACATACACACATGCAAAACAATGAATAGATGTTAAATCCTATTCTGGTATCATGTGGCTTTGTGACCTTGGGAATGCACGTTTTCATCCACATCATGTTAAATCCTATTCTGGTATCATGTGGCTTTGTGACCTTGGGAACGTTATCCTCACTGTGGCTCACGTTTTCATCCACATCCTGAGGGTAATCACAGCTCCCACTTCTGAGGCCCATTGTGAGATTAAGGGACTGAATTCATGCAAAGCACTTCTAGGCAGGAGAGGAGGAACTATGAGCCTTGGCTACTTCCTTAGCAGAAGCTTTAATGCACTTTTCTATGCTGGTTTTGTTTGATTGATTAGTGATAGGTGTAGTGGAGGTTAGGGGCAGGGCTCTTAACCATGTAGCCAAGGGTTGATCTTGAACTTCTGATATTTCCACCTTCACCTCTCTAGTGCTGAGATTACAGATGTGTGCCTTTGTGCCCAGTGCCTGTTTTTTTATGTGGTGCTGGGAATTATTGTGCATGCTTCCCAACTCCTAGAAATTATTTCTTAGATCTAGAGAGATGGTTCAGCAATGAAGAGCACTAACTGCTGGGAACCTGTAATTCCAGTTCCAGGAGAATCAACACCCACCTCTAGCTTCCAAGTATCCCTGCAACTCAAGTAATGTGCATATGTACATTCAGACATCAACACACAGTTATTACATAAATAAATAAATAATACATCTTTTTTAAAAAAAAAAAAAGACTCCATATGCAACATTCAGAGTATGAGAGAGGCTTGTGAGGAAAAGTACTGGAATTGAGAAACAGTTTGGTCTTTGAGAACTTTCAATTTCAAACCTCAGTGTTCCAACTGAGCAGGGTGGCACAAGTCTGTACACCCAGCACTCTGAATGCTAAAGCAGGTGTGTTTTAACTTTAGGGCTAGTCTGGGTTACATAGAAGTTAAATTATGCAAAATGATGTAAAACATCTGCAATTTGATATTCAATGTTAATTCAATGTTAACAAAATGTTACTGGTTTTGTGAGGATTTGAAAGCACTACTTGAGGATTGCTGGTCTAGATGCCAGCACACACACAGAGCAGCTGAAACAGTGACATTCGCCAAGAGAAGGAAAACTTGATTAGTACAGATGTGGCAATGACATTTTTTTTCTTTTTGGTTTTAGGTGGTTTATTGTTTTTGTTTGTTTGAGACAGTCTTGCTGTGTATCTCTAGCTGGACTATAACTCAGTATAAAAACCAGGCTGGCCTTGAACTCACAGAGATTGTTTTGTGTCTGCTTCCTGAGGATTAAAGGTGTATGACACCATGACTGACCTTCTCTATCTTTAATCTCTTTCTCCTTCTCTCTCTCTTTCTCTCTCTCCCTCCCTCTTTCCTCTCTCCTTCTCTAAAAGTCAGTGTCTCTGACTATAGTCCATTCTGGCCTTGAACCCACAGTAATCCTCTTGTCTCAGCCTCCCAAGACTAAGATGTTATGTAGTTATTTCCTCTGAATTGTATGATTCCATCTTGAAGGAAAGAGAGAAGCTGAGACTCAGGAAGTAAAGGAAACATCCAAGGCTCAGGAAGCTCCTGAAAGTCACAAGATTCATAAATTCCCTCCTACTGTTACTATAAAGCAGTAACAATTAATTACTGGAGAAGAGTTTTTAACCAGCCACACTATCTATAAATTGTGTGCAGAGCTCCAAGGAAAAAGCCATTTGTCAACCATGCTACAGTGGCCTTTTCAATGACCTCCCCACGAAAAGGTACACAACATAGGATTACAGGCATGAGTCAGTACATCAGCTCATCCTTAATCACCTGTGCTGATGAAAACTCCCTGGTTTATTATGACAAGGGATATAGAATATTTCTCAAGTTTCAAAATATATTTTTAACTACCTCATCTGAAGGCAATTATTCTTTACCGCAAAACATATGTGCTAGAAACCAAACCATATTACTTTTTAAAAGAACAGACAGTTATATGGACATTGATAGCAAATAATTCCAGAACATCCACCTAATAAAAGCATAAAATGCCTGTGTGTAATGACATATGCCTGTGATCTCAGTCCTTAGAGGGTCAGAAGCAAGAGGACCAGGTCATCCTTAGCTACACAGCAATCTTCCTATCTGGTTCTATGAGAGCATGCCAAAAAACAACAAGCAAGCAAAAAAACAACCACCACCATCACCACCACCAACAAAAACAGCTAAAACAAAAGCCCCCAGAACATACACAAACTAGTTGCCAAAGTGATATCCCCCCAAGAGAATAAAAATTCCCATAACATAAATGTGGTAATATTTTTCTTTTGGTTTTAGGTGCTTTTGGTTTTGTTGTTTGTTTTGTTTCAGATGGGCCTTCCCTACATAGCATAGGCTGGTTGGAACTAAACATTGTAGCCCAAGCTGGCCTTGAACTCAAATTGATCCTCTAGCCTCAGGCTCCCAAGTGCTTGAATTTTAGCCATTTGCTGCCATATCTCTCATATTACACATTTGGGGCTGGAGATATAGTTTAGTTCTAGAGTGTCTGCCAAGTATGCAAAGTCCTGGGTTTAATCCCAAATTCTGTGGGAGTTGGAGAACAGTGGAGTGGTGGGACATGCCTATAATTCTAGCACAAGAGGTTAGAAGGCAGGACCACCAAGAATTCCAGTCTAGTCAGGCTAGGAGACCCTGCACCAAAGAAGCAAAATAACAACAAAAAAGGGAAATGAGTTTTCCATTGTTTGGAAAACTTAGATTTATAGTGGTTAAATAAATAAATAAATCAGTCTTCCATTTCACTGTGACTACTAAGTGACTTATCAGTGGAGACCAGCATGTGCCCTGGCTGTACAAGAGACAAGAGATCCTAGACAATGATGTCTTGGAGATGGGATGCTCACTTAAAAGAATCTTTAGACATTTAGGTTAATCAGAGATTTCATTTGTATTAAACTCCCAACACCAACTATTTCCAGCCATAGACTCATCTCTGTCATCTGCTTCCTTCCACATGCCCAGGTATCAGACTTGCAATAATTCAGAAATGAACTTGAGGAAATGAAAACGGCACAGGATATTCCATTGCACTCATCTAGCCAAATAAAAATCATGTCACCACCAGCAAATCCACAGAGCCCAGCACACCATGAAAATGCTGCCCAGGGCCACAGCTGTCCCCTCCAAGGCCTCAACTTTGGGTCAGGACAGTGTTGAGCACTGTGAGCATGATGGGAAGAGAATTCACATTTCCCTAAAGTCCTGTTTGCAGCAGTTAGTGCTGCCCATAAAGCCGCTTCAGGCAGGATTGAAGCTGGCCCATCTCTTCTGGTTGTCATATCCTATCAGCTGAACACTTTATGTCACTGAACTCCAAGAAGAAAAGGTATCCTGAGTGGGTAGTGAATAAGGTTGCTCCGATAAGCATTCTTTGCTTGACCAAACTCTCATCAGTCTCAAACCTCTTTTAGCCCCATTTATACACGCCCTTATAAAATCTAGTTTAAGCAAAAATCCTGTTAAGTCATTTTTGCAGTGCCCCCTATCTTCAAGGTCTAGGTATCTTTGATGTCTAAGTAAATGTCTCAATCTCCACTATACCAGATACTGTCTGGTCACCATAACTAACCTCCAGCAGTAACCCTGTTAGATCAGGTTATCTAGAATCCCCATCCATCCATCCATCCTTCCTTCCTTCCTTCCTTCCTTCCTTCCTTCCTTCTTTTGCTGACTCCCACCCTGCTTCTTAGCTATAAATTCCCACTTGCCCTTGTTTTTTGTGAGTTGAGATCAACCTTTTTCTCCTATTGCAGAAATCCCACTAAGGTAATCCCTATGCCTATTATAATGGTCCTAAGGAAATTTAAAAGTGTGTGTATTTGTGTGTGTGTGTGTGTGGTGTGGTGTGGTGTGTGTGTGTGTGTGTGTGTGTGTGTCTAGCTTCCAGGGACTGAACTTCAGGAGACATTAGGCTTTCGGGCAAGTGCCTTTACCTGCTAAACCATTTCACATACCCCACAATCTTTAAGTTCTCTTAAATTATGAGAGGAGAAAGACAGAGACAGAGAGAGAAAGTGATTGTACTGGCTGGTTTGTGTGTCAACTTGACACAGGCTGGAGTTATCACAGAGAAGGGAGTTTCAGTTGGGGAAGTGCCTCCATGAGACCCAGCTGTGGGGCATTTTCTCAATTAGTGGTCAAGGGGGTGGGGCCCCTTGTGGGTGATGCCATCCCTGGGCTGGAAGTCTTGAGTTCTATAAGAGAGCAGGCTGAGCAAGCCAGGGGAAGCAAGCCAGTAAGAAACATCTCTCCATGGCCTCTGCGTCAGCTCTTGTTTCCTGACCTGCTTGAGTTCCAGTCCTGACTTCCTCTGGTGACCAACAGCAATGTAGAAGTAAGCTGAATAAATCCTTTCCTCCCCAACTTGCTTCTTGGTCATGATGTTTGTGCAGGAATAGAAACCCTGACTAAGACAATGATACACACACAAACACACACACACACACACACACACAGAGGGAGTGAGGGATGATGATGTCATGCAAAATTCTTGACATGGCATGGCATGGAAGCTGAGTTTGGAGAGTTCCAAGAAGAAAAGTTCAGTGTTGGCTGTAGATTGGAGGAGGCCTGTGCTGTGAGAGAGAAGTCTATGTTGTAAAACTGCTGTCTTAGAGACACACAAAGCCACTGGGCACAGGATGAATAGAAAGCCAGATGCACTGGGAGAATTGGCAATGTCAGATTGTTGAAATCTGCATATTTAAATAAATGCAGTTTCTCTCGGGGTTAAGAATTTGTTTCCTTGTGTATAACAATGGGATAAGAATGAGAAACAAACATACAAATCAGAGACCGCTCAACAGCATCTTTTAGAAAAGACTCCACCCAAGCCTGAGAATAGCAACCTTCTTTGTAGTGGAAAGAAATGAGCAGAAATCACTCTTAAATCTTTCTGCTTACCTTGTTTAGAACAGAATTCTTTCTCAGTGTCTACTAGTACTTTTGAGACTTGGAAGAATTCCCAGTGTGGTGTTTTCTGTAATTGTGTGATTGTGGGTGATCTAAGCAAATCACATTAAAAAGCTTTCCTGAACTAAAGGGGAAGGACAGGGCTCATTGGTTGAAACTCTGGGAGTTAAGGATTTGGGCCTTCAACAGGTGGTTGCCATGTTACCACTAGCTATTTGTGTGTCCTATGGAATACTACCTTTTTTTTTTTTCTGAGACAAGTCTGACTCTGTATTGCAAGTTGATCTGGAAATAATTCTCTGTATCTCCCATACTGGCCTTAAACTTGCAATAACCTTTCTGCTTTAACTTCTTGAGTACTAAGAGTTTGATTTTCATTTTTGTTTTTCTGTGGCTTTTTTTGGGGGGTGGAGGCTGTTTGTTTCCTGTTTTGCTGTTAATGTTTTTCTTTTCTTTCTTCCTTCCTTTCTTCCTTTTTCTTTCCCTCTTTCTTTTTCTTTCTTTTCTTTTCTTCTTTTTCCTTTTTTTCTTTTTTGAAACAGGTCTTTTCTATGTAGACCTCCTGGCTGTCCTAGAACTTGCTTTGTAGACCAGGCTGACCTCGAATTCAGAGATTTCCCTGCTCCTGCCTCTGTGGTGATGGAATTAAAGGTGTGCACCATCACTGTTCAGCTTGTTTCTTGAAAATAAAGTTGGATGAGCAGCAAGGTTGGGAGGATCTGGAAGAGTTGGGGGAAAAGAAAACATGACCAAAATATGTTGAATAAAAAAACAAGTGTGAGACATTATATCAAATAAAAGTTTTCCAAATTTTAGTTTTCCTTAGATAGATTATAAAAGACACACACACACACACACAACCCACTAAATAAAAAAATGTAAAAGAAAATATGGTTTAAATTAATGGATTTGAATAATAGGCATGTGTTTAAGTTTGTCTTTTTAGTTAGAGAAAATTATTGACAAAAATAGAATTTGGAGTTAATTTATAGATTTAATTTTCTTGTCTCTTGACATAGGATTATGTACATATAAATCTTTCATTTTACTTCCTCTTAATAGTCCTATGAAGTATATGTCTATACATGGAGACACAAACACAAAGAGATTAGAAGAGAGTCCGTGATCACATGGTGGCTTTAGTGTGCTGAGGATAGAGCTCAGTGGGAGTGTTGCCTAGAATGCTCAAGGTCCTGTGTTCAATGTTTAGCACTGCAAAAACAAATCAAAATAAAATACAGTAAAAAAAAAAAAAGTTAAATTTAAATAAAGTTGAAGGCAGTTTGGGATCAGGTTGATTTGATTTATTCATATATCTTTGAGACAGAATCTCATGTAGCCTAACCTGGCCTTGATTTTACTATGTAATCTAGTGAAAGACCCCTGGGGGAGACCCCCACTCAAATCTCCGGAGGACGTACATCCAAGAATCACGAGAGACCATCTTGATGTAATTATAAGAGGTATTTTTTAATTTGAGGGCGCTCTGGTTCGGCACCACACCTATCTCATGCAGGAGATAGCGGAGCCGACCACGAGGCTTGAAAGTTAGGGGTTTATATAGGGAAAAGGTCTGAGGGAACAAAGGGATCAGTGTGGTCATACGTGATTGGCTAGTTCAAATATTAACTATTATGTGCAGAACAGAGTGGAAAATTCCTAAGGTTGGTGTTAATCTGAGTCAACAAAGCATCTGACCTTAAACCATATCTGAGAGGACCAGATGGTCCATTACTTAGTGTCTGCCAGGCACGTCTTTGTAGGCCTGAGCCTTGGACATGTCCTCGCTTTGATATGTCTCTGTAGCTAAGAATAACCTTCTATTCCTGACCTTCCCTGAACTTATCTCTCAAGCTGGGAGTGTACCTATTGGATAATGTTGTAGAATAAATATATATTGGGGCTCAGAAAATGATCCTTGGTTTGATCTTTAGTGTGTGTGTGTGTGTGTGTGTGTGTGTGTGTGTGTGTCAGGGTGGGGGGGTGCTCCTGTAAGCATTCATTTATTTTTATTTTATGTGTATAAGTGTCTTGACCATTTGCATGCCTGCTGCCCATAGAGGCCAGAAGAAGACTTCCGATCTTCTGAAACTGGAGATACAGATGGTTGTGAGCTACAATACGAGTGCTGGGAACCAAACTTAGATCCTCTGCAAGAGTAGCAAGTGCTCATAACAACAGAGCCAACTCTCCAGTGTATGGGTTTGTATACACGCCCTCTGAGGCCAGAAGATGGTACTGGATCCCTTGGAGCTGGAGTTACAGCCAGTGGTGTGCCTCCCAACATGAGTGCTGGGAAGAAAACTTGGATCTTCTTCAAGAGCAGTGCACACTCTTAACAGCTAATCTATCTCTCCAACTTTGTGGTTATTTGAATAGAATCAAATATATACTTATATACTTGAATGCTTAGTCACCAGGGAGTGACAGTATTTGAAAGGATTAGAAGAATTAGAAAGTGTGGCCTTGTTGGAAGAAGTGTGTCACCAGTTGGGTTTTGAGGTTTCAAAAACCCAAACCAAGACTAGAGTCTCTCTCTTGGCCTCTGGACCAGGATGTAGCTCTCAACTATTGCTCCAGAACTATGCCAGCCTGCCACCATGCTCCTTGTCATGATGATAATGATGAGATGATAATAGTGATGATGATGATGATGATGATGATGATGATGATGATGATGATGATGATGATGATGATGGACTAACCCCTGAAAATGTAAGCAATGCTTCAATTAAAAGTTCTCTTTTATAAGAGTTGCTGTGGTCATGGTATCTATTCAAAGCAATAGAACAGTGACCAAGACAAACCTCAAGAATTTTTTTTTTTAAAGATAGTCTTTTGGGATTGGAGAAATGGATCACTGGTTAAGAGTCCTGGTTGTTCTTCCAGAGGAAATGAGTTTGATTCCAAGTACCCACATACATTCAGGCAAAACTCCCATACACATAAAATAATTTTTTTAAAGATTTATTTATTTTATGTATATGAGTACATTGTTGCTATCTTAAGACATGCCAGAAGAGGGCATCAGATCCCATTACAGATGGTTGTGAACCTCCATGTAGTTGCTGAGAATTGAACTCAGGACCTCTGGAAGAGCAAGCAGTCAGTGCTCTTATCCACTGAGCCATCTCTCCAGCCCATAAAATAAAATTTTTAAAAAGTGGAGGGAGGGCTGGAGAAATGATTTGGTGGTGAAGAGCACTTAACTGCTTTGCCAGAGATCTAAATTCAATTTCCATCACCAACATAGGATACCTTACAACTGCCTGGGGATCCAGCATCTCTGTCCTCTGTGGGCGTCTACACCCAACATCATGCACACACACACACACACACACACACACACACACACACACACAAGTAAAAAAATAAAGATGAAATTTTTTTAAAAAAACAATTTTTTTTTTGAGATGGGGTTCCTCTGAGTAGCCCTGGCTGTCCTGGAACTCACTCTGTAGACCAGGCTGGCCTCGAACTCAGAAATCCGCCTGCCTCTGCCTCCCAAGTGCTGGGATTAAAGGCGTTTGCCACCACTGCCCAGCCAAACAAATCTTTAAAAGGGATAGCCTTTCACATGTCCAGGCTGGTCTTGAACCTGCTGTGTAACTGAACTAGAACTTGAACCTCCAATCTTTCTGCCTTTACTACTCAAATGTGAGGATTACATGAGTATGCCACCATCTCTGACGTTTACAGTCAGTTCCTTTACTTCATCCTATTATGCAGACTGTGGTGCCTCATATGCCATAAAATAAAATGTGTTCCATATACATACACAAAATCTGGTATCCAAATGCTCACAGCAGCGTTATCTAGAATACCTCCATCTTTCTCTTGGTTAGGTTTCTACTGCTGTGAAGAGACACCGTGACCACACCAACTTTTAAAGAAAAATACTTAATTGGTTTATTTGCTTATCATCATGGCAGCAAGCATGGTAGGATGCAGGCAGAAATGGGGTTGGAGAGGTTGCTGAGAGCTCACCATCTGGATCTTCAGTATGCCGAAAAGACTGTGTTCTACACTGGGCAAAGCTTGAGCACATGAGACCTCAAGGCCTGCCCAAACTGTGACACACTTCCCCCAATCAAGGTCACACCTCCTATCAGTGCCACTCCTGTGGTGACCATTCCTATTCAAACCACCACACCACACTACCCCCCCCCCCCAAAAAGTGATGGCTGAAGAGATGGCTCAATGGTTAAGATCCTCTACTGCTCTTGAAGAAGACCATGGTTCAGTTCTGAGCATCCTCATGGCATTCATAGCCATGGGTAAGTCTAGTTCCAAGGGGTTTGATGCCTTCTTTTGGACCTCAGGCACCAGGTATGCATTCCTGCATACACCACCACACATACACATTGGCAAACATGCATAAACATAAAATAAAAATAAATCCTTAAAACAAAAAAATATGAATAACTCAAATGTCCATCAAGATATGAATAAATATATATGGATATATATTTCCAGCACTTGGGAACCTGAAACCTCTAGAGTACACCAGCCTGGACTATGTAGGAAGACCCTTAACACGCCCTCTTCAAAAAAAGTAATGTTATATCACTCTGGTGTGTTCTTGGCTCCTTTATTTGTTTTGTTTTTACCATATCCCCAAACGTTCTCAAACTTATCAAAAGATTAATTTCTAACAAGTGCTCTTTGAGGATTTCCTCATTCCTTAGACTACTATAATAAAAGATACTTTGTATTTGGCAGTGCAAGCTAGGCAGTGGTTTAATCCTAGTGGTGCATTCCTTTAATCCCACCACTTGGGAGGCAGAGGCAGGCGGATTTCTGAGTTCGAGACCAGCCTGGTCTACAGAGTGAGTTCCAAGGCAGCCAAGGCTACAGAGAGAAACCCTGTCTCAAAAAAAAACAAAAACAAACAAACAAACAAAAACAAACAAAACAAAAAGAGAGAGAGAATATTATTTGGCAATGCAAATTAGAGAATACACTAGAGGTGTAGTTCAGTGGTATAAAGCACGTACCTAGCAAACATGAGGCCTTAGGTTCTATCTGCAGCATTACAAGAAGGAAACAGAGCTTACAAAATGCATGTGTCTAGATAGGATTCAAGTACTGCAAAGGCTCACAGCCTTCCACAGCTCTGGATGGTATTTGCATCTGAACTCATAGTAGTAGTCCCTGTGCTGTGAGATCCCTCATTCTGTCTGCTAGACTCTAGTTTCTGGTGCAACCAAATCTCACTTTAGAACCAAAGAACCATCAGTAGATTTAGGTCTCTATGCCCAGGTTGGCTTATAGCTCTTCTTCACCGACCTCCTGAACTGGATGGAATTTGAGGTTTGAATTCAAGCAGAACTTCTTGTCAGTGCCAGTCAGAGAGCTAAAGGATCAGCTGGCCATTTTTCTCTTCCTTTTCTCAGCAGGATGGAAAGCAGCATCCCTCTCCCCTCTTTCTCAGGACTACAACACTTCCCACTGCCTTCTTCTTTTCCAACCCCCCACCCTGGCTGCCTCTGTCAGAGCTGCCAGGTTGCCATGCCAATAAGGTTCCCATGGTTACGAGGAGGCCTCTGCTGCATTCCCATAGGCAGCTTCTATCTACTCAAAGGAAGGGAGACCGTTATTGCCTCTGGGGTCAAACAAATAAATATATAAGTGAAAAAGGACAGAAGTTATTTCGGCTCAGAAACTACTGGAGGAAGAATGTTGTAAAAGTCTGACGCCTCCGGGCCATACCACGGACAGAATCCTGCTCCCTCCACTCAAGTTGTCTCTCTCCTAAATCTAGAGAGAGAGGAGCCTGGCACTGGTTCAAGCCCATTGTTCTGCCTATGGCGGGGTCCAAATAGACACCACATTGTGAGGATCCTGTTAATATGTAAATAGTGGATACATCTGTGCTTCTGTGTAGCAAGGAAACTGGCAAAATGCAAAGCAGGCCCTGGCCTCTCCTCCACTGCTGTCCTGCCTGCTTTTCTCCACATGGTGCTATGTCGTGTTTTCTCCTGCTGCACTGGCTGTCTCCAGCCACACCTCAGGGCTTTTTGGTTGTTTGGTTGTTTGGTTTTTCTTTTTAAAGCAAAATTTGTTTTCTTGAAATGGAGAGAAATAACTTTAGTGTAAAATTGCAACAATAAAGAAAATAGGAAAAAAACATTTCAAAATGACAAGAAGTTTTCCACCACTTGGGAGGTAGAGGCAAGGGGCTCTGAGGGTCAGAGTTATCCTGGGCTACAAAGTGAGTTCAAGGCCATTGTGGCAGTGGTGGCACACACCTTTAATCCCAGCACTCAGGAGGTTAAGGAAGGAGGATCAATAAGCCACCCTGGTGTACATAATGAGTTCCAGCAGGAAAAAAAGGAAGAAGAAAGAGAAAGAAAAATAAACAAATACAATATACAGCTTAAAGTGTTTCATTTTAGGCCCGGCGGTGGTGGCACACGCCTTTAATCCCAACACCTGAGAGGCAGAGATTGGTCTACAGAGTGAGTTCCAGGACAGCCAGGGCTATACAGAGAAACCCTGTCTCAAAAAAACAAACAAACAAAAAACAACAACAACAAAGTGTTTCATTTTATATTTAATTAATAGATAATTGTACATCTTTGTGGACTATAATGTGATGATTTGATATATATATAGATAGATGATAGATAGATAGATAGATAGATGCACAAAATATAATGGACAAATCGAGTAATTAGCTTATCCATCTTAAAGAGTTCTCAAATCTGTGTTGAGAAACTTCAAACTCCTATTTGCTAGAACTTTATAAAATTCAGCAACTGGGGCAGTTGCTTTGGCTCTGTAGATGAAGGTGCTTGCTACCAAGACTGACAATTTGAATTTGAACCCCAAAGCCCACATGGTGTAGAAACACATGTGTGTGCAAGTGTTCGCACGAGTGCGTTAGAGCCCACACACACATACTCACACACACACACTCACACTCACACACACACACACACTCACACACACACACACTCACACACACACTCACACACACAGCCACTTACCTTTCCCCCCACACACACTCACACACACACTCACACACACTCACACACACACACTCACACACACTCACACACACACAGCCACTTACCTCTCCCACACAAATGAATAAGTGTGATTTTTTTAAGTGCAGAAGCGCTAGCTTCAGCTCTTGCCTAGCATGTGCAAAGTCCTAGATCTGACATCCTGCACCTCATCTGCAAATAAACGTGTGTGTGTGTGTGTGTG
>NW_022196906.1:30796109-30805933 GCF_008632895.1 Mastomys coucha | reverse complement strand
TGTGTGTGTGTGTGCAAAGTCCTAGATCTGACATCCTGCACCTCATCTCCAAATAAACGTGTGTGTGTATGTGTGCAAAGTCCTAGATCTGACATCCTGCACCTCATCTGCAAATAAACGTGTGTGTGTGTGTGTGTATGTGCGAAGTCCTAGATCTGACATCCTGCACCTCATCTGTAAATAAACGTGTGTGTGTGTGTGTGTGTGTGTGTGTGTGTGCAAAGTCCAAGATCTGACATCCTGCACCTCATCTGCAAATAAACGTGTGTGTGTGTGCAAAGTCCTAGATCTGACATCCTGCACCTCATCTCCAAATAAACGTGTGTGTGTGTATGTGTGCAAAGTCCTAGATCTGACATCCTGCACCTCATCTGCAAATAAACATGTATGTGTGTGTGTGTGTGTGTGTGTGTAGCAGTTCTACTGTACGATTCTACAATACTTGAACATAATTCTTCTATGTCACCCCCCTAATTCCAATTACATTCTCCTAATGTGATTGCATTTTGACACTCACCCTACTCCTACCATGTAATTGTAAAAAGTCATTTGAAATTTTTTTCTTGTTATATATATGCTTGTGTGTGTGCATGATTGGGGAATATACATGACACAGAATATATATGCAGAGATCAGAGGGCTACACTGCAAAGGTGGTTCTCTCCTTATACCTTTATGTGAGTTCTCAGGGATTAAACTCAGGTCTCCAGGCTTGCATGACAAGCTCCCTTATCCACTGAGCCATCTCTCCTGTCCCAACAGTTTTTTTAAAAAAATTATTTTATTTTTAATGTCTATGTATGTATTTCTGTCTCTCTGTGTGTGCACATATGTGCAGGTGCTCAGGGGTCAGGAGTGGGCGTCAGATCTCCTAGAGCAGGAATTAAAAGTCTTCTGACATGGGTGCTAGGAACTAAATTTGGGGTTCTGGCAAGAGCAGCAAGTACTCTTAAGCAGCAAGCACTCCTAGCTACAGAGCCAGCCTTCCTCTGGTTGCCTGAAAGGTTTTTGGAATGAGTATATTTTATCCAGAGTTTTGCCATTATGAAAATCATGAAAAATTCTTTCTTTTATCAGCAATAAATAAAACATGACAATTACTCAAGAAACAGTTGCTTGTGACCAGAATCAATGACCTGGGTTTCCAGACACTCAAAATGATCAAATCTGGGAAAAGGGAATTGGTAGAAAAAAAAAGTCACATGGATACAAAGTTGTCACTGAAAAGGGTCCACATTCTCAGAGCTCTAGCAAGAGGCTCAGGAGCCTGAAGGACCGTGATGGCTGGAGGAAGGAGGGGCAGTGAGGTTGCAGACGGAGTGAGTGGGTCTACCTAAGCCAGAACACAGAGAACAGACAACAGACCTGGGCTTTCAGTGGCTCCTGCTGAGGAAGCGGGCTACAAAAGCCATTTGGGCTAGGTGACTAAACACAGACTTGGCAGTTAATGCCTTCACCACAGAGACAACTTCTTGGCAGCCAGAGGGTCAGGAATGGCAGGAGGTCATGAGAGACAGGCTGAAGACTCATTTCAAGGCAGCCCTTGTCACATTGCTGTTCCTGCTAGCTCTCATGTCAACTTGACACAAGCTAGAATTAACGGAGAGGAGGGAACCTCAATTAAGAATTTGCCTCCATAAGACTGAGCTGTAGGCAGGCCTGTATGGCATTTTCTTAATTAGTAATTGAGGAGTGAGGGCCCAGCCCATTGTGGGCTTGGTGTGTTATCAGAAGTAAACCAGTAAGCAGCATTCCTCTGTGACCTCTACATCAGCTCCTGCCTCCAGATTCCTGCCCTGCTTGAATTCCTATTCTGAGTTCCTTGGTTGATAGAAGTGTAAGCAAAACAAACCCTTTCCTCTTCAACTTGTCATGGTGTTTCATGACATCAAAAGCAGCTATAACTAAGGCAGTTACCTTCTGACCTAGAAATTCTATTATTGGGTAAGCATATATCCATGACAAATGAAAGTGCATGTCAGCATTAAAACTCATACCTAAAACCAGATGTAATGCTTGTGCTTATAATCCTGTTACATGGCAATTCGAAGCTAGAGGGCATCTGAAGGCCAGCCTGAGCTACTACTGAGTTCAAAGTCAGCCTGGGCTACTGAGTAAGAGATTATATCTCAGAGAAAGAGAGAGGACAAATACTCATCAACAGCTATTAAATAGACAAGGAAAATGTGGTATATTTAAAGTAAAATGGTATTCAATCATAAAAGTCAATTAAGTACAGACACATACTACAACACAGACAAACCTTGAAAACAGTAATGTAAGTGAAAGAAATCAGACACTAAAGTCTTATTCTATGACTCCATGATATGAAATATCTAAAATAAAAAGAGAGTAGAATCTGGGGGTGAGGCTAGTGCAGGAGGATCTGGAGCTTAGGGTCAGGAGCTGGATAATGTCACACGATCATGCCTTAAAAACAACATGGGGATGAGACAGAGCAATAGAAAGCGAAAAAGACTAAAATTCATTTTAGGTGTGTATGAAAATATCAAAGAATAAAATGAAAACAAATAAAACAACAACAGAAAATTAGGTTGGAATCACTCAGTGTCAAGGAACTTGCCTAACATACACAAGATCCTGAGTCCAATCCCCAACATTGAAAAAAAAAAAAAACAGTAAAATTAGGCAAAACCAGAACACTACCAAAACCACACATTCCAGAGGGTAGATTCTAGCTCAATTAAACTGACTTTGAGAGGTGAGCATGGTAGTGCATACCTGTAACCCCAGCACTCAGCAGGCTGACACAGGAGGACCTGGAGTCCTCGAGACACATCCAGACCCAGTCTCAAAACCAAGATGGCTCAGCAAGTAAAAGCGGTTGCTGCTAAGCTGATGACAATCTCCAGGATCCACAGGGTGGAAGGAGAGCACTGACTCCTGCAAGATGCTCTCTGACCTTGTAACGGCTATCCTGGTTGTCAACATGACTATATGTGGAATGAACTATAATCCAGAATTGGAGGGCTCGCCTGTGATCCAGATCTTAAGGCTGGAAGACACAAGTTTCTGACCTAGATCTTGACATGGAGATCTTGAGGCAGTGGTCATGAAAAGCTTAGGCTCAAGCAAAGTAGTACACTCCTTTAATCCCAGGAGACTGAGGCAAGGAGATATCTGAGTTCAAGTTCAGCCTGGGACAAACCCAAGTCCCAGATCCAGGCATGGTGGTACACACCTTCAATCTGGGCTACACCTTTTTGCTGGAGACCTAAACAATGACATTGGCAAAGGGAAGATTCACTCTTTTTTGCCTACTTGCCTTTACTTGCCAGCACATCTGTTGGAAACTACTTCTACAGAAGCCCAGCTGAAACAACTAGCCTCGTGGGACTGAGAAACTACTAGATTATTGGACTTCCCATTCAATGCTGACCATCGTTGGGGTAGTTGGACCACAGACTGTAAATCATCACAATAAGTTCCCTCAATATAGAGAGACATCCCATAAGTTCTGTGACCCTAGAGAACCAAGTCTTAGTAAACTTCAGGGTAGCAAGTAGGAATAGAAGCAGAAAGGGAAGAGAGTGGAGGGTGAGGGCAGAGGAGGGGAGGATGAGCATGAGTCCTGGCCTCAGTCTCTAGCACCTCAAAGAAAAAAATACCAGCAACAATAACAAGCACTCCTCCGATCAGCTATACTATAGTATGCTCTTGGCTCATGATGCCAGTGACTGACTGGAAGGTCCACACAGCATGTGCCTGCATCCTGGTGAGGAACCCATGGCCGAATGGCATGCAGCATAGCCCAGAGGTGGAAAGGGACACAGCTGTGTGCAGAATTGTGCAGACACAGAGGTGCCCTTGCTATTCATTCGTTTTTGCTTTTCCCCTTACACTTATATCATTAGCTTATATAATCTACTGTTTAAGGGATGTTAGTGGTAACATGAAAGACACATATTCAGTTTCTGTCCCCAGCTCCCAGCACAGCACTCCAAAACTCTTAGAATTTACCAAATAAACAGAAGCATCTTTTGTTAGTTCTAAGTGCTCATAATGAGCTTCTTTCAATCATACATAAGTTAATATAAAGGATATATGAGGGACTGGAGAGACAGCTCAGTGTAGGAGCCTTGGCTGCTCTTCCAAAGGGCTCAAGCTTGGTTCTCTGCACCCACACTGGGCAGCTCACAACAAACTATAACTCCAGTTCCAAGGCACCCAACATACTCTTCTGGTCTCCCTAGGCACTCTACACATGTGGCACACACACATACACCCACACACCCACATATATGCGTGGACCACACATGTGCATGTATGTGTACACACACACAAAACTCAGAAAAAAATAATTAAAATCGAAAATTAACCTTATCACAGTTTTTTTTTTAAAGTACAAAAGCTAGGAATGGTGGTGCACACCTTTAACCTCATCATTTGCAAGGCAAAGGCAAGTAGATCTCTGAGTCTGAGGGTGGTCTGATCTATATAACAAGTTCTAGGACAGCCAGGGCTATATAGTGAGGCTTCATCTAAAAAACTAGGGACCGACACAATGGTGCAGTAGGTAAAGGTACTTCTGTGAAGCCTGCCCTGAGCTCAAGTCCTGTAACCCACATGGTGGGAGTAAGTGGACTCTTGAGAGTAGTTCTCTGACCTCTGTGTGCTTTCAGTCATAGACCTGAATGTACACACACACTTCTAAAATATGTGTAGAGCTAGAAAAATAATGTATTATGTACACAAATTATAACCCATAATACAATGTGTGGTGAGATTTTCCTACTGAAAGAGTTAAATTTGGGACTTGTGCTGGCTAATGAGAAAATTACAGAAAAATACAGTGGACCAAGGTTGAATATGTCCAAATAAGCCTGGGCAAAAATAAGCAAGCTGTTAAGACATTCTGAGAACTAGCAGGCTGAAAAGATATAGAAGAGAAAAAATGCAAGGACATGTCTGGGCAGACACTGAGTAGTGGGCCATCTGGTCCTCTTAGATATGGTTTAAGGTCAGATGTTCTGTTGACTAAGATTAACACCAACCTTAGGAATTTTCCACTCTGTTCTGCACGTAATATAGTTGATATTTGAACTAGCCAATCACGTATAGCCATACTGATTCTTTTGTTCCCCCAGACCTTTTTCGTATATAAAACCCTAACCCCTGAGCCTCGTGGTCGATTCCTTGTCTCCTGCATGAAATTGGGGGTTGAACCAGAGCGCTCCGAATAAACTGCCTCTTGTGATTACATCAAGACGGTCTCTCGTGATTCCTTGGATGCATGTCCTCCCCGGAATTGAGTGGGAGTCTCCCTACAGGGGTCTTTCACTACCTTTCACAATGAAAGGGCTGGAATTTTCAGGTCTCTCTACTCTTCTCAAAGAACAGGAAAGGGACTAGAGATTGACTTTATTACTGATGATTTAATAAATCCCTAAATTACAGGGTCCATAGAATCTTCTAGGTTAGTGAAGGCATCCACACGCCAGTAGGTGGCGACCTCTAGGGGTGTGGAAGCTGGGAGGGAGCCTCTTCCCATACCTCTCTCTTTGTATCTGTTCCACTTGTTAGGTTTTTTTTGTTTGTTTGTTTTGGTTGTTTTGGTTTTTGAAACAGGAGTCTCACACTGTAGCCCAGGCTGACTTGGAACTCAGTGTGTAACCCAGGTAAGCCTTGACAGGTTAGCAGTCCTCCTACTTCACAGCCTCCTGACAGCTGGGCTTACAAGCATGAGCCACCATGCCCACTTCCACTTTGCTGATTGTTACTGTTATATCTTCCTCAGCCCACATGAGTCATGAAAACAGGAGAACTGAGAACTCCAGGCCAGAGCAAAGCATGGTACTTCATACCTGCAATTCCTGCCCTAGGGAGGCTGAGCCAGAGGCTCACAAGACAGAGACCCTGTCTCAACAAAACAAAACAAATAATGAAGGCAGATTACTGTCTCTTGTAAATTCACTCTGACAAGGTGAGAGACATTGCTCAGTAGCATAACTCTAGCCTGTCAGTTTTTTATTCCATATAAATCTGTAGGGAGTTTTTTTCTATTGAACTGCTTATAATACCTTACTGGTTTCCTCACTGATAATTTATTAAACCTTAAATTTAAAAAAGATCTGTACAGATGCAAGGTGTGGTGGCTCACATTTAAAATCCCACTACTCAGTACACTGATACAGGACAATCACCATCAACTGGATGCTAGCCTGGGCTACTGAGTTCAAGGCTAGCATGGGCTAGAGAGTGAAACCCTCAAAAAATGTATAAGAAAACTAAGAACAATGAAATAGACTTACTTCTGCTTTCATTAACTCATTCATGTACTCTTTCCATAAATTTGAGTGTGTACTCTAACTCTAGATATCATCTATCATGGGCACTAGAGATATAAAAACAACAACAACAACAACAACAACAACAAAAAACCAACCAGTAACAAGACTTCACCAGTCTAATGGTACAGACAATAATCACAGAAGTAATCATAATGTAACAGGATTAATATTTTGACACCAATTATTCAGGATGCTCTTGAAGATCAAAGAAGGAATGGGGAAGTGGTTGGGGAATATCTTAGTTACTGTTCTATTGCTGTGATGAAATACTATGACCAAAGCAGCTTATAAAGGAAGCATTTAATTAGAGGCTTGCTTAAAGTTTCAGAGGGTTAATCTATGACATCAGGGTACAGAACATTGTGGTAGGCAGGTAGGCATGGTGCTGAGAGCTGTAGGTGAGAACTCATATCTGATGTGCTAATTGCAGGCAGAGAAAGAGAGGGAGGAGGATGGGTTTTTGAAACCTCAAAGCCCACATCCAATGGCATACTTTCTTCAACAAAGCCACACTTAAGGCACCAAGGCCACATCTTTTGAATCCTTCCTAAATAGGTCCACTAAACTGGGGACTAAGCATTTAAATATACGAGCCTATGGGGGTCATTGCCATTCAGACCACTACAGGGAGAGGTCTACAGGTAAGACTTAAGGATGAAAGATGTAGGAGGAGGCAGAGGGGTGCCAAATGGGCATCTGAGAGAAGAGAAACATTAGTTCATCTTAGAAATTATGGCTAAAATATAGAGTTTAAGGGGGCATGTGATCAGAGAGCTGAAGGATTCCCCAAAAGCATAATAAGGATAGACAGGATGAGGAATTTAGATATTATTTTTATGGAGATATGGGAGTGGATGAAGTGTTTAAGGCAGAGAGACAAAATATTGGCTTTCCATTTTCTAAAGTTCTGTCTGAGGTGCAAAGAATGAACTAGAGATGTCTGGTAACAGAAAGACCTTTGTAATAATTTAGGTGAAAGGCAATGGGGCTGGAGAGATGTCTCAGCAGTTAAGAGCACTGACTGCCCTTCCAGAGGTCCTGAGTTCAAATCCCAGCAACCACATGGTGGCTCCCAACTATCTGTAATGAGATCTAATGCCCTCTTCTGGTGTGTCTGAAGACAGCTACAGTGTACTTATAATAGATATAGATAGATAGATAGATAGATAGATAGATAGATAGATAGATAGATAGATCTTAAAAAAAAAAAAGAAAGAAAGGCAATGGTGCCAGTAGAATCAAAAACAAGGGATAGACTTAGGGTGTGTGTGTGTGTGTGTGTGTGTGTGTGTGTGTGTGTAAGAGAGAGAGGACACACACGCAGAGAGAGACAGAGACAGACAGAGAGAGACAGAGAGGGAAAGAATATCAAAATTTCTTGGTGGTTGTGGATGCCAATAGAAGTAAAAGAGGAATCTGAACAGGACTTGATCACATTTGCAGCCACACTGCATTGTTTCAGTACTTGTTATCCAGCAGGCAGATTTTGGCCTGATTGTTTATTGGAACTCTCTATGTGGATCAGGTTGACCTCAAACTCAGAGATTTACCTGCATCTGCCTCCTGAGTACATGGATTGAAGTCTACCAGCACCACACCTGACTGACCTTGAATCATGACATGGCTGGTCTCCCTTTTCTCCTGAATTCAGATTTTAACACAGTCAACTAACTGCTCAAGTGTGACCCTTTGGATAGCCAATGGCAGCTACCTGGGCAGTCATTTTGTATGGCATTTCTATGTTTTGTTTGTCATTATTTAATACCATTAGACATTATCTTGTTTTGTTCCATTTTTTTTAATCTCAGAAATCCTCCTGCCTCAGACCCAGATTTTATTTCCATTTTATTTTGTTCTGTTCTACTTTATTTCATTCTACTTCTACATGAGCTCTGTTGAGACAGACTTTCTGTCTGCTTTGCTTACCACTAGATCTTATTATTTGCAAAGAGCCTGGCAATTAGAGCCCGGCAATAGAAAAGGAAGTGTGTCTCTTGCCAATTCTCCTCCTATTCTATGTCCCAGCCATAGCAAGTAGATTCCAGTGCTCCAAATACGCCCAGTAGCTTTCCAGGTGCTATTTGCATGGAGCATGGCTCCCTTTGTAATACTTTGTTCATTTCATTACCTGTGTGTTTCCCTGTTGAAAGAAAGCAAGTTGAGAACATTCATGTGTCCCAAACACCTAGCTAAGAGATAACAGGCACTTAGTAAATATTTATTGGGATCACTTGGGAAGCTGTTAGAACTACAGAATCTTGGCCCTCACCCCAGATCAACTGAATCACAATCGGTATTGTGCAATGTCTAAAGGCATTTTTACATTAAAATGAGAACACTACCTCAGTGATGATGATACACAGTCTAAAGTTAATAAAGGCCTGTAATGACCCACAAGGGAAGGCAGATGTGCTAAATAAAAGGGAGTGACACTGGGCACCAAGAAAACCTGGTTGTAAACAATATAATAGGCAGTGCACGCCTGTTACCCCAGCACTTGGGAAGTAGAGACAGGAGGATTGGGAGTTCAAGGTCATCCTCAGTTAAACAGTTTGAGACTACCCTGTGCTATGACACTCTGTCTCAAAAAAATAAAAAGAAAAAGAAGGAGAAGAAAAGAGAAAAAGAAAAGAAGAAAGAAAGAAAAGGAAAGAAAGGAAGGAAGGAAGGAAGGAAGGAAGGAAGGAAGGAAGGAAGGAAGAGGGCACAGAAGAGGAGGAAGATTCTACAATGTTTGGCTTGGGGGCAAAAACCTGTAATTCCAGCTGCTCAGAAGACTGAGGTAAAAAGATCACAAATTCAAGGACTGCCTGAGCTAAAGAGTGGGATTGAGGCCAGTCTTGGCAATTTAGTAAAACCTTGTATCAAAACAAATAAATAAAAAGCAAGAACAAAACTGGGAATATATACTTTAGTAGTAGTTTGTCTGCCTAGTATGCATGAGACCCTATGTTCATCCCTGTAAAATACACCCAGACACATGCAGATACACAGACATACACACACAGAGGAAGTTCTAAAGTAAGAAATATGAAAGGCCTGCCACATCTCAGATGCCTAATAAATCATAGTATTGTTCTCCTTTGGAAGAGTCTAAGCCTAGAAGCTAGAGCATCTGGATTCTAGATCTGGTATTATTGACTGTTTACTATGCAGCAAAGCCAAAGTAAGAGAGAACGTCTCCTAGAGTTTATGCATGTAAGCAGCTTAGTGGGATATACATACATATATATCTTGTTACTATGTTGGGCCTTGACTATTTTTTAAAGATTTATTATATTTACATGAATATACTATAGCTATCTTCAGACACACCAGAAGAGGGCACCAGATCCCATTACAGATGGTTCTGAGCCACTATGTGGTTGCTGGGAATTGAACTCAGGACCTCTGCAAAAACAGTCAGTGCTCTTAAACTCTGAGCCATCTCCCCAGTCCTTGACTGTTTTTTTTTATTATTATTATTTTTATTAGATATTTTCTTTATTTACATGTAAATTTCTCCCTTCCCAG
>NW_022196906.1:30790536-30795687 GCF_008632895.1 Mastomys coucha | reverse complement strand
GGAAGGAGTGGCAGAGATTAACAATGGAGCAGAGACTGAAGGAAAGACAAGCCAGCCTAAATATAGTTGACTGTTTTTTTTTTAAAGGCTTATTTATTTATTTTATGTGTATGAGTAACTGTAGCTGTACAGATGCCGTGAGGCATCATGTGGCTGCTGAGAATTGAACTCAGGACAGCTGCTCCGGCCCTGCTTGCTCCAGTGTAATACACTGTACCTGTCTTCAGACGCAACAGAAGAGGGCGTCAGATCTTATTACCAGTGGTTGGGACCCACCATGTGGTTGCTGGGATCCGAACTCAGGACCTCTGGAAGAACAGTCAGTGCTCTTAACTGCTGAGCCATCTCTCCAGTCCTTGGCTGTTTTTTAATACTGAATTGCATGAGGACATTTTCGTTTTTTTTTTTTTTTTTTTTTTTTTTTTTTTTTTTTTTTTTTTTTGGTTTTTCGAGACAGGGTTTTTCTGTGTATCCCTGGCTGTCCTGGAACTTACTCTGTAGACCAGGTTGGCCTTGAACTCAGAAATCTGCCTGCCTCTGCCTCCCAAGTGCTGGGATTCATGAGGACATTTTTATGCAAATATACAATGTACTTTGAGCATAAGGGGGTCCCTTCCCTTTTTTGCCCTCCTGTGTCCATGAACCCTTTATTTCAGTTTTGCTTCTGTCTTCATGTCATCTGTACATACACGATTTTTATGAATCTATAAAGTCTAGGATCCATACATGAGAGAAAACATGTTACATACTTAACTTTTGGAGACTGAGTTTGTTAATGTGATTTTTCTCTAGTTGTCCCTGTCCCTTCTCCCCCTACCCTCCACAGTGACATAACTTCAGTTCTTTATGACTGAGACGTTTTCACTGCGTATGTGAGTAAACTCTACTTTTTTCATCCATTCCTCTGCTGGTCGCCATTAGGTTACAGACGATGCTACAATAAAGGTGGTGTGTGGGTATGTCTGTGATGTGTTGACTTGGAGTCATTTGGGTAAATTCCAAGGAATGGCAGAGCCTGGTCTTATGTGGGTCTATTTTTAGATAAGTTTGTTGTTTTGAACAGGAAGGGCTGTGGCAAGCCGGAACATGGCAGGCATGGCAGGCAGGTCTTGCCTATCCAGCTCTCTTCTCCCTTCCTAACCTTTAGATTACATTCCTAAAGCTTGCCTCCCAGGTCTGTTCCCTGATCTGGCCACTGACTCCTTCCTGAGACCAAACATCAAAGCCCAGCCATCAAAATTCAATATTTATTTGGCTACACTGGCTAACCTGCCCAATCAGGACTTAACAGCTCTCCATAGCACAGATTTCCCCTTTTCTCCTTAAAAACCAACTCCTGCCAAAATAAATAAATAAATAAATAAAAACAAAAATCTTCTGCTTGCTGGCTGCCTTTGCCTGGATCTAGAGGCAGCCCTATACCACCCCTAGGGTAATAAATCTACTTTATGTTGAGAATTTGGTGCCTCAGTATGAATTGTACCCCAAGAAGCCACACCCCTTACAGAAGAGTCTCCTAGAATTCACAGACTAGACCTTCAACTTCTGATACTCTTGCCAAAACTCCTAAGACTGGAATTATAGGCAGGCAGCACCATGTCCACTTTGTGAGTTGCTTGAGATGGAATTTAGGGCCTCCTGTATGGTAGGCAAGCACCCTGCCAACTGAACTACATCTTCAGCCCTATTTTTAAATTTTTGGAGGTACCTCCAAGCTGATTTTCACAGTGGAAGGGCTAGTTTACATTCCTACCACCAATGTGTAAGAGGTCCTTTGTGATCAATTCCCTGCTAACATCCTTGTGAATGAAAAAGAAAAAGAAAAAGAAATAAAAAGGAAAGGAAAGGACTGAGCCTAGGTATGATGGAGGAGAAAGTTTATTATAGATATGTGACAGATAGTAGCCAGAGGCAGACACATCTTTGGGAGTCCAGAGTCGTCATGACCCTGAACCATGTGGTGAGAGAGGGAGGGGAAGGGAGGTCGGAACCAAGTGTAGCAGCCAGAAGGTCAAAGGTAAAAGTAAAAAAGCATTGGGTCACTATCATGTAGGGATTATACAGTGAAAATCCTCTGAGGGGAAGGGGAGCCCAGCCCCTGGGCTGGTGACTTCATCGTAGCCAGCAGGATTTGCTTACATGTATAGAATCTAGGAGATGTTCTCTCCTACTTTGGCTTTTCAGCATAGTTAAACCATCAATAATACCAGATCTAGAATCCAGATGCTCTAGCTTCTAGGCTTAGACTCTTCCAAAGGAGAACAATACTATGATTTATTAGGCATCTAAGGTGTGGCAGGCCTTTCATATTTCTTATTTTAGAACTTCCTGTGGGAGTGTGTGTGTGTGTGTGTGTGTGTGTGTGTTTGTGTGTGTGTGTCTGTGTGTGTGTGTGTCTATGTCTGTGTCTCTGTATGTCTGTGTGTGTTTTACATATCAAACATATCAAAGTGGACCTGCCCTCCAGGTTCTCCCAGCATCCTTCAGTTCCTACCTGTTACTGGGTATTTTAAATAGGCACCTCATCCATTTGTCCATGGGTTTGAAACTTAACACTTTTCTTGCTTATTTTCTTGATTGTTGCCTGGAAATGTCTGTGTAGTCTAGGTTGTCACTGAACTTGAAGTGTTAGTAGAGGAAAAACCATTTCCACTACTCTCTGATTAAAGCAAGCTGTAGTTAGAAGCTCACAAGGGACTGGATAGATGACCCCCTAAGTCTGGGTTTTAGAGAGCAAACCTTCACTGGCTTTTGATGTCTCTTTTATGGGGAAAGGTTACAGTAGAAAATGGCTCTTGAGATAATTGGCTGTTAGCACTTGGACAGAAAGAGTTGGGGACTCAGGGCTCAAGGCTGACTGTGGGTAGATGAGGATAGGAATACATCAGACAGAAGGGGAGCATCACAGGAGTTTAGCAAGGCAAAAGGGGTGGGTATACATCATGGGGTTACAGGATCAGCATAGGCTGAAAAACACAGCTGGCAGGATACAGTAGGAAACAGAAATGTAAAGAGAGTTAATAACAATGTATGACAACGTGACTCTAGTTTGATTTCACAGAAGCAGTCCTCCTGCCTCAGCCTGTCAAGCGCTTGGACCAGGGAGAGTGAGTCACTATACCCAGGACTATCACCTAAATTAAAAACACTAGGGATTCTCTGATGAATACGGGATATTTGTTTTGGAATAGCATTATAATTGAAATAGCAGGACATTGCAATGAGAATACTTACGCTGTAAACTGTGACTGTGTGCAAGGTGGTGGAGGCAAGTCTTCTCCACCCTCTCTTCTTCCTCCCCACCCCCCATGAAGCATTGTTCTGCCACCCCAGCCCCACCCCCAAGGCTAGCCTAGAGTTTACCTCAACTCCACTGCTTCAGTCTCTCAAATACTGGCCTTCCAAGCATGTGATGCCATACCTGGATAAATGGGTTACTTTTAAAGACAGAAATGAAGAGGATTACATTGTCTATGTTGAAATGACAATTCTTGGTCACAATAACTAATAACAAGAGTAGCATCTTTATCCCAGCACTGGGGATGCTGAGGCAAGAATATTTCTGTTAGTTCCAGGCCACCTGTTACAAGTTACAAGCCAGCTAGAGCTACATAATTAAACCCATTTGTGTGTGTGTGTTTGGGAGAGGGAGGGATCAGTCTGAAGTTGAGCCAGCATTTGCTTAGCATAAGTATTTTTAGTTTAAGGTTTGGGCAGTCTTGTGATAGATAAACATTCTTTTTTTTTTTAAGGAATTATTTATTTATTTTATTTATATGATTACACCGTAGCTGTCTTCAGACACACCAGAAGAGGGCATTGGATTCCATTACAGATGGTTGTGATATGGATGCTGGGAATTGAACTCATGACCTCTGGAAGAGCAGTCAGTGCCCTTAGCCACTGAACCATTTCTCCAGCCTGATAAACATTCTCAATATATAAACTTTCCTTTCGTAACATTCCAGACAGCTTGCTTGTTCCCCACCTCCCTCTTTGTGATGGTTGACACAAACAACTCAGTCTTTATTTTGACTCTATTTTTTTAAAAGATTTATTTATTTATTTTGTGTATATGAGTATACCATTGCTCTCTTCAGAGATACCAGAAAGCTGGGCGATGGTGAGGCACACCTTTAATCCTAGCACTTGGGAGGCAAAGGCAGGGGGATTTCTAAGTTCGAGGCCAGTCTGGTCTACAGAGTGAGTTCCAGGACAGTCAGGACTACCCAGAGAAACCCAGTCTCAAAAATTTAAAAGAAAAAAAAGAGAGAGAGGGAGAGAAAGCGAGAGAGAGCAGAAGAGGGCATCAGATCCTATTACAGATGATTGTGAGCCACCATGTGGTTGCTGGGAATTGAACTCAGGACCTCTGGAAAAGCAATTGGTGCTCTTAACCACTGAGCCATCTCTCCAGCCCCTTGACTCCTTTATTCTGACACCTTTTATATTTTTGTGTTTGTTGTGAGGCAGGGTCTCCTATAGAGCAGGCTGGCCCTGAATGTACTATTTAGCTGAGCATGACCTTGAGTCCCGGTCTTTCTACTTTCTCCCTTCCCCCAAGTGCTGTGAATCCAAGTGTGTGCCACCAAGCTTGGCTGAAGCTTTTTTCTTTCATTTTATTTCTTTCATTAGCTCATCCAAGCTCATAGACTGAAGACGGAGTCTTCTGAGTCAAATACTGTTTTTATGAGCTTCTCCCATAGCAAAACCACTACAATAACGATCTCCCCTGCGTGTCTGACAAGTGGTGCCTAATTCTACATCAGTAAGCGAATGCCCTTTGGAAACAAAAAGTATTAAGGCAAAATAGGAAAACAGAAAAAACAAACAAACAAACAAACCAGGGACACAAGAAGGAAAAGAAGCCTCTCACAACGGAATCCAGTTTATTTTTCTGTTATTGAAGAATCAAAAATTTCAATACATAATCTCAGCCCTCAAAAGGCAGAGGCAGATAGATCTTTGTGAGTCCAAGGTCAGCCAAATGTATACAGTGAGTTCCAGGATACTCAGATCTCCATAATAAAGAGACCCTGTTCCAAAACAAAACAAAAAGACAAAAAGAGAAAGGAAGAAATTTCTACATAGCTAATAAAGCCAAATTAGTCACCAGACAAGAGAGTCTTCTTAAAGACAAGTCAAACAACT
>NW_022196906.1:30789030-30790526 GCF_008632895.1 Mastomys coucha | reverse complement strand
GAGAGAGAGAGAAGTTTAGCTGGGTGGTAATGGTGTCCATCTTTAATCCCAGCACTTGGGAGACAGAGGCAGGAGGCAGATCTCTGTGAGTTCAAGGCCAGCATGGTCTACAAAGTGAGTTCCAGGACAACCAGGGCTATTACAGAGAAAACCTGTCTTGGAAAAAATAAAAGAAAAAAAACCCTATTGTTATTCTGAACCAGAATATTTGTATTAACACACTTCTCTCATCCATAAGTTTTTAAAATATGCTTAAAATGGTGGGATGTTTCAGAGGGTAAAAACACTTAACTTGAAGACCTGAGTTCAATCCCAAGGACCAATAAGGTGGAAGGAAGGAACCAACTATAACTTTATTTTTTTCAACACCTATTTATAATGATGGCTCTAAATCGCTTTAACCTCCCTTCTAGCCCACCACCCACCAGAGTTCATGGAAAAGAATGGTTCTTTGGAGCAACTCCCACCTGTGTTGTCTGGAAATCCGAAGTTCAGTTCACAGGTCAGCAGCGGCAGCTTGACACATTCGAAAACACTTCATGGGCACACCAGTGAGGTGTGCAGTCCAGTTAGGTGGAGTAGGGGTAGCAAACTCAAGTCAGCAGCAAGGGTACTACCTAGCAGAGACAGCCAGGCCTCAGCATGGCACAAGTCAGCAGGAGGGACCAGGAGGGCCAACAGGAATGACAGGAAGAGCTGTGCCTCTCTCAGCAAAAGTGAAGATCGGTGAAGACTTGAGACCAACAAGCATTTAGCCCTGCAAGCAAGCCAAGCTCCGCCTCCATCACTGCCGTGGAGTCTCTTTTTATACTCCCTGCAAACGTTACACATCCTCCAAGGGTCTTGCCTCACCACAACACGTGAGTCTGTCTCAAGCTGACATCACTCAGCCCGAGTCCGAGGAAGCAGCAACAAACTGTAGAAACCACCAGAAGGCTTTTGTGTGTGTGTGTGGAGTCCTGACAAATGAAGCTCAACTATGCAATGTAATACAGACCGAAACTTGCGTGTTGTTAGTTAAGAATCCTCATCATAGCTGGGCAGTGGTGGTGCTGTCTTTAGTCCCAGCACTTGGGAGGCAGAGGCAGGCAGATTTCTGAGTTTGAGGCCAGCCTGGTCTACAGAGTGAGTTCCAGGACAGCCAAGGCTACACAGAAAAAACCCTGTTTTGAAAAACAAAAAAGAAAAAAAAAAAGAATCCTCATCACATGTCGTTTCACGTGCTTGCTTTAGTGGAACATCCTTTCACCTGTATCTGCTTCAGCAAAATGTTCTTTCATGTGTTTATGGCAACAAAACACCATCTGACACAACTGACTTTCCAAAGAACTTCAACCAACTTTGACCTCTGCTTGAAGTTCAGGGAACTAAACCTAGGGCCTACTTCATGTTAGGCTAGTGGTGTAGCACATAGCTACGTCTTCAGCCCTATATTTCTTCTTCTTCTTCTTCTTCTTCTTCTTCTTCTTCTTCTTCTTCTTCTTCTTCTTCTTCTT
>NW_022196906.1:30786989-30788067 GCF_008632895.1 Mastomys coucha | reverse complement strand
AACTCACTCTGTAGACCAGGCTGGCCTCGAACTCAGAAATCCACCTGCCTCTGCCTCTCAAGTGCTGGTTTAAAGGCGTGCACCACCACCACCCAGCTCTCTCTCTCTCTCTTCTAAACAGGGTTTCTTTGTATAAGAGCCCTGGCTATCCTGGAACTCACTCTGTAGACCAGACTGGCCTTGGGCTCCAAGATCCACCTGACTAAATACTGGGATTAAAGGTGTGACCACCACTACCCAGCTTCTTCTTCTTCTTCTTCTTCTTCTTTTTTTTTTTAAATCAGTTAGATTTGATCTTGCTGCCTTTATTCTGCCTGGAACTGAATTTGTGGGCTCAAGTGATCCTCCAGCCTCAGTATCCCAAGTGCTAGAACTATACCTGGCTTTAAACTGTGATTTTTCTTTTTTTTAAAGAAAGAATGAAGTTTGGAGGAAGAGCTGCTTTGTAATTGATAATTACAAGAATCAGTTTATTATTAAACCACTTACATTTTCCTCTTCTTTTTAGTTTAGAATCAACAGATAACACAATTTCTGGGTGCAGAACCTAGCATCTTAAATTTATTAACTATTCTATGTTAGAAATCTGCCAATGGGGCTGGTGAGATGGCTTAGCGGGTAAGACCATTGACTGCCCTTCTGAAGATCATGAGTTCAAATCCCAGCAACCACATAGTGGCTCACAACCACCTGTAATGAAATCTGACGCCCTTTTCTGGTGCATCTGAAGACAGCTACAGTGTACTTATTTATAATAATAAATAAATCTTTGGGCTAGAGCGAGCAGGGACTGAGGGAGCGAGCGGGGTTGACCAGAGTGAGCAAAGGTCCTAAAGTCAGTTCCCAACAACCAGATGAAGGCTCACAACTATCTGTACAACTACAGTGTGTACTCATATGCATAAAATAAATAAATAAACCTTTAAAAAAAAGAAAAAATATCTTCCGGTGGATCCACCACCTGAACTAACAGCCTCCAGCCTACAGTGTGTTTGTCTTGCTCCTGCAGTCCAAAAGCCACTTAAATTTCCTTATAATGAGATTTCTTTCTTTCTTTTTTCCTTTTTTTTTTTTTTTT
>NW_022196906.1:30774155-30786333 GCF_008632895.1 Mastomys coucha | reverse complement strand
TTTTGTTTTTGTTTTTTCCAGACAGGGTTTCTCTGTATAGCCCTGGCTGTCCTGGAACTCGAACTCAGAAACCTGCCTGCCTCTGCCTCCCAAGTGCTGAGACTAAAGGCATGCACCACCACTCCCCGGCAGAATATTCCTTCTTAATCATGATTTTGTTTGTTTTGAGACAGAGTCTTCCTATATAGCCTGTGTAGTTCAGGTTGGCCTCACTTTTCTCACAGTCCTCTTTCTTGGGCCTCCTGATTGCTAGGATTATAAACAGCCCATATGGACCTGTTTTATAGCTTATGGGAATCTTAGTGGTGGAGTAAATGAATCACAAGACTTATGAGAGTAGAAACTTTGAGAGGAAATCCCCAGACCCAGATCCCAGATCTATGTCATCAGAGAAGAGATTATTGTTTATGGCTGAATCAAACAAAAAAGCAAGAGTTTCTCCCCTTAAGTGTTTCCATAGATAGACAGGCAGTGATGGAGCACACCTTTAATCCCAGCACTTGGGAGGCAGAGGCAGGCAGGTTTCTGAGTTAGAGGCCAGCCTGGTCTACAGAGTGAGTTCCAGGATAGCCAGGGCTATAAAGAGAAACCCTATCTTGAAAAACCAATAAATAAATAAATAAATAAATAAATAAATAAATAAATAAATAAGTTCCCATATGTAAATCCAGAATGATGATATGATTATCATTATTATGTTGAATCGGAGTCTCACTACAGAGTCCTGGCTTGCCTGGAACTTACAAACAGACCAGGCTGGCTTCAAATTCACACAGCTCTACCTGCCTCTGTTTGTCTTCCTGTACAGGGTAAAAGTCTTGAATCACCACCATCAGGATTATTTGTTTTTTTTTTCTTCGAGACAGGGTTTCTCTGTATAGCCCTGGCTGTCCTGGAACTCACTCTGTAGACCAGGCTGGCCTTAAACTCAAGAAATCCGCCTGCCTCTGCCTCCCAAGTGCTGGGATTAAAGGCATAAACCACCACTGTCTGGTTTGGAATTTAATCTTAATCCGAAGCTTTCTCTATGCTGGGATTAAAGGAATGAGTATACCACCACACCCAGTTGGGATGACTCACTTCTAATCAAGATTTTCTGAAGTGGAAAGACCCTTTTTTAATATGGGCCACACCTCCTGCTGGCAGACTATATACAGAACATGGATGAAGGAATCTCACTCTTTGCCTGCTTGCCCTCCCTCTCACTGGCAAGTCCATGCCTCCACTGGCATTAGAGCCTGCTACTTTGGGATTCCAGTGTCTACTGAAGACCAGCTTTGACACCCAGCCTTGTGAAGTGAACAACTGCTGAACTTTTGAACCTTCCATTCACAGGTAACCATTTTAGTTAAGTTGGACCACAGCTTCTAAGTCATCCTAATAAACCCCATATATATTCATTAAGTTCTGTTCCTCTGGAAAACCCTGACTAAACTAAATCATGACTAGCATGCCTTTAATCCCAACACTTGGGAGGCAGAGGCAGGCAGATCTAGAGTTCAAGGCCAGCCTGGGCTACAGAGTGAGTTCTGGGACAGCCAGGGCCACACAGTGAATCCCTGTCTCCAGCCTTCCTCCACTCCCTGCAAAAAAAAAAATAAAGAAAAGAAAAGAAAATACTAATACACATCTCCACCTTCTTCATCCCTTCCCAGGGTTTATATGCCAGTCACTACTCACTCACTAGATAACTCGTATGTTTTTCTTTCTTTCTTTCTTTCTTTCTTTCTTTCTTTCTTTCTTTCTTTCTTTCTTTCATTCATTCTTTTTTCTTTTTGGATTTTTTTTTTTTTTGAGACAGGGTTTCTCTGTATAGCTCTGGCTGTCCTATAACTCTGTAGACCAGGCTGGCCTCAAACTCAGAAATCCACCTGCCTCTGCCTCCCAAGTGTTGGGATTAAAGGCGTGCGCCAACACTGCCCGGCTTCATATGCTTTTCTTATACTTGACTTATTTTTGGTTTAGTTTCCTAGACTCAAAGGAGAAACCTGAAAAAGGTAAAGATAAAAGTGGCTTTTCCTACAGTTTCATGACATGAAATTGTGGAGCTAGGCTAGAACTGAATGTGTGAGGATGGAGGTGGAAACAGCAATCCCTACTTGGTTTTCATCACAGCCATTCCATCATTAGAATCCACACTAAATACAGCCTAAGCGGTTGATGCCTTCTGATCCTCTTGCCTCCAAATCCCAAGTGCTGAGATTGTACTATCGTGCCCTGTGTAATATAATGCTGGGACTTAAAGTCAGGACTTTGTGGATGTGCATGATAACCGATTACTCTATTGAGTTTTTGGTTTTGTTTTTCTGAATCAAGGTGTTGTTACATAGCCCTACCTAGGCTGATACTTATTGTGTAGCCAAGGCTGGACTAGAATTTGGAGCATTTCTTCTCCAGATTTCCAAGGGCTGGGATTATAGGTGTGCATCACCTTACCTGGTTTATTAGTCTTTAATTATATAAAGCCTCCAAATTATCAAAGTGACTATTTTATTGTTTTCATCATTTGTTCTTAAAGGATTTCAGAAAGACCAGCACTGGTGTGTAGATAGATTGAGGAGGCTAACGATGGCCCAACAGTGAGAAGGGGTTTGACTAGGAGGCAACAAAGGGACTAGAATCCTGAACCTGGATACCCAGAATGAGCCTGGACTCTGAGGTCCAGCCAACTACAATTCCCAGGCTCCCAGACCACGCCTCTCCAGTATGGCCCCGCCCTGCCTCGCTAGCTCCGCCCCTGCCCAGCGACCGGCAGGCTGTCGGCCCGACTTCCCAGCTGCCCCGTGCGGCCCGGGCATGCCCAGTGTGGGCGCAGCCCCGGCTCTCCGAGCGCCCGGGCGGAGCGGGCAGCCGGGCGCGGAGCAGGCGAACCGAGGCTCGGTGGGCGAGCGCCCGGCCTGGAGCCGCGGCGGTAGGGTGGCGGGGTAGGTGCAGGCCGCGGTGCGCAGTGGGGTCGAGCCGCTTGCAAGTCGGAGCCTGGGCGGCAGGGCCCATCGAGGGCTGGCAGGCCGAAGCTAGTTCCTGAGGTTCTGGAAGGGGCAGCGGCAAGGACCCCGGCCGCCGTAGGGCCCGGGAAGCGAAGGGCGGCAAGGGCGGGCCTGGCGGCGGCGCGCGGGGCTCAGGCTCTCCCTCCCCAGGTGCGGCGGGGCTATCTTTAGCTCCGGTGACCCTCAGTGAGCGTGGTCCGCACCTTGTGTGCGGCAGTGGCTGGGGAGAAAGAAGGGTTATCACCCCAATTACCCCGACGCAGCGGGAGAGAAGGGGCTGAGTACCCCAGGTTGCCCAGGAGGCAGCCTGAGACCGGGTGATGCATGAGGGTGTTTACCTTTTTCCTACCTGGAGTGGGAAACGCTGGCTTCCTGCCTTCCGGGACTTGGGTCTAGTGGCTTCGAAATGAAAGTGCCGGAGTATGTCTCAGTAGATGCTTAATCGGTTCTAAAGACTGTCATATTTATTGGCCAGCAGTGTTTCAAGGTTTAAGGAAGGTGATTTGTTCATGGGATGCTTGAGTTAAACAAAAAATCCTCGTTACAAAGCTTAAGCAAAAAAAAAGTCCAGACTCGGTTAGAACACTGAAGTTCCAAAGTTGGCTTTCACTCACTGTTGACAAACCGTTTATATGTAAAATATTGTGAACCAGAGGATGCATCTTGATTTTCTCTGTTGTAAGAGCCCTTTGTGGTCTCAAATTGTGACAGGTTATTTTTCTGAATGTCTCAGCAGTTTGTTAAACAGGGCAATACATACCAAATTTGTTCTTTCCCATAGAAAAGCTGTTAGGCCCACGGTATAATGGCCTTTACTTCAAAGGCTCTATATGGTCAGTAGATGCTTTGTTAGTTAGTACATGAAGAAGCCAGGTATTAATCTGCCAAGGAATCAAATAACATAGTGGTTCTGGGCTATGAGAGAGTTTGAAGCTCTCTGTCTGGACTCTGGGAGAAAAGTAATGAATTTCCTCACCTCAGATTGGGTGTGTTCTGTAACAGGATTACATTTACCCAGAATTTTCAGCTTTGTTTATTCTGTTGTACTCTATCCTGTGAAGAGTTTTAATTTGCTACCCTTTATTTGTAGATGAGCAAGTTGTTGTTTAAGAGGATGCATCTATGATAGACCCTGGTGTCTTGCCTGCCCATCATTGGGCATTTACTAGTCTACTAGTCATAGACTACTTTTACCACAACTCTTAGAGCACTGGCTGTCTCTGTACATAAGATTGAAGTTCTTGAGGTTTTCTTTCTCTCTCTTTCTTTCTTTCTCTCTTTCTTTCTCTCTTTTTTCCCTTCTTCCTTCTCTCTTTCTCTCTATTTTTAAGGAGGGAAGAGTGGGAGTAATAACATGTTTCCTAACCTTAGGAACTTCTCTAGGTGAGCACATTTGGGTAGGATTTGACCTTAGGAGCAGATGGTGCAAACGGTGTTGTGCAGGCAGCCTTCTGACTGTACTCCCTGTTTGTCCAGTTCTGAATGGCATCAGTCCAGTTGGGTCAGTGTGGTGCTACTTGATGAAGTGGCCAAAGGTCAAGGAAAATACCCTTTATGTTTTGAAGTTTGAGTTGTATACAAGCTGACTGTGAAATTACTGTATTTTTTATTATCTCTTATGTTGAAGATGCTAAGCTTGATTTAGTGGGGCTTGATAACTTTGGATTCCTAAATTTTCATATTTTTGCAAGTAGACTTTCCATTCACCTTAGAGTTCACTTTAAAGAAATTAAATGAGAGACTTGTATTTTTAAATTATTTATAGGGGCTGAAGAGATGACTCAGTGGTTAAGAGCACTGACTACTCTTCACAGGACCTATGTTCAATTCCAGGCACCCACAAGGCAGCTGACGATTGTAATACATGACTGATGCACAAACATATGCAGGCAAAACACCAGTACACATAAACGTTTTTGTCTTTTTTTTTAAAAGCTGGGTAGATCTCTTAGTTCAAGGCCAGCCTGGTCTACAGAGTGAGTTCTAAGACAGCCAGGGCTACAACAGAAAAACTCTGTCTCGGAAAACAAAAAAATTTCTATTATGAACTCTCTTGTCCTTTCAGTACTGGGAACTGTGTATGCTAGGCAGGTTTTCCACTACTAACCTTTTTGAGAGATTTCATTGAATTTACCAATCTGGCCTTCATTTAACTTGTGCAGACCTTGAACTTGTGAGCCTGTCTTAGCCTGCCAGGTAGCTGGGACGCTAGGATTTCATTACCAGTCCTGTCTCAGTTTAATAAGCACTCCATCACTGAGTGCTTTTTTTTTTTCTCTATCAGTTCTTTTCAACATTTATTGTCTGTATCTGTTTGCATGACCTTGCATTTCCATGTGCGGTGATGTGAACGTTCTATAGCAATGTGCATGTGAAGTCAGAGGACAACCCACCGGAGATGGCGGTTCTTTTCTTACCATGTAGGTTCAGCAGAAGACACACCTTCACCTCTCCAGCCACCTCCCTACCCCCCCCCCCCCCCCCCCCCCCCAACCCCCACTGAGTTATTTGCAGCTCTGTCAATTTCTTGATTATAGAGCTGGGTTTCCCATTCAACTGAGAAACCCTTACTGTTCGTCATTAGTTTTTGAGACAGAGTCTCATGTAGCTGCCTCAAATTTCCAATTTAGTAGATGATGACCTTGAACTGCTGATCCTCTTGCTTCAGATTTCCAAGAGCTATAGGTATGTGCCACCATACCCAAATAACCCTTACCATTCTAACCCTTCTAAAGACTGTTTACAAATGTGAACTTTACCAACTTTTGTTTCATTTGGTACTGGGCATTGAACCCTGGTTCCAATGCATATTGAGTAAGCATTGCAGGCTGCCGTTGAACTAGACCCTTAGCCTTAGTCTAGTTTAAAATTCATTGCTTCTTACATGATCATTGAAATAGATTTGCATGTATATTTAAAATTAGAAAATGAAATGGTGCTGTATGTCAGTGGTAGAGCACTTGCTTAATATGTATGAAGCTCTGGTTCTGTGCTAGTGGTTTTGGGGATAAAGTTAGAAGGAAATATAGACCTCTAGAGGGTTTGATAGTTTTAGATTATGTCTTAAATTTTTCCCATGTATTTGAGGACTATAAATAAAGTGAATCAAAACAAATTATTGTTATTGTATGAGATAGGATTTTCACAGGCGGTGGTGGCGCACACCTTTAATCCCAGCACTTGGGAGGCAGAGGCAGGCGAATTTCTGAGTTCGAGGCCAGCCTGGGCTACAGAATGAGTTCCAGGACAGTTCCAGAGAAACCCTGTTTCAAAAAAAAAAAAAATGTGATGAGATAGGGTTTTCAGTGTAGAACTTAATGTGTATCCACCTGGTGAGGAAGCTGGTGATCCTCCTGTCTATGCCTTCTGAGTGCTAGAATTACAATATACCATAGTGTGTAGCTTGTTTGTGTGTATGTGTGTGTGTGTGTGTGTGTGTGTGTGTGTGTGTGTATGTGTGTGTGTGTGCGCGTGCTCATACAGGTGCCTGTGGAGGTCCAGAAAAGGTTATTGAATCCCCTGGAGCTGGAGTTCAGATGGTTGTCAGAGGTCTGACATAGGTGTTAGGAATTTGATCTCTGGTTCTCTGAAAGAGTAGCAGCCAGTTCTCTTAACCACTGAGCCATCTTTTCCAGTCCTAGATTCAATGTAGCCAGTATAAAAATTGCTTAAGAGAGTATTTCTATCTCCAGCTTCTCAAAAGTGAAGTGTTTAGGAGGAATAGTTTGGGAATCAAGGCTCAGGGGAGACCACTTGTCCAAGAGCACAATTTGCCCCCTAACCTAAACATATTCCTGTAGTTTCAGCAAGTGTGAGATTAGCCAGAACAATTTACCAAGAAAGATCTCGTCTTAGAAGAAAACAAAGACTCTTAACTTTTTTTTTTTATTTTGGTGGGTTTTTTGTTTGTTTTGTTTTTTTAAGATTTATTTATTTATTATATGTAAGTACACTGTTGCTGTCTTCAGACACACCAGAAGAGGGCATCAGATCCCATTACAGATGCTTGTGAGCCACCATGTGGTTGCTGGGAATTGAACTCAGGACCTTCGGAAGAGCAGTCAGTGCTCTTAACCGCTGAGCCATCTCTGTAGCTCAAGACTCTTAATTTTAACAGTTAGATGTATAGCCTCTTAGTTGATGTTATTACTGTCAGAGTCTATTACTCTTGTACTAGGGGACTAGAGTGTGGAGTCATTTTGTAGAAACAGATCATGAAGTAATGGATCTATAACATAAGTCTTTTTCCTGTCTCTTTCCAGGCTGTCCATGATGAATGATTTGGGGGCATTTCCCTCTCTCTGTAATTGATAGTCTGGGCAGTGAAGAGATGGCTGACAGTGTCAAAACCTTTCTGCAGGACCTTGGCAGGGTGAGTATATTTTGTTTCAAGGAATTTGTCCCTTAACCTACCTACCTACCTTTCTTTCTTTCTTTTCTTTTCTTCTTCCTTTTCTTTCTTTCTTTCTTTTTTTTTTTTGTTAAAGAAATGGACTAGGAAATCTTTCTTGTTTTGTAATTTTGTGTATTTGTTGGGTCTTTTACATAGAATGTTGGTTTTTAGTTTAGTCTACATCATTCAATAAGTAGGGATTTTTGGCATTTTTGAGACAGTCTTGCTATGTATCTCAGTCTGATCTTGAGCTCCTGGTGATGCTCCTGCCTCAGCGTGCCAAATACTAAGAATGTATACTATTGTACATCTTTTTTATTTTGTTACCCAGCCTTGGCTGGTTTGAATTCCTTTCAGTCCTGTTTCTCTTTTCCAAATGTTGGAATTTCAGTTGTGAGCCTGTGTGTATCTGTCTGTGTATATTTGTGTGGTGCGTGCATGTGAGTGTGCAGGCATAGTCCTCTTCTCATGGAGAGGCCACAGCAGAACTTTAGGTGTCTTCCTGTATTACCTGCTACTGTCTGCTTTCTTATCTTGAGGCAGTATCTGTCACTGAACCTGAAGTTGGCCTATTTGGCAATCCTGGCTTGTCAGGGAATTCTTGGGATCTAGCAGTAGTCATGCCTAGCTTTTTATAAGAAGCTCTTAGGATTTGAACTCATGTTCTCATGCTTACAGAGCAAACACTGGTTTCTATCCCTTCTATTCTGCATCCTATGGGAAGTGGCAGGCCTGTCTATTGGATTGCCCGTAATTTTTAGGATTCTGGTTAGCTTGGCTTCATAGTCTTTTTTGTTTGTTTTTGAGACAGATTACCTTCCAGCTAGCTGTATAGTCCAGGATGACCTTGAATTCCTGATCCTCTTGCTTTGATCACAAGTACCAGAATTATAAAGAATGTGTAACCTGGGGGCTGGAGAGATGGTTCAGCGGTTAAGAGCGCTGATTGCTCTTCCAGAGGTCCTGAGTTCAAATACCAGCAACCACATGGTGGCTCACAGCCATCCGTAATGAGATCTGATGCCCTCTTCTGGAGTGTCTGACAGCTACAGTGTACTTACGTATAATAGATAAATCTTTTAAAAAAAAGAATGTGTAACCATGCTAGTTAGAGCCAAATATAGTAGCACACATCTGTAATCACAGCAGACTGAAGCAGGAGGATCATGAGGTTTTAGCCATGGGGCTATGCAGTGAGACCCATCTCAAGCAGCACAGCAGTGACATCAAAATAAAAACATAGGTATAGTGCACATAAGACTTATCTCTCAGCACTTGAGAGATGGCAAAAGAATCAGTAGTTCCAGTTTAGACTTAAGCTACATAGGGAGTTTGAGGTCATCCTGGGCTACATGAAACCCTATCTCAAAAAGAAATAAAAAGAAAAAAGGATTTTGAAAATAATGGCTTTCTAGGTTTAGGGGTGCCTGTTAAATGAATCTTAGAAAAAACTATGGGCTTATGAGATGGCTCACAGAGAGGTGTGTGCCTCATCACAGAGGGCCTGGAAACAGATGGAGGAAAAAGCCTTATTTTAAAGATATATTACTTCACATTCTTGTAGTCCTAATAGAAGCAGGTTATGAACAACCTCGACACTGAGTTCAACCCCTAGGATCTATATGACTTCTTGAATGTTGTCTTCCAACTGCATAGCTCTGCTTTTGTTTCTGTTAGTTTTAGTTAGTGTGTATGTGCTTGGGTAGTATGTCAGTTTTGTCTTTCTCCCATGTGGTTCCATGGCTGTTAAGCTCAGTGGCACATACTTTTACTGCTGTGCCATCTTGCTGGCCCTTGTTTGTTTTTTGAGACAGTTTCTCTATGTTGCCCTGGCTGTCCTGGAACTCTTTGTATACCAGGTTAACTTCAAACTCAGAGATCTTGCCTCTGCCTTCTCGATTGCTAGGACTAAAGGTATATGCCACCATTGCCCAGCTGGGTTTATTATTATTATTATTATTATTATTATTATTATTATTATTATTATAAGATTTAATATATATATGAGTACACTGTCACTGTCTTCAGACACACCAGAAGAGGACATCAGATTCCATTACAAATGATTGTGAACCATCATGTAGTTGCTGGGAATTGAACTCAGGACCTCTGGAAGAGCAGTCAGTGCTCATAACTGATGAGCTATGTCTCCAGCCCCAGCTGTTTGTTTTTTAAGACATGTCCTTACTCCCTAGCCCACATTGTGTTCAGATGTGTGGTAATCACCTTGTCTCAGTCTTCTAGGTGCCCCAGTGCCAGGCTTATAGAAATGTGCCGCCACATCTAGCTGGTTTTTGTGTGTTTGTTTGTTTTGGTCTGTTGGGGTCATTTTCTGAAGTTGAATATCCTTGTGAAATTATTCTGCTTTGGACATAAATCTAGTATGGATCTGTGTGTGTGTGTGTGTGTGTGTGTATTTGGCTTTATTTGTATAATTTTTCTGTCCTTTCAATAGTGGGGATTGAACCCAAGGCCTCTCACATGAATCCCTAGCCTTTCCTTGTCTTTAAGATAGAGTACTGTAAGCCCAGGCTGACCTAACTTGAGAGAGGTATACACAGTTTCTCTGAACTTCTCTGTACAGGCCAGACTGGCTTAGTATCTCTGGCTGGCCTTGAACTTGGGAATTTTCTGCCTCTATCTAGAGAGGCATCTACCACCATGCCTGGTAAATGACTAGGGCTGTTAAGATGGCTTAGAAGTAAAGACTAGGGCTGGAGAGATGGCTCAGCAGTTAAGAGCACTGACTACTCTTCTGAAGGTCCTGAGTTCAAATCCCAGCAACCACATGGTGACTTAAACCATCTGTAACAAGATCTGACTCCCTGTTCTGGAATGTCCGAAGACAACTACAGTGTACTTACATATTATAAATAAATAAATCTTTAGTAAAGACTATTACTGATGACCTGAGTGTGTGATCCCAGAAACCCATATGGTAGAAGGAGACAACTGATCCTCAAGAACTGTTCTCTGGGGCTGGAGAGATGGCTCAGTGGTTAAGAGCACTGACTGCTCTTCCAAAGGTCCTGAGTTCAAATCCCAGCAACCACATGGCTTACAACCATCCATAATGAGATCAGATATTCTCTTCTGGGCTATCTTAAGATAGCTACAATGTACTTAAATATAATAAATAAATCTAAAAAACAAAAACAAAACTGTTCTCTGATCCCCATGTATCACTACATGTTCATACAAATAAAATGGAAAAAGAAAGTATAAAGAATGCTGTTGATTTGAAAATATTAACGAGGCATGCTAATGAAATGTACTATTTGATTCTGAACTAAACTCTTATGAGGTGTAAACTGTCACGCAGTTTACTACTAGGAAAAAGGACTAGGAACTGTAAGATATCTACCCTATGTTTAACTTAGGTATCTTAGGATACCTCCTGAAAATGACCATAAAGGGACCTGATAAGCTGGTCTTGTGGGCCTGCATGTCTGTATTTCCAGCATTTGGGAGCTGAAGCAAGAAGATGAAGAGTTTTAAGTCAGTCTGGTTTATGTAGTGGACCCTGTCTTAACCCCTCACTAAGGGAAACCATCATCAGGCAGATACAATAACCTACTTGAATGATTTGGAAAAAAGTATACTAGTAGGGAAAAAAATACTAAATTGGTGATTCTAAAGTTCTTCATTGTTCCGTATAGATTGTGTGTCTTGAGTTCTGTTACAGCAATGGTGGTATAAATTAGTTCTGTGGCACACTTGGTCATAAGGTTTGGTAGCAAAAGTCTTTACTTCTAAGCCATCTCAGCAGCCCTAGTCATTGACTAGGCATGGTGGCAGATGCCTCTAAATTGAGGCAGAAAAATCCCAAGTTCAAGGTCTTCTCCAGCCCCCGCCCCCAGATTTATTTTATGTGAGTACACTGTTGCTGTCTTCAGACACACCAGAAGAGGGCATCAGATCTCATTATGGATGGTTGTGAGCCACCATGTGGTTGCTGGGAATTGAACTCAGGACTCTGGAAGAGCAGTCAGTGCTCTTAACTGCTGAGCCATCTCTCCAGCCCCTACGATCTCTCTTTAAAAATGTCCTTATCTCTAGGGAATCAAAGACTCCATTTGGGGCATCTGTACCATCTCAAAGCTAGATGCCCGGATCCAGCAGAAGAGAGAGGAGCAGCGTCGAAGAAGGGCAAGTAGCCTCTTGGCCCAGAGGAGACCCCAGAGTGTAGAGCGGAAGCAAGAGAGGTAAGTACGGTGCACATCCCAAAATGTGAAGGGGGGGGCACTTGAGTAAATGACTGACCTTCATTTAAAATAAAGGACTCACATAGTAATAATGTCAGCATCCTATTTTTTTTTTAAATAGGAAAATATTATACACACATGTATGCATGCACACTGACTTAAACTAGGATTCTTACTCAAATGTCATGGTGTTAAAAATCTGTGAGATAGCTTAGTGGGAAAGATGCTTGCCAAGCAGGCCTGATGACCTGAGTTTGGTCCTTGGAACCCATGGATGGAAAGCTGAAAGAAAAGAACCAACTCCATGAACTTGTGTGCTCCCCCCCCCTTTTAAAAAAGATTTATTTATTTATTTATTTATTTTTAGGTTTTTTTCAAAGCAGGGTTTCTCTGTGTAGCCTTAGCTGTCCTGGAACTCACTGTATAGACCAGGCTGGCCTCGGAACTCAGAAATCCATCTGCCTCTGCCTCGCAAGTGCTGGGATCAAAGGCGTGCACTACCACTTAAAACTGCCTGGCTTAAAGTTTTATTTATTTATTTATTTTAATTTTAATTTAATTTTTTTTTTTATTTTTTTTTTTTTATTTTAGAT
>NW_022196906.1:30742961-30772816 GCF_008632895.1 Mastomys coucha | reverse complement strand
GATCTTTTCCCAATTTGTTGGTTGCCGTTTGGTCCTATTGACAGTGTCTTTTGCCTTGCAGAAGCTTTAATTTTAATTTAATTTAATTTTATTTTATTTTGGTTTTTCGAGACAGGGTTTCTCTGTGTAGCCCTGGGCTATCTTGGAACTCACTTTGTAGACCAGACTGGCCTGGAACTCAGAAATACACCTGCCTCTGCCTCCCAAGTACCAGGATTAAAGGCGTGCCACCACTGGGCAAGCTTTATTTATTTTATGTATATGAGCACACACTGTAGCTGTACAGATAGTTGTGAGCCTTTATCTGGTTGTTGGGAATTGACTTTTAGGACCTCTGCTGGCTCTAGTCAACCCTGCTCGCTCTGGTAGACCCCACTCACCAGCCCCTGCTTATTCTGGCCCAAAGATTTATTTATTATTGTAAGTACACTGTAGCTATCTTCAGACGCACCAAAAGAGGGCATCAGATCTCATTACAAGTGGTATGGGTGGTTGTGAGCCACTATGTGGTTGCTGGGATTTGAACTCACTACCTTCGGAAGAGCAGTACACTTATCCCCTACATGCATGTCTCATACATACAACGATAAACAATGACAAAATCAAAAAAATAAAATCAGAGTGCCAAATAGAGACCACAAAAAGTATGTGATTTGATGGATATTTGCAGGAAAGTCTCTAGATTTATTTATAGATAAACCCTACTCCCAGACTTTGTTTTAATATGCTCCTACCTCAGATTTTAGAGGACAGAATACACACACAGAGACACACATAACAAAATAACACACACACATACACAAATTTTATTTTATTTGGGCACTGGAGAGGTAGCTCAGTGGTTAAGAATGTTTAATTGGTCTTCCTGGGAACCTGGGTTCAGTTCTCAGCACCCATATGGGGGCTAACAACTCTGCTTTTGGGGGAATCCAAAATTCTCTTCTGGCCTCCACGGCCACTACACGTGTGATACTCAGATATATATATATCTACGCAGGCAAAATACCCACAAAGATAAAAATAAAAGCATTTAAAGAGTTATTTGCCATTGGGAGGATAGGTTCATTTTTCACGGTGCATCTGTGACATCTTTGTAGATTTACTTCTTTCCTCCAAACCTGTACATAGGTTCAGGGCATCACACTCAGGTTTCCAGGTTTGTATAGCAAACACAGTAAGCCATCTCATTAGCCTCTATGTCCCGCTCTCCCCTCCATCCCCCAGAATAGCCAGTAGTGCACATCTTTAATACCAGCATACCAGCACTTAGAAGACAGAGGCAGACAATTTAAAGCCAGATAGTTCCAGAGCAGTCAGGGCTACACAGAAAAAATCCTATCTCAAAAACTGACAACAGCAAAATAGAAACTCTGGTTTCACCTGGGTATAGTGGCACATGTCTGTAGTCCAAGTACTGTGAAGACTAAGGCAGGGTGACTGCCAAGAATTTGAGGCTAGGCTCTGTCTCAAAAATACCTGGTTCCTCAGAAACCTTTTCTTATTGACTGAATTAAAACTTTAGGAGAAACTAGGAGCTTAAAGATAATATGGTGTCAATAGAATCTATAAAATGGAGTCAGTAGATAGCATTAGTAAGTAGCCTGAATGCCTTATAAGCTAAATTCATAATTCATATTTTCCAGTGAGCCACGTATTGTCAGTAGAATTTTCCAGTGTTGTGCTTGGAATGGTGGAGTATTCTGGGTAAGTTTTTCCCCATCAAATTTTAGGATTTTTACAAGTTTCTTTAGATTGTTATTAAATTAATATTTAATATTAATATTTCTCAACTGTTTCTATGAATTATCTTTCATTTTTGAGCTGCTGCTGATTATCATAGATAGGGGATGGATGAGGGGGGTGAGGCACTGAGCTCTGTATGAAAACATCAAAACAAAGCCCTTCGTTTTGTATGATAGCTAAAACATTAATTGCCAGGTATGGTAGTGCATGCCTATAATCCTAGTACTTGGGAGGCAGAGGCTGGCTGATCTTTGTGAGACCAAGCCAATCTCATCTACATAATGAATTTCAGACCATCTAGGGACTGCAAAACTGTAGGGTTGGGAAGATGGTTCAGTACTTAAGGCCAACTGCTGCTCTTGGAGAGGATCTGGGTTCAGTTCAGAGTACTTATATTAAGCAGTACTTACATTAAGCATGACTATTTTTAACTTCATTTCTAGGGGATTTTATAGACTCTTCTGGACTCCATGGGTACCTGTATGCATGTGATGCACATACAGACAGCCAGACCCATACATATAAGAAAATAAAAACAAATCTTAGAAAAGAAAAATACCGGGCTGGAGAGATGGCTCAGTGGTTAAAGAGCACTGACCGCTCTTCCGGAGGTCCTGAGTTCAAATCTCAGCAACCACATGGTGGCTCACCACCATCTGTAATGAGATCTGATGCCCTCTTCTGGTGTGTCTGAAAGACAGCTACAGTGTACTTACATATAATAAATAAATCTTAAAAAAAAAGAAAAAAGAAATAGAAATACCATAATACCAGCACTTAGTAGTTAAAGCAGGAGGATCAGAAGTTCAGGGTCATCCTTGGCTACATAGTGAGTTTGAGATCAGGCTGAGATGCATAAAGACCCTGCCTCCAAGAACAGAACAAACATGAGCCAGGCAAAGTGGTATATATCTTTAATCCCAGTACTTAGGAGGCAGAAGCAGGCAGATCTTGACTTTAGATCTCCAGAGTTACAGACCAGGGTTGTTACACAGAGAAACCTTGTCTGGAAAGACAGACTTACTAGCAAAACCACCCAAAACAAATGCACTTGGATTCTGTGCACCTGTAGTGGTTTTTTTATTCTCATTCACTTATATGTAACCAGAGTCCTGAATATATGTTTGTTATATGATTTAGATTTTAGTATTGTTATAAATAACTTGTTTTAACATTGGCATTTTGGCTAGAACATCTGTGGGGTCAGAGAAGGGTAGATGTAGCCAGATAAGCAAGATTCTCCTAGTTTCTGGTTGTTAACTATTGATTGGTTACTTATAATGAATTGTGAACTATCTTAGTCTTTAGTGAGATTGAGATGTTGCAAGAATGAGTAAATACTCTTTTGACCATGTGATTCAGTTTATCTTTTTGTTTGTTCTTCAAGACAGGGTTTCTCTGTGTAGCCCTGGCTGGCCTGGAACTCACTCTGTAGACCAGGATGGCCTGGAACTCAGAAATCCGCCTGCCTCTGCCTCCCAAGTCCTGGGATTAAAGGCATGTGCCACTACTGCCAGGTGACTCAGTTTATCTTAATGTAAACATTTCACTAATATTTTCAGATACTAGCTTTAGGTTTAACTAGTAAATATAACTATGTTTATATGTACATATCTATCCTTTGGGAATATTAGTCAAATGTTTTCTGCCCCCCAAGTCTCAGTGATACATAGTACCATTTTGCTGCACTCCTACAGTAAGTACTTCTAGCCCCTTGGTTTATAAACTAACAATCTTAACTGGTGAAAGTCCTTGTTTTAATATTTTTAAATATTAATAAATATGTTTAGTTGGCCTTGAACTCAAGAGATTTGCCTACCTCTGCCTACTAAGTGCTGGGATTAAAGGTGTGCCACTACTGCCTGGTGCCTTATTTTATTTAAAGAAGGGTTTTTGATTACTTTATTGCCTTTTTTCCTTCAGTTCAGTCTCCTCTTGTTTTACCGAGTGTTTATTCCTGTGCTTCAATCAGTAACAGCCCAGATTATTGGTAAGTATGCATGGATCTTGCTCTCGATGGGGATAGAGGTTTGAGATATTTGTTTTTAGTCTTCCTCAATTTCCAGAGCACTTCCTAATATACCAGCAATTTGATGTTTTTATTTTAGACTGCTCGATAGCTTTTTGAGATAGGCATTGTTGGCCTGTCCATTTATGTATAAGTAAATTGAAGTTAATTAAGCTCTTAGTAAGTAGCAGTACAGTTTTTAAGTCCAGGTGGTTTCTGGTAATTAGTTCCTATGACATCTCAGTCACCTTGTAAGCAGGTTTTTGATTACTCAGTTAAGAGCTGTGGCCAGAATGTGAAGCAGAACAGTAGTCACAAAATAGTTCCATTTTGGGTCTTGAGGCTTTCTATCTATCTAATTAAACTCTTTAATAACTCTTTGCTTTTTGTAGGTGATCCATCACTTCATGGAGATGTTTGGTCATGGCTGGAATTCTTCCTCACATCAATTTTCAGTGCTCTTTGGGTGCTCCCCCTGTTTGTGCTTAGCAAAGTTGTGAATGCCATTTGGTTCCAAGTAGGTGCAGGACAAAATGGGTTCTACATGCTGGGTTGACTAGGTCACACATTTTAGCCTATGAAGTTAGTGGCCTATAAAACAGTTCTCAGTCCTTAAAGTTTTTAAGCTAAGCAATCAGTTGGGTATTATTTATAGTTTTATAAATTAAATTACTGTCTTGGGTTACTGAGGCAGACTTTTCTCACCTGGCAGTTCTAGCAGCAAACCAGTGGCCTTAACTCTGCGGATGGACACTGGGATTATTCAATCCATGTTTTGCTATATTACTGTTCTTTGTTTCAGGATATAGCTGACTTGGCGTTTGAGGTATCAGGGAGGAAACCTCATCCATTCCCTAGTGTCAGCAAAATAATTGCTGACATGCTCTTCAACCTTTTGCTACAAGCACTTTTCCTTATTCAGGTGAGAGACACATGGAGACATTTTTAAAAAGAAAGAAAAGTTAGTGGGAGGGGACTTCACAAAGTTGGGTTTTTGCATCTGTACAAAGATGAGGACTATGCATATATGCCTTATGGCAAGTAGTGAATTTTAAAGCACTCTATTTGTGTGTGTACAGGGGTGGGGAATATGTGTGCACTCTTCACCTTATTTTTTGACATGAGGTCTGTTACTGAATCTGAAGGTCACTATTTTTTGGCTAGAGTTACTGCTGGCTAGCAATCTAGGATCTGTCTTTGTCTGTTCTCTGTCAAGTGTTGGTTATTGTCATATACATCCTTGCCTGGCATTTATGTGGGTGCTATGGATTTGACCTCAGTCATCTTGCTTTCATAGCATTACTTATTACCCAGTGAACATCACTTTAAGAAGCTAAACTAAAATAGTATTAGGTAGAGCTAAAAATTGCTACACAGTTGAGATTTAAGAGGACACACACATACACAACCCACTTAAGAAAAAGAAAGTGGAGGCTGAAAACAATGGCTCACAGGTTAAGAGTACTTTCTGCTCTTGCAGAGGACCCAGGTTTGGTTCCTGGTACCCACATGGTGACTCACAGCCATCTGTAACTCCAGTCCCAGTTGATGCAACAGCATCTTCTTATGACCTCTGAGGGTACAGGCACACATGTTGTACATGCCCGTATATGCAGCAGAATACTCATACGTATAACATTTTAAAGCCTTTATTTAAAAAAGAGGCAGGAGGAGGACAATAGCACTGAGGCATGTGTATCGGGAGAGGGGAGAGGAAAGGGGAGAAAGACTTTAAAGGTGTTTTTACCAGAATCAGCTAGAGTTTAAATATAAACTTATAAGATCCATGTATTTACCTCTTCCCTTTGAGATTCTGATCCTATAGTTAAACTGTTTGAGGCAGCGGGGAGGCTGTGTCTGACTGGAGTCATGGTGAGTTCCAGAACTTAAGATGTGCTGCATTTTGTTCCCCAGGGCATGTTTGTGAGTCTCTTCCCCATCCATCTTGTGGGTCAGCTGGTTAGTCTGCTGCATATGTCTCTTCTCTACTCACTGTACTGCTTTGAGTACCGTTGGTTCAACAAAGGTAAGTCTACGCTAAGAAACTCAGACCCTAGAAGTCCTGGTGCTATACAGACTAAGCTGTTCAATACCTAAGCACTTAGCAAGTTTCTGAAAGGTCATTGGGTGCCTTTGGCCTAGTGTGTTTACTAACTTTGGGGCCAGGGAAGTGGCATTGTAGAATTAATTGCCATTTTAGTGTTTAATGTGATGTAGCTCTGTCAGAAGTTGGCAGAAAAAGCACAAGTTGTTTCAGAGAAGTTAGTAGATTCCTGTGCATTTAGAATAGTAATAATTTTGATTTTACTTCGTATTGCTATGTAACCAGGCTGGCCTTGAGCACTCTCTCTTTTAGTTCAGGCTGGCTTCAACTTTTCAGCTTCCTGCTTCTGCCTCCCAGGTGCTGGGATTACATATGTGCAGTATCAAATACATACAGCTCATTTCGTTACTTTGGGATTTTCATTCTATCATTTTTAAGTTTTACTTATTTTCTTTTTAAATCAGTTCATTATTTTTTATAGTCAAGATCTCATGTAGCCATGCTACCATTAAACTTTTATGGAGCTGAAGGTGACCTTCAACTTTGATCTGCCTTCATCTACTTCCAGAGTGTTGACATTATAAGGGTGCATTCTTTTTTTCCTGTGCATAGCCTTGGTGGCATGAAGTTTTTTATGGTCCCAGCTAGTTTCAAACTTCAGTACTCTTATTTTTAGCATTTTGAGTGCTGGGATTACATGCGTATGTCACCATACCAGGCTGGGAATCTTGTGAGAACACTTTGCTTCATGTGGTGTCCAGCACTTGTAATTCTTGCATTCTCTTTGGTGTAGAGATAGGAGGATTTTGAGTTTGAAACTAACCTGGGCCATATATAAGATTCTATATTAAAAAACAAACAAATAAACTTTTCAAATATTCATCTTGGTGAGTGTGGCTGAAAAAGTAGCTAACTGCTTTCAGTGGAGATGCCATTCTTTTGTTTGTTTGTGAGACAGATTGTGTGTGTGTGTGTGTGTGTGTGTGTGTGTGTGTGTTTAGCCTTGGCTGTCCTGGAACTTGCTTTGTATACCAGGCTAGCCTTGAAGATTTGTTGCCTCTGCCTCCTGAGTGAGTCCTGGGATCTAAAGGCACTGCTGCCTAGCAAGATGCCATCCTTTTTTGATACTTTGCTTTGTAGGCTGTCCTGACAAAGGATGCTGGTGCTAAAATTAATGTTACTTTAAAATTATGATTACTGTAAAATCTTTTCATTGAAGCTTTATATTATATTTATAAAATTCTTTGAGACAAGGTCTTACTGTATAGTCCTGGCTGGTCAGTAGCTCCCTATGTAGATCAAGTTGCCTCTGCCTTTCAAAGTGATGGGATCAAAAGTGTGCCTCATCAAGAACCTGGTAGGTTTGTATGTTTTATATGCTGTGTCTGTGGTGTTCCACATGGTAGGTAGCTCTGTGTCTAAAACCCAAGCCTTAAATAATTGTCTGGCAGTTAGTCTTGTAAATAAAATGAACCTTAAGTATGCTGACTTCCCCTTTTTAGGGATTGAAATGCACCAGCGATTGTCGAACATAGAAAGGAATTGGCCTTACTACTTTGGGTTTGGCTTGCCCTTGGCTTTCCTCACAGCAATGCAATCCTCCTACATTATCAGGTAATTTGGCTAGAAAAAGAATTTGAAAGACTAAGACAATTAAAATTCTCTTACAAGTACGTTTTAAGTAAGTATCTTTTATTCTGCATCTGTACCAGCATTTTACATTTGACTAGCAGGAAGATTTGTTGTTGTTGTTAATAGTGACATTTGTCATTGTTAATATGTAAATATAAAAAAATCTTCTATGCTGCCTCCTGGAGGTAGATAATTAGATGTGAGGCTTATAATACTTTAGGAAAAAGTATGCCTTGTAAAGTTGACCTTTTTTTTTTTAAACAGTGGCTGCCTCTTTTCTATCCTGTTTCCTTTATTCATCATCAGCGCCAATGAAGCAAAGACTCCTGGAAAAGCATAGTAAGTACTAGTGATGAGACTTATGCTCTGAATCTCTTAGGCTGATGGAAAGCCTTATGTCCTAGTTAGGGTTACTTAACTATTGCTGCGTTGAAACACCATGACCAAAAGCAGCTTGAGGAGGAAAGCGTTTACTTGGCTTATATTTACATATCATTGTTCATCATTGAAGGAAGTCAGACAGGACCTCAAACAGGGCAACCACCTGGAGGCAGGAGCAGGCCATGGAGGGTTGCTTACTGGCTGATACCAAATGTTTTCTTCAGCTTCCTTCCTTTCTTTTCTTTTTTTTTTTTAAGATTTATTTATTTATTGTTATACATAAGTATACTGTAGCTGTCTTCAGCCACACCAGAATAGGGCATCAGATCTCATTACGGGTGGTTGTAAGCCACCATGTGGTTGCTAGGATTTGAACTCAGGACCTTTGGAAGAGCAGTCAGTGCTCTTACTCGCTGAGCCATCTCACCAGCCCCTCAGCTTCCTTTCTTAAATAACTCAGAACCATCAGCCTAAGGATGGTCTCTCTCAAAATGAACTGGGCCCTCTTTCTATTGATAGCCAATAATTTACTTTATTTTTTTCTTTTTTTTGTTTTTTTTTGAGACATGGTTTCTCTGTATATCTCTGGCTGTCCTGGAACTCACTCTGTAGACCAGGCTGGCCTCGAACTCAGAAATCCATCTGCCTCTGCCTCCCAAGTGCTGGGATTAAAGGCGTGCACCACCACCACCCAGCTATACCTGTTCTTAAAACTTAATAGCTGTACCTAGTGTGGTGATTCATATCTTAATCCCAGCACTTGGAAGCCTGAGGCAGGAGGATTAATGAGTTCAAGGTCAGATTGGGATACAGAGTGAGTTCTAAACCAATAATCACTGAATATAAGTCCTTTTATAAACATCTGAGTAAAGCCCAGTTTTGTAGTAATGGCTACTTTTCAAAGAAAGTAGGTTCTTTGTGATCTGACCATACAAAGAGGTGCTCTTAAGATCTGGATTATGGGGTCTGGAGAGATGGCTCAGCGGTTAAAAGCACTGACTACTCTTCTGAAGGTCTTGAGTTCAATTCCCAGCAACCACATGGTGGCTCACAACCATCTGTAATGGGATCTGATACCCTCTTCTGGTGTGCCTGAAGATAACAACAAAGTACTCATATACATAAATAAATAAATAAATAAATAAATAAATAAATAAATAAATAAATAAATAAATCTTTTAAAAAAAAAAAAAGGATCTGGCCAGACAGTGATAGCACACGCCTTTAATCCCAGTGCTTGGGAGGCAGAGGCAGGTGGATTTCTGAGTTCAAGGCCAGCCTGGGCTACAGAGTGAGTTCCAGGATAGCCAGGACAACACAGAGAAATCCTGTCTTGAAAAACCAAAAGAGAGAGAGAGAGAGAAAGAGAAAGAGAGAGAGAGAGAGAGGGAGAGAGAGAGAGAGAGAGAGAGAGAGATGCTCACATTGATTGGCTATTCTTCTAGAGGGTTCAGTTCAATTCCCAGTATCTTGGTACCTCACACCTCTAGTTCTAGAAGATCCTATACTGTCTTCTGGCTTCCATGGGCACCAGGTACACAAGTAGTGCACAATCATACTTGTAGGCAAACATTAAATTCCACAAAATTAGTTTTAAAAATCTAGACTAACATAAAATATAATTTTATTTCCTTTAAAAGTCCCATCCTGGGGCTGGAGAGATGGCTTAGTAGTTAGGAGCACTGACTGTTCTTCCGAAGGTCCTGGGTTCAAATCCCAGCAACCACATGGTAGCTGACAACCATCTATAATGAGATCTGACACCCTCTTCTGGTATGTCTGAAGACAGCTACAATGTACTTAGATACAATAATAAAAAATAAATCTTTATTGGCTGGAGAAATGGCTCAGCGGTTAAGAGCACTGATTCTTTTTCCTGAGGTCCTGAGTTCAATTCCCAGCAACCATATGGTGGCTCACAACCATCTGTATTCCCTCTTCTGGTGTTTCTGAAGACAGCTACAGTGTAATCATATACATAAAATAGAATCTTTAAAAAAAAAAAGTCCGGGCCTGGTGAGATGGCTCAGCGGGTAAGAGCACTGACTGCTTTACCGAAGGTCCTAAGTTCAAATCCCAGCAACCACATGGTGGTTCACAACCATCCGTAATGAGGTCTGACGCTGTCTTCTGGTGCGTCTGAAAACAGCTACAGTGTACTTACATATAACAATAAATAAATAAATAAATAAATAAAGTCCCATCCCAACAACTTAAAATGCTGGTTGTAATACATTTGTAGCAGTAACAGGACATGCTACATTTCTTTTTTTCCAGTGGTGGAATTAAACTCAGAGCATGCTAGGCAAATAGTCTATCCTGGTACTTGCTCTGCACCTAGTAAATATTTTATATGATGATCAAGGCATGTGTCTAATATCTGTGCTCCTTCGATTCTACTGCCGTGTTTCTCCCTATATGGTTTTAAATTTCAAATAGTCAGATAAGCTATAATATGTTTGAAGTGGTTATTTTGATCAAGTGGGAGCTAACAAGTGATTTCTTCTTTTAGTCTTTTCCAGTTGCGCCTCTTCTCCTTGGTGGTCTTTTTAAGCAACAGACTTTTCCACAAGACCGTCTACCTGCAGTCAGCCCTGAGCAGCTCATCCTCAGCAGAGAAATTCCCTTCACCACACCCTTCTCCTGCCAAACTGAAAGCTGCGGCAGGCCACTGAGTCCTGCTGTCAGGGCGGGTGGGACCGGGTGGAGGATGTGGCAGCTCTTTCTCTGTTTTCCTCCCCCTGCCTTGGAAGGCAGGACCCACTGCCAAGGGCCCTCTGCATATTCCTTTGTCTTTGAATTGGAATCTTCCTGACTCCAGTATGTGGATTTTTACCACCACCCTAGGTCTAGAAGGACCAGAGTTTTCCAGCTGTTTTTTTAGCATTTGCCAGCTCCTGTGCCTGGACTGGTTGATTTGAGTACTCGTTTCCCCTTTCCTTGTGTCATTTACCCTCCCACTTCCTCCTGCCTTTCAGCACCCCTGGATGAATGAGCTTTGTAATTTTAACTGTTGTATTTTGTGAATTTGTTATTACTGTTTTTCTGTGAAGCACATACATTGTATGTGGGAGGTAACGGAGCATTCCAGTTGCTCCAGGTCACTCCCTCTATAGCCATCACTGTCTTGTTTTCTTGTAACTCAGGTTAGGTTTTGGTCTCTATTGCTCTGCTGCAGAAAAGGAAAGAAAAGAGTGGGAGGAAATGGAGCCTGAAGAGTTGTGACAGATAGACCTCAGCAAAACTGGTTGAGGGTTTTGAGGAGTCATGTTCTTTCTTCCCCTTGAAGGGGAAACAGTTTTTCTTCACTGGTACATTTAAAGTTCCCCAGCTATGGGATGGTACCAGTTCTGGACAAGTGCCACTGCATCATAGTATGCTCAGAGAATCTGAACTTCTTAACTCTGAAGATGAAATTACTATTGGCCACTGCCGGGTCAGACTGGTGTTTTAAGGAATACTGGGTGCTTCATATAGGAACTGAAGGGGTAAACTTACTAAACCATTCAACCTGTGATTGGTGATGTTTTCCTGTCATTTTAAGAGTCGACACATGGGGTGGGAGGGCAGATGTAAAAAAACTTGTACAATTTTAAAATATCACAATTAAACGTGAGCTGGTTTCCCATAAAATGTATGATGTTTGATTTCTAAATCACATCCTTAAGGTATATGTATTCATAGATCTGAATGACTTTGTCTTGAATAATCTGCATATAGATTTCAGAAAATTCAGGAAGATGAAAGATGTTCTCAGGCTGAGCTTGGGTCATAGTGTTATAATTGTGTTTATCAAAGTGATTGTTGATTTTTTTGTGGTTTTGTTTTTTGATGAGCATTTTACACCAACTATGTTCATTCTAACTTCCTACTTTAAAAGAAGGTTCAAAGGGGCTTTCCAGGGATGGAGGGTAGCTCATCAGTAAAGAACACTGGCTGCTCTTGAGGAGGACCTGGTTTGGATTGCAGCAGCATCCATATGGTGGCTTAACAAATCCTGAACTTCAGGGTATACAGATACAAGGCAAAACACCCATACACATTTTTTAAAGGGGGTTTCCACTAGCCAGGTGTCTGTCCTTCCACCACTTGAGAGCTGGAAGCAGAAGGAACAGGAGTTCAAGGTCATCTCTAGATACAGAGGAAGTTTAAGGACAATCTGACCTGGCTGAGGCATGCTTCAAAAATAAAGAGAAAGTTTTAATTAAGGTTAAAAATTAAAGAATGACAGTTTAGTAAACCAACAAATAAAAACGTGAAGATTTGTCCTTTCTGTTACTGTGCTTGATGCCAGTGTTGTAAAGGCTCAAAGTCTACAATAGAGATTGTGTAGCAATCAAAGTATGTACACATATGTTTTGTTTTTATTACCATGTGTGTGGAAATGCATGATACATGTGTGGAGGTCAGAGGACAGCTTTGTGGAGTTGGTTCTGTCCATGTTTATGTGTGTTTTGGGGGTTCATCTTAGGTCGTCAGGACTGCTTAGCAAACACTTGCTCACTCTGCTATCTTGCTGCTGCACTTGTGTTTTTAAGATAGGATCTTACTGTGTAGGCCTTGCTGGACTTAAACTTATGGCAGCTTTTCTGTTTCATCCTGATATTTGGAGTTTTAGGTATGCACCCACATGTCCACCCCAGAAAGTAGTTTGAATCTTCTTCACCAGGGCATTGGCACTGAGTAATAATTAGGAAATGAGTCAAGGGGATACTAGGCTCTGTTTTTGCCAAATTCTGAGCGGCAGTTTGAGACAAACTACTGATAAGCAACCGAATGCAGAGGCACTTCACTAAAAATGAAAGTTATGTTGAGATTTGAAAAAGAAGAAAAGATGTGCTCACCTTTAATCCCAGCACCCAAGAGGCAGAGGCAAGTGAATCTCAGAGTTTGAGGCTCGTCTGGTCCAAGATAGCTAGGGCTACACAAAGAAACAAAAAGCAAAAACTAAAACACATGTGCACATGCTTATTTGTACATATGGTATGTTTCATGGTCATAGGACAACTTTCAGAAATCTTTTTTCTCCTGGCCTTGGCGGCAAAATCAGTCTTTTTAAAAAATGCAATCAATAGGGCTTGATTTGTTTACCAAAGTGTATTGTTTAGATATCACAGGCCTGTGAGTTAGTTCAGTGGGTGAAGACATTTTATAAGCCTGGCAATCTGGTTTTGATCCCTGGGACCCACATAAAGGTAGGAGAGAACCAACTCCACAAAGTGGTGCTGTAGCACTGATTCTCATGCACCAGAATAAACGAAATCATGATGATAGTTGTTAAGGAGAAAAATAGACACCACAACATGGGTAGGCAAATGTGATGATTCAAAACCCTAATCCACCCACTTTTGAAGATTTATATATTTATGTGTGTAGTTTTTTCTTTTTAGGGTTTATTTTAATGTATATGAATACACTGTAGCTGTCTTCAGACACACCAGAAAAGGGCATCAGATCCCCTTACAGATGGTTGTGAGCCACTATGTGGTTGCTGAGAATTGAACTCAGGACCTCCGGAAGTGATCTTAACCACTGAGCCATCTCTCCAGCCCGTGTGTGTGTTTATGTGAGTATATGTCACAAATGTCTGGGTGACTGCAGAAAAGGGAGTTACAGTCAGTTGAGAACCACTCTTGGCTGCTGTGAATTGAACTTGGGTCCTCTGGAAGAACCCTTACCTGGTGAATATCTGCAGTCTGTAGTACAATCGTTTTAATTTTTTTCTCCACTAGGGATTGAACATAGGACATTTTTTTTATGCTAGGAAAGGGCTCTATCATTAGCCATATGCAAAGCCTACTGAAGCAACTTTTGAAAAGTTAGGAAGTAGGTAGTTCAGATGCCTCCTGGTCTTGTTATTTTGTGTAACTGAGACTGAACTTTGTACGTGTTAGATATCTCTAGCTCCATAAGGAATGTAGGTAAGACAGACTGCAGTCATTTCTGTTAACTGCTCTGCCTTAATAGAGACTAACATAGGGGCTAAAAGGAATCATGACAACCTGGAATAAATGCAGAAGTGGGAAGTGAGCGTGGTAACTCTTTATAGATAATCCAAGCATTTGGAAGAGTGAGACCTATGTCAAAAAAAACCAGAAGTGGGCAGCTACCTGCCAGCAGTTTGTAAACCACCTTAGAAAGATGGTATCTGTGGAGGAAGCAAATGGGAAGCTATGGTGATCTGGTCCCTGTTCAGTCATTTCTGCCAGCTAAGCTTACACATTACTTTCTGGTTGCAGCCTGAGCATCCAGCTCTAGTTTCATGTTAACCTTTATCACTGAGATTCTTCTGCTACCCCATTATCAGTTCCTCTGTAGGGTGAAAGTCTACTCACTCCTCATTAATCTATGATCAACAGAAAACAAGTGAAGTTGATCTGAGGTCAGTGTCAGAACTTTGTAACACTGAGATCAATGTTACATCAGTGAAAAATGCTTGCCTGGCCCTTAGGTGAATCTACAGACAAGTAACAATTAGGTGGGAGAGAAATGACATAAGTATGTAACAAGAGCACTTTCTGTCAGATATTTGCAAAGTATTGGTGAGCCAAGTAAGATCACTGCCCTCCTGGGCCAGATACTCCATTGAGTGAGACTTGTAAATGAACAGCAGAACACATGGCCATGGAGAAAAAAGTGATTCTAGAAAAAAAAGGTCTAAACTGTGATCCATGCCTACCCAGAACTCAGGAGGAAGAAGTGAGTAGGAGATTACTACAAATTCAATGCCAACCCGGTCTATGTAATGTGAAATTCCCAGAGGGACCCCCCACACTCAAATCCCAGGAGCGTAGACCCCCACACACACCACCAAGACACGGACTTGATGCAATCTGCAAGAGGCTTTTTATTCCAGCTAGTTGGGGTGAGACTCATCCCTCGCAGGGGTAGAGGAGTCTGGCCCCGAGCAAGGTCTTAGTCAGCTTTTTATTTCTGTGCAGTTGCTGGGGCAAAAGGGAAGACTGGGGTAAGGGAAAGGTGGTTTCTGGTTGGTGCTGGTTGTGCTAGGGTCCTGGGGCAGGCTAGCCACCTGGCAATTGTTTTGGGCCAGGTTGTTTCTGAGTTCTTGGGCCAAGTCATCTTGGTTCCCTTAGTTATTGGGTTCTTGGAAACTGGCCTCCCATTGTTTTTAGGTTCTGGGAGCCGGTCTCCCACTGAGTTCAACTAATGGCTAAGTTCCCACAGTACAGTTTGAAAATTTTAACCTTTTAGTAACAAGTTCCAGGCTACCTAGGGCTACACTTCAGGACCCTGTCCTTGCGGGTAGGGGAAGAAAGGTAAATTCTGCTTTCACAGAAATTTGAGAAGTTACTACACCCACAAAGTATAAGTAGTTTGCTATGAAAAAGAAATAGGGATGTAAGAAATTAAAGCTATTGTGGCATGGTGGCGCATGTGCTTAATCTCAAGATTTAGAGGCAGGTGGATCTCTGAATTCTAGATCTACATAGTTGAGTTCCAGGCCAGCCAGAACTACAAAGTGAGATGCTATATCAAACAACAACAATAACAAAAGTGGTACTGAGGGAGAGATGGCTTATCACTTTAGAGCACATAATGTTCTTGTAGAAAGCCCCAGTTTGGATTCTAGCATTCATGTTACGTGGCTCAAAACCATCTGTAACTTCAGCTCTAGGCGATCTGACACCCTCTTCTAGACTCCATAGGCACCCATACTGAAGTGCACACATGAACACAAGATAATAATGATAAAGACATTTGAAAAAGTGGTATTGAGGTTAAATTGGTGTCATGATAAAAGTGGGGACATTTTCAAATATTAAAAAAAAATAGGCTGTGCAGTGGAGGTGCACACCTTTATTTCCAGCAGTCAGAGCAAAGGAGGGTGAATCTGAGTTCAAGGACAGCCTGATCTATAGTACAAGTTCCAGGATGATCAGAGCTACACAGAAATTCTGTCTTGAACCTGCCCCTCAAAAAAAAGCAAAACCAACCAACCAACCAACCCCCAAAACAAAACCCAAACAAACAAACATGGGAAAAGTTAAAAGAATTGGGATATCCAAGAAATGAGATCCAACTTTATTTTTTTTTAAACAAACTTCAGAAAATGACAGCAGAAAAATGGAAATGTGCAAAATTATGGCAGGTTCAAAAAGCAACATTTAAATGCAGAGGTGGATGCTTGCAGCCAAACATTGGACTGAACATGGTGTCCCCAGTGGAGGAGTTAGAAAAAAGGACTGAAGGAGCTAAAGGGATTTGTAACCTCAGGAAGAACAATATCCACCAACCAGACCCCCCAGAGCTCCCAGAGAGAGAACACATTGACCCATGGCTCCAGCCACATATGTAGCAGAGGATGGCCTTGTCAGGCAGGCATCAATGGGAGGAGAGGCCCTTGGTCTTGTGAAGGCTTGATGGACAAGTGAAAGGGAATGCCAGGGTGGGGAGGCAGGAGTGGGTATGTGGGGGAGCACACTCATAGAAGCAGGGGGAGAGGGGATGGGATAGGGGGCTTCCAGAGGGGAAGCCACGAAAAGGGATAATATTTTGAAATGTAAAGAAATAAAATATCCAGTTGAAAAAACAAAAATACCAGCCGGTTGGTGGTGGCACACACTTTTAATCCCAGCACTTGGCAGAGGCAGGTGGAGTTTTGAGTTCAAGGCCAGCCTGGTCTACAGAATAAGTTCCAGGAAAGCCAGAGCTATACAGAGACATCCTGTCTAGAAAAACAAAAAACAAAAAAAACCCCAAAATTCCAACACTTGAGGTCAGACCAAAAGGGCTAACTGTAAAGTAGAAAAAATGGAAGAAAATGTATGAAATTGCTAAGGACGACTCAGTCAATTACCAGGCTTTTCAAAAGCACATTGGATAATTGAAGATAAAACCTCAGTGCCTGGAAAATACTCTGTTATGGGAGAGGGAAGGGAGGGAGGGAGGCAGGAGGAATGGGTACTCATTTCATTCCTAAACTATTTGTGTGTGATGTTCTTTGAAAATATTTTAAATTTAGAATTTTATACATGCATTCAACATATTTTGATGGTATTCATCACCGTCTACATCCTTTTGATTTTTTTATTGTTTTTTTTTTTTTTAGATAAGATCATGCAGCTCAGCCCAGATTTTAAGTTTCTTCAGTAGCCTTACATTCCTTCTTCTTCCCATGCCCCCTTTTTAAAAAGATTTATTTTATGTATGTGAGTATACTGTCTTCAGACATACCCAGAAGAGGGCATTAGATCCCATTACAGATGGTTGTGAGCCACCATGCAGTTGCTGGGAATTGAACTCAGGACCTCTGGAAGAGCAGCAGTCAGTGCTCTTACCCGCTAAGACATCTCTCTATCCCCAAATTCCTGATTCTCTTCCCTTTACCTTCTGTGTTCCCTAAGGTTCTAAATGTATGCTATTAGGAACAAAATATAGACATTTACAAACATGCAAAGGCACTGTTTTTTGTTCCTTGTATTTTTTGTTTTCCAAATTTAGTCCATCTGGAAAAGAATCTATAAAAAAATGAAAAAAAATTCAAGAAATAGACATCTTATTAAAACAAAACACCCAAACGTCAATGGAATCTGTAAACACGTCAGCTGTTGAGGTGGTACACACATGCCATCCTGGCACACACATGTCATCCCAGCACTTGGGAGGTGGAGGCAGGAGGATCAAGGACTCAAGATCATCCTCAGCTATACATTGGTTTCTATAACAACCCCAAACACATAATACTGTCACAGAAAGACCAAAATTGGGCCAGAGAAGTGGCTCGCTTGTTAGAATCACTTGCTGCTTTTGTAGAAGACCCAGGTTCAGTTCCTACTACCCACATGGTGGTTTACAGCCATCTGTAATTCCAGTTCAAGGGATCCAACCCATCTTCTGGCACTCATACACATAAAAAATAAAATCTTAAAAAACAGCCTCCTAAACCATAACAAAATTTCCAAACAAACTTACTTCACCCCCATTAAATAAAAAAAGGGAAATCTCAGTATCTTTGAAACACACTTAGAGAAGTGGGTTCTGTGACTAATTTTCCAGAAGAGAATAGATATATACACAAGGCACAGAAGCTTGAGGGTGTGTATGTGTACACACCTGTCATGGCCAGCATATGGAAGATAGGACAATCTGTATGAGTTAGTTTGTTCCTTCTATCTTGTTTGGGGCTAGAGTCATCTTGCTTCTTCTGCTTTGATGTGTATTCTGTGGGGAGCTGGATTTTGAGTTTTGGGCCATTCTCCTGCCTTATCTCCCACCTCCCATTTTACAGAGGAATTCTGGAATTACAGATACAAGCCCCTGAAACCAGGATTTGTGTGCAATTGAGCCTCTAAGAATATGAACTCAGGCCATCGAGCTTTCTCAGCAAGTGCTTTTCCAGACACTTCAGGGGCCTGGGCCTCTTTTAGTCAATGCCAATGCTATGGTCCCTTTCTTTCTTTCTCTCCAGTTCAAATGTAGGAAGGACCACATACAACCTAAGGCCTTTGAAGTTCGAATGCTAAATACTCCCCAAAGACAAACATAAATATTTTCATGAGTATTGAAAGCTTAGTTCCCCAGCCTATGACACTGCTAGGCAGTGGTAGGTAGGGCCTAGTGGAAGGTAGTTGGGTCACTGTGAGTTTGCCCTTGAAGGAGATATTTGAGTCCCAGTCTCTCTTGTTCTTTCTCAGCTGCCATGAAATGGTAGACTCCTTCCATGCATTATTATACCAGCATGGGCCAAAATAACAGTGCAAAGTGATGAACTCATTTCTTTTCTCCTTTTTAAAAAATAATTTATTTTAATTTTATGTGCATTGGTATTTTGCATGCATCTATGTGAGAAGGTGTCCAGTCCCATGGAACTGGAGTTACAGACAGTTGTGAGCCATTATGTGGGTGCTGGGGATTGAACCTGGGTGCTCTGGCAGAGCAGTCAGTGCTCTTAAATCAGTGAGCCATCTTTCTAGCCCTACCATTTTTTCTTTAACTACCAGTTATTAATTTTGTCATAGTAACAAGAATTAAAATGGACAGAAAGGCGAGGGCCAATAAGATGGCTCAGCAGCTAGGAGCAAGGCTGAAGACTTGAGTTTGATCCCTGCATGGTAGAAGGACAGAACTGATTCCTCCTGAAGCTGTTCTCTGACCTCTACATGCATGCCATGGCATGTATCATCATAGATACTTATACACAGGGAATTATTTTTTAAAGATTTATTTTATTTATTTTATGTGTATGAGTACACTGTAGCTGTACAGATGGCCATGAGCCATCATGTGTGTGGCTGCTGGGAATTGAACTCAGGACCTCTGCCAGCCCCGCTCACTCCGGCATAATTTGCTGCAGCTGTCTTCAGACGCACCAGGAGAGGGCATCCAATCTCATTACGGGTGGTTGTGAGCCACCGTGTGGTTGCTGGGATCCGAACTCAGGACCTTCAGAAGAGCAGTCAGTGCTCTTATCTGCTGAGCCATCTCGCCAGCCCCACAGTGAATTATTTTTTAAATTACAAATGTAAATATACACTTCAGGAAAGATTCACAGTTCTATTTGGAAGTCTTAATTATCACAAAACACGAATTTTCAATTTATATTACATTTTAATTCTTATTATACATATTAGTTATATGAAATTATGGGATTCACTATGATATCTCCATATATATGTATATATATGTATGTACACATATATTCTTTCATCCTTACAAAACAAAGAATCACTAATTATTTTATGCATGTGTTTGTGTGGAGGTATGTACCTCTGAGTGAAGGTGCCCTCAGTGGCTATTGTATCCCATGTAGCTGAAGTTACAAGTAGCTGAAAGCCACACTGATTACTGGGAATCAAACCTATGTCCTCTGCAAGAGTAGTACTCACCTTAACTGACCAGCCATCTCTCCAGTACCACTGCCTCCACTTTTAAATTTATCATGTAGGACAGTACATGCACTGCTCCTGTTCTGTGACTGGCTTACTATGTGAGGGTCTGGGGAGCAGGGCTGGAGAGATGGCTCACAGGCTAAGTACACTGTCTGCTCTTCCAGAGGTCCTGAGTTCAATACCCAGCAACCACATGGTGGCTCACAACCATCTGTAATGAGGTCTGGGTGCCCTCTTCTGGCCTGCAGGCATATAAATGCTTCTGTGTATCACTGTTCTGTGATGGCTTACTTAACGCGATGCCATCCAGTTGTATTAATCTTCCTGCCAACAACAAGACTTCATTTTTACAGTGCTCCATTGTGTATATCCTCTGTAGGGTTACTGTTGCTGTGATGAAACACCATGACCAAAGCAACTTGCGGAGGCAAGGGTTTATTAGGCCTGTGCTTCTTCATCACTGAAAGAAGTCAGGACACAAACTCAAACAAGGCAGGATCCTGGAGGCAGGAGCTGACACAGAGGCAGTGGTGGAAAGCTGCTTACTGGCTTTCTCTCTGTTGCTTTGCTCAGTCTGTTTTCTTATAGAGCCCAGGAACACCAGCCCAAGGTTGGCACCACCCCCTCTGGGCTAGGGCCTCCCACATCAATCACTGACTAAGAAAATGTACTACAGGCTTGCCTACTGCCTGATCTTACGGAGGCATTTTCTAATTGAGGTTCCCTCCTTTAAGATGACGTTGGCTTGTGTCAAGCTGACATAAAACTAGCCAACACAGTGTACATGTGTATGCTTTCTTTGCCCATTTATCTATTGGTAAACAGTGAGGCCAATTCCCAATCTAGGCTATTGCCATAGTGCTGGCAGTAACTGATAAAATAATAAAAATCATTGCTTTCTAAAACCAACTCAAAACTGAATTCATATGTAATCTGTTGGCTGACTTATTGTATTTTTCCTTTTTTGAGTTGATTTGTAATACAATTCTGTGCACCTCTTTTGTGCCCATCTTTTGTAAATATCTTCACTGATAATTACAGATTAGCTCTAATTGTAATTAGTGAGTCTGCTATCAAAAATTCATCCTGCTTTTTTTGTTTTGTTTTTGAGAGGAGACAAGGTTTACTATGGTTCTCACTGACCTAGAACTCTCCCCGAAGATCACATGGTCTACAACTCATAGAAATCTTCCTGTCTCTGCTCCCCACCATGCCACCATGTCCACCCTCCTTATTAATTAACTAATTAATTTTAAGATTTATTTATGGGGATGGTGAGATGGCTCAGTGGTTAAGAGCACCAACTGCTCTTCCAAAAGGTCCTGAGTTCAAATCTCAGAAACCACATGGTGGCTCACAACCATCTGTAATGAGATCAGATGCCCTCTTCTGGTGTGTCTGAAGACAGCTACAGTGAACTCACATACATAAATAAAAAATTCTTTTAAGATTTATTTTATTTATTTTATGTATATGAGTACACTGTAGCTGTACAGATGGCTGTGAGCCATCATGTGTGTGGCTGCTGGGAATTGATCTCAGGACCTCTGCTGGCTCTGCTCGCTACGGTGTAATTCACTGTAGCTGTCTTCAGACGCACCAGAAGAGGGGGATGCACCAGAAGAGGGCGTCAGATCTCATTATGGATGGTAGTGAGCCACCATGTGGTTGCTGGGATCCGAACTCAGGACCTGTGGAAGAGCAGTCAGTGCTCTTACCCGCTGAGCCATCTCTCCAGCCCCAGTAAATAATTCTTAAAAAAATTATTATGTATACATCGTTCTGCCTGCAGGCCAGAAGAGGGCACCAGACCTTATTATAGATGGCTGTGAGTCACTGTGTGGGAATTGAATTCAGGACATCTAGAAGAGCAGACAGATGAGCCATCTCTCCAGCACCCCTCCAGTCTCCTTTTGTTAATAGGAATATTACTCCTAAAAACGATGACTCTTAGAAACCTAAAGTTAGTGTCTTTTAGAAATAGGATCAATTAAAAAAAGAGAGAGCTTTCAATAATCTTCATATTATTTCCCCCTCAGCAGTCTTTTTTATTCCCCTTCATGGTGCATTCAGACTAAGGAAAAGGGAAAACTCCTGAATGGGAGGGGCTTTAAGGGAGGAACACCCTTTTAATATTCTTTAAAGTGATATACATGTGTGTGTGTGTGCATACATATATACACATATATATTTAAATTTCTTTTACTTCTTTTACTATGGGAAATTTAATCTAGGGCCTCATGCATGCAAGGAAGCATGCAGTTCTTGAATTACACCATCAGGCCTCTGTTTACTCTTTGAGATAGGGTCTTATTAAATACACAGGAATGACCTTTAACTAACTGGCATGACAGGCCTTCCACCAGGCCTAGGTTAGCATCCCTTAAAATTTTAATTATTACTGTGTTTATGTGTATAAGTGTGCACAAACATGCTACAGTGGAGGTCTGGACAACTTTGTTGGGGTCAGTTCTCTTCTACTATCTTTAGGTAGGGTCCTGGGGAATCAAACCAAGATTGTAGATTGTAAGGGGGAAACTCTCTTCATTCACCAAGCCCTAGCATTGTCCCTAGCCCTGACCATAGGTAACATTTTTTTTTTTTTTTTTTGGTCAAAAATAAAAATCTTGGCCAGATTCAGGCACTGTAATCTTTTGTTTTCCAGACTCTAGAACTATGAAACATAACTTTTCTATGTAAGAAATTAAGTTATGTTTTGAAGCCACAGGAGTATGAATGTATGTAAAGTCCTCATGTTTATCTCCATTAGATTAAGATGCCTGGAATTAGCTCTTCCTGCCTCTGCCTATGGGAGCGCTGGCATCACAAGTGTGTGCTTTGCCGTTATTCTTGCTAAAATAACAACTACATGGAATATTTACTATAAAGACAAAAGAGAAGAGCTATTGAGTTAGGTCCTGGTGTAAAAACTGGTCATGAAAAATTTTGAAGAAATGCATTATTGTAAAGTACTGATTTCAATAGTTGGTGGTTCTCTTCAAGGGAGAGTAAAAGAGAAGTCAGCGTCACTGGCACCAAATGTGAATGGTGTCTGGATGGTCTAATGTTTGGTTTGAGGCTTGTAAGGCATGGAAGTGTTCGAATACGCACATTCGTGCATATATATATCTCGGAAATATATATATATCAGAAAGATTGGAGTTTGGCGGCTGAAACCCCGTCCTGTGCCTGCTCTTAGTAACGTTCTCAGGGGGTCCGGGAGGAAAGTGACCCTCGCAGGGGCCCGGCAAAGGTAAGGCTGCTCCTGATTGCCTAGAGCTAGCCGCTCCGAGCCTTCAGATAACTTCAGCAGGCTAACAAGGGCGGTTGACAGCCTTTTGGGCCTCCTGGGCACTTTCACAAAGCCAGGCCTAAAGAAAGTGAAATGCTTTGGGGAAATTTGTCAGGGGTCCCTTTGTCGAGACTACGGGAAACACAGTTAGAAATACTTCTTGGGCTTATTAGTTGACACATCTTACACAAGGTGGGTCCGTGTGAACCATGGAGGCTGAGAGTTTTCATAGTATGTCTTCTCTCCTTCATCCGTTTATTAGGTAACGGGCCATTGCTACCTTAAAAAAAACTAATGGGTCTGCAATCCAACTTTTCCGGACGCGGTACGACCGCCGCTTCCTCTACGTATTTCCGCTTCTGCTCATGTGACCGGGGTACAGTGTCCACTTCTTCCTATCGCCTCTTTTTCCTGGTCCGCAGACCGACACGTCACTGCTCGGCTCTCAACCAAACTGTTCAGAACACGCTCTTTCCGCGCGTTTCGCTCCCCCGCGCCGGCCTATCAGAGTTCGGTGGGACTTTATAGTCACGCCTCTCAGTAAGTTGAATGATGACTATATTGTCCACTCAAAAGGAAGAACCCAGGCTTGATCCACGCCCTCGGAATGACAGACAGAACCGTTATCCTGTTGGTCCCCCGAAGTGTACATCGACGGAGGCCAGCCAATGCGGAGCGGGCATGGAGGCGGGCCTTGGCTGCTGTCAGGGTTGGGTGCGCCACTGAACGGATGGCAGGGGGAGCAGAGTGGGTACCTGAGGAGCATCCGTGGGGTGAGAAGGCTCTGGGGTAGCGCTGAGAGGATTAGCGGCAAGTGCCGCGCGGGGTGTTGGCGGGCCCGAACGAGGTGCTGGAGGCAGGCCTGTAAAGGTGGGGAGCAGAGCCTGCCTGCGGCCTGGCAGAGGAGGGGGCGTGGGGTGTGAGGTGGGGACGTCTAGGCACCGGGGCACCAGACGATCGGAGGAAGGGTCTTGGCAGAGCAATGCACTCTGGCCGTGAGGGCGTGGGACATAGGATCCTGGGACTAGCTTGGAAGGGCCACGCGGAGGGTGCAGAGATAGTGGGGTCGGGGTCAGTGAAGGTGCACAAGATGACGTGGGAAGGTATGTGGGAAAACCACCGAGGCTGCAGCCCTAGAATTTAGAGCTAGGGTGGATCAGGATGTCAAGGCTTGGCGGCACAGCTGAGAAGCAGAGAGATGATGTGCAGATAAGCGTCTTTTCCTTTTTTGTGCCCTATCGGTGTGTGGAGATTACCAAGAACAGGCTGAAAACTCGCAGTATTTAGCTTTAAATTACTAGCTGCCTTTACCCAGTTTTCAAGTCTCGCTGCCTTTGCTTACTCTTCAGGTGTGTGGATCTTATCAGCTCAGTGGTGGTTAGTTTCCATGTCACCTATCTCCGGAGAACAACTACAAACCCAAGAGATGGGACTGAGTTGTTCACTTCCCGGAGTTAGTGCGTGATAAGCCTTCCCTTTGGAATTATATAATTAAACACACCAGCCCAAACTGCTCTTTTGGTACAGCTAATTAAAGGAAAGATGTTAGACTTCGCAGTGTGATTCTTTGTGTTTTCCATTTTGGCCAGGGTTAGCTTTTTCCACCCCCCTGGTCCCTGGAAAGAAGGGAACAAGGTAATGCAGTTTCCCCTTTAGTTCCCAGCATAGTTTGGAACAGTGCTACATTTTCTCTGTTGCTACAATCTTTATTTCTTAGTCCTTAACACACCTATTGCCTATAATTGATCATCATTCTGAACTGTCTGCAGATTGCTTCCCTTACCACCATCCCAAAATTTACTCTGGTTCAGAACAATTTTTAAAATATATATGTACATATATTAAAAAAATAAATATGTATAATATGTTATATATATATAAAACTTTTTCCACTCTAGATTTTCATCTGGTGTTACGAGCATCCCTGGGTCATGGAATGTGTCCCAGGGAAATAAATCTGAGCAGTAGTTGCAGTGTGAACTCTGAAAATGAATATGTAGTGGGTGGCCTGAGTATGTTTCTCTCTTGAGTCCATGTATTGCACTAGTGATCACCTGCACTTTAGTTGGCCAGGGAGAATGCACACTGGGATTTGGAACAGAAAAAAGCTTGTAGCCAATCAACTGAGGCTTGGATTTAGGGCTAGAAATTATGTCTACTCAGTTAGGATTTCTAGATTTCTATTTTCACTTCAGTAAGAAATGTTCATTTCCACTTTCCCTCCCTCCCCCCACTTACCTTCCTGCCCAAATTACCTCCCTCTCTCTTCCCCACCCTCAGCCCCACCCCCTTAACTTTTTCTGTGGCAAGGTCTCACATTAACCCAAGCTGACCCAGAACTTAACTCTGTCTCCAGGCTGATCTCAACAGTACAATGATCCTCTTCCTCAGTGTCACCAAGTGTTGGGAACATAGACATGGGCTAGTGTACCTGGCTTGTGCACTCTCCTCCCATGCCCACTCTATGTTTCCGTGATAGTTTCTTTTTCCCCTTTTTAACAAGTACTTTTGTTTGGTTTTCCATCTTTTTATTTTCACATCCTTTCTTTTATTCCCCGTCCCCTCCACTTCTGTTTCTGTTTGATCCTTGTGTCTTTCTTTTGCCAGTTGTACTTGGTGGCCTTGCAAGTAGGAAACAGAATTGTGGGTGGAATGTTTATTTCTTCTTGTAGTATTGAAGATGGAAACCAGGGCCTTTTTGCCTCTTAGGCAAATGCTCTGTTGTTGAATTACATGGGCAGTCCTTCCAGAGAATTGTATTTTGAGATAGGCTCTCTCTAAAGTGTCTAGTCAAGTCTGGAGCCTTTGATTCTTCTGCCCCAGTCTCTTGAGTACCTGGGATTATAGACATGTGTGGAGTGATATGTTTTGATTACTTTTTGGTCTTTTTTTGGGGGGGGGGACAGGGAAAGCAATATAACTAGGTTACTAGGTAACCCTGACTGGTCTAGAATGTGCTTTGTAGATCAGACTGGCCTGCCTCTGCTTTCTGAGTATTGGGATTAAAGGCATGTGCCCCCAAGCCTGGCTCTACCTTTTTCGTTTTGACATATAAACCTAATAATGTTTGCTTCCTTGCCTGTACATCAATCAGTCTGAAGTCTCAGGTTGGGTTACTTCTATAGTGTTTTTTTGTAGCTCATATATACTTTGTGGTTCTTAACCACCATAAAAGGTTAAAGCTAATTTAGGTTTCAGATATTCAATATCTTACTGTGTTGACTTTTGCCATTTTAGGTATTTGAATATCGTCAGTTGCTACCCATTGATGTCAAGATGACTAAGCTTGGATTTTTGCGATTGTCCTATGAGAAGCAGGACACACTTCTAAAGCTTCTCATCCTGTCGATGGCTGCTGTGTTATGTGAGTCTCTGTGTGTGTGTGCTTCTCCTTGGAGTTGGAATGATGAAAAAATTAAAAACAGCTTTAAAAACATGGCTTATTCTTTTAGCAGATCGCTGGTTTTATTTTTATTTATTTATTTATTCATTTTATGTATATGAGTATACTGTTGCTATCTTCAGACATACCAGAAGAGGGCATCGGATCCTATTACAGTTGGTTGTGAGCCACTATGTGATTGCTGGGAATTATACTCAGGACCTCAGGAAGAATAGTCAGTGCTCTTAACAGCTGAGCTATTGCTCCAGCCCAAGATTACTGTTCTTTTTGCCATTTCTCACTGGTATAATTTTTTTTTTTAATTTTACTTATTTTTTTACTTCCTTTTCATTCCATTCTCTGTTCCTTTCCTGTCTCAATGGTATAATTTTATGAAGACAAAATAACTCAAGAAATATAAACCTTAGGCTGTTGATAGGAAAAACAGGAAGCATTCTTTGTTGGTTCTGTTTTCTCATTGGCTGAAAGAAAGTGGAAACTATCACATGTTGAATTTTTTTAAAAAAATCGTGTATTCTTTTTTAATTTATGTGCATTGATGTTTTTGCCTATATATATGTCTGTGTGAGGGTGTTGGATCTCCTGGACCGGGAGTTATAGACAGGTGTGAGCTGCCATTTGGGTGCTGGGAATTGAACCCAGGTCCCCTGGAAGAGCAGTTGGTGCTCTAACTGTTGAGCCATCTCTCTAGCTTCCTGGTGTTGAATTTTGTAAAAGATTTATCTTCAACTCTGTTGCCTCTGATAGTACCATCTTGATAGTATCCAGGATCACCTAGGAGACAAGCCCAGGGCACTGCAGTGAGGAATTATCTAGATGAGGTTTATTGAGGTTGGAAAGATTGTCTAAATGGGATGATGCTCTTCTGTAGGCAGGGGCCCTGAATTGAATTTAGAAGAGGAAGTGAGCAGATCAATAATGCTTCTTCCTGACTGGATGCAGCGTGATGTGTTGCTGCACGCTTTGCCACCCTCTTCTCTGTGTATCACTTCCTCATTCAGGAACTGTGAGCCCAGATGAACCTATTCTCCCTTACATTCTCCCTTACATCAGGGGATTTATCACAGCACTAGGAAAAGTAATTTGTTTGAGGCAGAGTTGCTGCATACCCAGATTGGCTTCATCTCCCCTCTCTGCCTCCCACATGCTGGCATTGTAAGCAAACACAACTGCCCCTTACTTTTTCTCAAAGTCTTTTGAAAACTTACTGCTTTTAAAGCTTTCTCAGTTCTTTATGAGTCAAATGTATATCCTTGCTTGATATATCCCAAGATTAAAATAAGGGGGTGGAGGGTAAGCCGGGCAGTGGTGGCGCACACCTTTAATCCTAGCACTTAGGAGGCAGAGACAGGCGATTTCTCAGTTCGAGGGCAGCCTGGTCTACAGAGTGAATTCCAGAACAGCCAGAGCTACACAGAGAAACTCTTGTTTTGGGCAGGGGTGGGGAAAGGGTTGAGGGTATAGTATATGTAAAAGATGGCCAACTTCAGTATTAGGTAAATATGACCTGACAGGCTTTGTATAATACAACAAGCAGTTAAATGTATCCCATTTAAGTTAAAAATGTAGACACTTTTGTCAGGCTTGTAGTGTTTCTTCTAGATAGTGAGAAATGGATGGAGATTTCATTCAAGAACTATTTTGCATCCTCTGACTCCAGTGCTAAAGAATTGTAGTTTCCCTATAATTCTTCTGTTTATCTTTTGTTGTTCTTTAATAACATGCCACTAATAAAAATATTCATTCTCTGGATTTTGCAGCCTTTTCTACTCGTCTTTTTGCTGTGCTTAGATTTGAAAGTGTCATCCATGAGTTTGATCCGTGAGTACCTTTGTTTTGATATTGTTTCCTTCTATAGATGTTGTAGTTTGGGTTTTATATGTTTAAGTTCCAAATAGATCTTCAGTGATAGAGATTTTTTTTTCAGCACATTTAAAGGAAGACCTCGTTAAGGTTCCCAAGTGAGTCTTAAGATCTCAAAAATGTAATAGACTTTGTTGTTAAGCCTTCCTACTTGAGGTCTGGGGAGGCTAAGAGAAATCTGGCTTTTTATTTTGATCAAGTACAGTACTGCACCTTAAGGGAAAGAGTCCTGGAGTATATTTAAAAATCTATAAAAAGTATCACAAGTCATGAACTTGAGATCATAACTTCTTTTCCATTTATTTATATAGTAGAAATTGGGCTTATTATTAAATTCATTGGCATTAAAAATATTAAAGCTATGAGAGCTTGGTATTCTGACAAATACCTATCATCCTAGCCTGTTTAGTGAGAGTCTGTCTCAAAAAAATTAAAAAAAAAATACAAATTAAAAATAAAAAAATTTGAGCATAGTGGCACATATCTTTAATTCTAGCACTTGGGAGTAAGAAGCAGTCAGATCTCTGTGAGATCAAGACCAGGTTAGTTTACATAGTGAGTTCCAGGCCAGCTAAGCCTACAAGGCAGTACAGTGAGATCCTGTCTCAAAGAATAAAATGTAACAAAACCCAGCTGGGGCTGGAGGGATGGTTAAGAATACACACTGCTTTTGCAGAGGGTTTACATTCAGTTTCCAGCACCCGGGTAAGATGGCTCACTACCATGAGGCCTCTGACATCTTCAGACACCTTTATAAACACATAATTAAAAAAAATATATTGAAAAAAAAATCCTCCCAAGCCCTAAATAAAAAGTCTAAGATTTTGTTTATTAGCTTAAAAAAGATATGGTGAAGCCTTCGGTAGTATTAATAACTAATATTAGCTGACTATGGGGGTGGTGCATGCCTATAACCTTAGGACCCTAGGGGCCAAGAGGCAAGAGGATTGTGGCAAGTTGGAAATCAACTCTGGATACATTGGTACTAGGTCATCTAGGGTGATATAGGAAGCCCCTGTCTCAAACAATCAAAACCAACAACAAAAAAACCAAATGGGTCAACAATATGGTTCGGTGGGTAAAGGCAGGGTTCAGTTAGATCCCCAGAACTTCATGGTGGAAGGAAAGAGTTAATGCTCAAAAGTTGTCCTCTACTCTCCACATACAGCATGATTCCACCGCCTCCACCCTCTTTACATATTTTTTTTTAAAGCTAACATTTTCTAAGCATCTTTTCTTTTTTTCTTCTGAGCACTATTTTACAGATTTTCTTTAAATTCCCCAAACAACCCAATGAAATATGGCAGTTTTTATTCTGTTCATGAGAAGACTGGGACTGTGTGCACAGAACCACACTTCCTAGATGGGAGCCACAGTTTGAACGTAGGCTTGTCTCATTGCCGACTGTGGCCATTCTTAATACTGCTTAAAGTTGAGGCTTATGAAAAACTTGGAAATGAGAGTTACAGATTTTTGACTTACTGAAAACTTAAAAATAACATGTTCCTATTTAATAACATTCAAAAGTTTAAGGCCTGTACTTGGTTTGCAGAGTTGTCATTTTGTTTTGTGTAGGTATTTTAAAGAATTTGGAGGTCTTGTATGTACTTTCTTTGTGGAGTTCTGAAATGATTTTGCAT
>NW_022196906.1:30731886-30742951 GCF_008632895.1 Mastomys coucha | reverse complement strand
TTCTGATAAAGGAGGAAACTTTCTGTGCTGGTTAGTTTTAGCTGTTAACCTGACACACGAGAATCACCTGGGAGTCTTTTTGTTGTTTGTGTTTTTGAGACAGGGTCTTACTTTGTCACCCTATCTGTCCTGGAGCCCAGTATAGACCAGGCTGGCCTTGAATTCACAGAGATCTGTTTGCTTGCCTTTGCTCTGCCTCCTACTCACTGGAACTAAAAGTGTGTGCTACCACAGTAGCCTGGGCAGAAAGTCTGGATGAATTATCTACATCAGGTTGGCTTGTAGGCATATTTGTGGGGGACTGTCTTGATTGTTAATTAGTAAGGAAGACCCAGTAAATGATGCCATTACCTAGGTCCTGAATAGTTTTTTTTTTTTTTTTAAGATTTATTTTTATTTTTATTTATTTTATGTGTATGAGTACACTGTAGCTGTACAGATGGCCGTGAGCCATTATGTGTGTGGCTGCTGGAAATTGAACTCAGGATTTCTGCCCGTCCCACTTGCTCTGGCGTAATTCACTGTAGCTGTCTTCAGACTCACCAGAAGAGGGCATCAGATCTCATTACGGGTGGTTGTGAGCTAACAGGTGGTTGCTGGGATCTGAACTCAGGACCTTCGGAAGAGCAGTCAGTCCTCTTACCCGCTGAGCCATCTCAACCAGCTCCAGGTCCTGAATAGTTAAAGAGAAAAATAACTGAAGAGCAGGCATACAGGCAGGCAAGCCTGTATGTATTCGCTTATTTCTTTGCTCTTGCCTGTGGATGTGACTAGATGTTTGACTTCTTTGCTAGCATGGACTGTTACCTGGAATTGTAAGCCAAATACTTGCTTTTTCACCTTTGTTGTCTTTGTCTTAATCTAAATACATTACTTTTTTGTTCTGTAGTTTTGAAAAAAATAAATGATAGTTATGTCATCTCTCTACTCTCTATGTCTGCTCTCTAACTCCTGTTTTGTTTTTTTTTGTCAAAGTATTTTATCACAGGAACAGAAATGAATATTCAACTCATACCATTTTCTTTTCTTCTTTTTTTTGAGATAGAGTTTTATGTAGTTCAGGGTAGTTCTAACCTGCTCTTTAGATGCCTGAGCATGACTTTGAACTCCTTATCCTCCTGTCTCCATCTCCCAAATGCTGGAATTACAGGTATGTGCCACATGCCCATGTCAGACTTTTGTCTCTTGATCAAACTGTTAGAGCTTCATTCTTAGACCTTCCTGATGGGCAAATATTGAAGTGAGCTAGTCAGGGAAAACAAAATGTTTGTTAAAGAACTGGAAGACACTGTACATATGAGTTGACTATTCAAATCCTCTTTCTTTGTCTGCCTTCTACTTGTAGATAATGTGCATGATTACAATAACACATTGACTACCTTCTAGAACCCTCATCCTTTCTGTCGCTCTGACAGTTACCAAAATAACAGATCTGTGAGGAACAGGAGGACAGAGCTCTATTGCAAAGTAGGACACATTTGCGAACAGAGATCCAGGGACATGGTTCTTTTCTTTCTTGCTCTAGGTATTTTAATTATCGGACTACCCGGTTTCTGGCTGAGGAGGGGTTTTATAAATTCCATAACTGGTTTGATGACCGGGCTTGGTACCCTTTGGGCCGAATCATTGGAGGAACAATTTACCCAGGTGAGGTGCACAGGATTTGTTGTGCTTGTAAGGATGGTGTGGTGTTTGTATGCTGTGAAACAGCTCTTTCTGTTTGCTTCAGGATACTTGTAATTTCATTCTGATTATAGATTTCCAAAAGTTGATCTTATGAAGAACATGCGTGGGATAGTGAAGATGGGGGGAGGGGAGGATGTCTTACACATTCTGGATTTCTGATCGAATCCTTAATAGAGAAGTGTGGAAGTGTGGAAATTTAGTACAGTTGCTGTGATAGTATTTCTAATGGTTTGTTAAGACCTGTTGAAGTTTGAATTGATGCTTTCTTGTTATTTTCTTACCAGGACAACCTAATGGGATTATTTTTTCCTGTTTTAGGCTTAATGATCACTTCTGCTGCAATCTACCATGTACTCCATTTCTTCCATATCACCATTGACATTCGGAATGTCTGTGTTTTCCTGGCCCCTCTTTTCTCCTCCTTCACTACCATCGTTACGTACCACCTTACCAAAGAGCTAAAGGTAAAGGATATGAGTGATGCCAAGCTTCCTCTTGGGAAGCTTGGGACTGAATGTTGTTGAATCTCTAGTAGATACTGGAGGGGTGGAGGAATCTAGAGCCTTAGAAGGACAGGGAGTGTTGAGGGGAGATGTGTACACACATCTACTTATACCACAGATAGGTCACTCAGTGACAAACCAAAGGAAGGATACCTCCAAAGTTCAACTTGACTGACGGATTATTTTTATTGGGATTAGAGAAATATGGGTGAGGGGTTACTTAAATAAAAGCAGAAATGATTCAAAAAATTCCAGACACATCACCAAAAGCCCACCCCAGCATGGGTGGCAGCTCACAAAAGCTGGAATCCCAGCTCACTGCATGACTTCCAAGCACTTGACAGATTAGAGAGTGTTTTCTTCCAAGCAGCTCAGTTTGTCTGGGCCTCTTCTAGGCTGCTCTACTTGTCTGAGAATGTCTCTGAGCAGTACTTACTGTTTATATAAACTTGGGGCCTACTGAGTCTGGTTTGTTTCAGGGACTTCCTAAAGTTTTTGAGTTGTTTAATTTTGGAATTTAAGGCACTTTCCTGCATAGTGAAATCCCTCCCCTTAAAACCGTCATTCTCAACCTGTGGGTCATGACCCCTTTGGAAATCTCTGTCTCCAAAAATACATTACAATTTATAACAGTAGCAAAATTACAGTTATGAAATAGCAACAAAAATAATTTTATGGTTTGAGGTCACTACAACATGAACTCTATTAAAGGGCTGCAGTATTAGGGAAGGTTGAGAACCAGGGCTAGAGAACTTTTGTCTTATGGAGCTTACCTTTAGGGTAGCTTGTTAGATCTTGAAGGGAATTGGAAATTATTACTCAATGGGGAGCCAGAGGCTAAAGATAATATTTGTTGAGCTGAATTACTAGAGACTATGTGCTATTCTATCATTTGCAACTGTTTGCCCTCATAAGGGGACATTTGAAACTCAAACATAAATTGCTATGTAAAGATATAAAAAAAAAAAAAGCCAGCTGGGCGGTGGTGGCGCACGCCTTTAATCCCAGCACTTGGGAGGCAGAGACAGGCGGATTTCTGAGTTCGAGGCCAGCCTGGTCTACAGAGTGAGTTCCAGGATAGCCAGGGCTACACAGAGAAACCCTGTCTCGGAAAACAAAACAACAACAACAAAAAAAAAAACAACAAAAAAACAACAAAAAACAAAACAAAAGCCAGGTAATGTGTAAAATTGTCATGTTTAGATTTTTAATCCATCACCAGCATAAGGAAGAAGGGGGGGGCAAAAACTGTGTGTTTTCCAACAGTGGTATTTCTACTGGAAATAGGCATTTAGCAATTATTTGTTGATACATTTTAAAAAGCATTTAGGAATTGTAAAGCATTTTGTCTTGGTAATGCTGCTTCTCCCTTTTCAGGTTTCTTGCTAACCTTGATTCTTTGGACCTTACTCTCAGTCTGTGGCCTTAGCGTTAGGGAGGTGCTTGAGGAAACTCGCAGAGGGCTTAGGGAGACATCATCTTCAGTGTGATAGTCTGCAAACAAGTAGTGTTGTTTACTTACTTATTTATTTTTTGAGTATGGTTTTATTCTGACCTTAAAGGTTGCCTGATAACATGCCAACTTTATGGTCTAAGCTTCTGACATTTTTAGTCTAGGTAGATTCTCACTTTTTATTGAGTTGTTTGGAGATAAGGTTTTCATATGGAACCCGGGTGGCCACAGACTTGCCATCTTTCTGTCTCAGCTTTCCAAGTGCTGGGATTACAAGTATTTGCTATCATGCCTAGTTCTTTTCTAACTTAAATAATAACTTTATTCCTTTGTTGTAGAATTGGCAGTTTTTTTTTATGATGTGCAGTCACTGTTAGAGGAGGGGACTAATAAGCCTGTAGCAAAATGAGCCATTCTGCTGCAAATTCTCTGTTTTGGTTTTCGTTCTTTTTTTAGACAGAGTCTTACTGTGTACTTCTGGCTGCTCTCAAACTCACAGAGATTTACCTGCTTCTGCCTCTGCCTCTGGAGTTCTGAGATTAAAAGTGTGTGCCATTCTACCCAGTAGGCTCTGGTTTTGACAGCTCATGTGAAGTTATTATTTTGAGGCAGGGATGTAGTCCAAGCTAATCTTGTGTAGCCTAGGATGACCTTGAATATCTAGTCTTTTTACATGATCCCACCAGCTCTCAAAATCTGGGATTATAGACATGTGCCATCTTGCTTGGTTTAAGTGGTGCTAGGGATCAAAGCAGGGCTTCATATATGTAGGCACATAATAAACACATTACCACTGAGCTACATCCCTAATTACCTTCCTTTTACACTTCCTATTTTTGTTAGTTTTAGAAAGAATCATGCTCTTACTTAGGTTGGTTTTGGATTTGCCTATTTCTGCTGAGATTACAGGCCTGTTCCACTGTACCCACCAGCTCATATGATGTATTAGTTTCAGTATGTTTGTACTCAGTGTTAGAGTTGATGTCCTTATTCTGAATTGACTATGAAGGTTTTGGTTTTGTTGTGCTGTGTGCATTTCTAGTATCTCATATCGACCTTGAAAATAACTGAATGCTCTCGATGTGCCCCTGATAAACAGAGTAGACTAGTAGGTCCTCAGTTATCTTAGAAGCCCATCAGTGTTAACTTCTACTCTTCCAGGATGCAGGAGCTGGGCTTCTTGCTGCTGCCATGATTGCTGTAGTTCCTGGGTATATTTCTCGATCTGTAGCTGGCTCCTATGACAATGAAGGTAAGATTTAGAATGCTGAAGGTGATGTGTTTACTTTATTATCTACTGAAGTTTCACAAGGTGCTGAATTTAGGTTCATCTCTATTGCTTAGCACTAGTAAAACTGGAATTGGTGAGTAGATTAGAAATGGGCAGGAAGGGATCTTAGATAGGTACTCTCATCCTATCATCTAGACTAGAGAGGTAGCTGGGAACTTTAAAAACTTAATATGTGTCTGCATGCATGTGGATCCATGCTTTTATGTCAAGGTGAGAGGACAGTATGCCACTGTTAGTTCTTTTCTATCATGTGGTTTTCAGGGATTGAATTTAAGTCATTAGACTTGGTATCAAATGCCTTTGCAAGCTGAACAATCTTATCAGCTCTAGCTGGGAACTTCTTTTTTCTTTTTTTAATTTTAAGATTTTAAATTTTATTTATATGAGTATACTATAGCCGTCCTCAGACACACCAGAAGAGGGCATCAGATCCCATTGCAGATGGTTGTGAACTATCATGTGGTTGCTGAGAATTGAACTCAGGACCTCTAGAAGGGCAGTCAGTGCTCTTAACTACTGAGCCATCTCTCCAGCCCTAGCTGGGAACTTCTTAACAGGCCTTTGTTTTTTCTCTGGACTCACATTTAATTGTTTTAACATTATGATCATTGTTCTTAATTTTCTTAGTGTGTCTTTAAATTGATAGTGAGTTTTATTGGCTTATATTCAATGTAATATATTTTTGTTTAAACACATTGGGAAACATGTTAGTTATTATAAAGATAGGTAATAAATTAGATTATTTTGTTCTATAATTAAGAAATTAAGAGATAGATAATAGCTGTTGTCTCATACTCTGTTAAGGAATATAATAATGGGTCTATAAAAATAACTCTAGCTGAGTATGGTTACATTTACCTATAATTCTGCCACTTAAGCAGGAAGATGGGGAGTTCAAGGCCGCCCTTGACTAACTATATAGTGAGCTTGAGGCCAGCCTGGGCTGCATTAGATATTGTTTCAGCAAATAAAAACAAATTAAAAAAAACCACAGCCAGGTGGTGGTGGTGGCGCATGCCTATAATCCCATCACTTGGGAGGCAGAGGCAGGCAGATTTCTGAGTTTGAGGCCAGTGTGGTCTACAGAGTCACTTCCAGGACAGCCAGGGCCACACACAGAAACCCTGTCTCAAAACCAAAAAACAAACAAACAAAAAAATCCCAAAGCTGGTCCTGATACCACATTCCTGTAATCTTGGCATTCAAAGTGAAAAGGGAAAATACTGAATTCAAGTCTAGTCTGGGCTTCGTAGTGAGTTTGAGTCTAGCTTTGGCTACATAGTGAATTTTAGACCAGCTGGGGTTGCCTAGCATGAAACTTTTTTTTTTTTTTTAAAGCTCTCTAGTACTCTACTTTATGTTTAGTGAAGAGAAATTTGATTTTGACTATCAAAGGAAAGCTTTTTGGAAACTGTTGAAATTGATCTGGACCAAATTTGGGAATCCATGAGGCATTTTTTTTCCAGGGGCAGGGAGTGTGTGTGTGGTGGTGGAACTGTGGATTGAATCTAGGGCTTTAGGAATGCTAGACAAGTGTTCTACTTTGGTGCCATAGCCTCCAAGTCATTTATCAGTCAACTGTTAAGGGCATCAGCATTTAGAATAAAAGGTCCATCTTTATTAACATATATTGGTGGTGCTGTAACCTTCCATATGCATAAGACTAGCTAGATTTACTGCCCACAAATAAAACAGTGTTATGGCCAGTGTATACCAGTTGCTTTGTATATTCTAAGTATTATTCTAGGTGCTTTATGTATACTGCATTTTTCTTTACAATGACTTCAATAAGTAGGTATTTACTGGAGACTCCTTGAGCTGGAGGTGCAGCTTGGTGGATGAGGATTTGCCTAGCATGCATGAGTTTATTAATCCCCAGCACTTGGGGGATAAAATTATACTCAAGACTCCTTCTTACAGGAAGCAAAGGCAAAGGGAAGAAAACAATTGGTTTAAAATTATACTTGTACTGAATAGTAGTTTAGAAACCTGAATCTAACTAGTGTGCTCCAGAATTGTCTTCTTTTTTGAAGATTTATTACCTTTTTGATTGTATGTATGTAAGTACAAGTGCCTGAAGAGGATGGAAGAGGGGCTTAAACCATCTGGAGCTGGGGTTACAGATGGTTGTGAGCCAGCAGATGGGTGCTGGGAACCAAATTTGGGTCTGAAACAACAGTATTTCTTCTTAACCATTGAGCTATTTCTAGTTCCTGGAAAAGTAGTTTTTTTCTCCTTGGGTAGGGCATGTGTTGAGACAGTGTTTTTCTATGTAATCCTGGTTGTCCTGGATCTTACTCTGTAGACCAGGCAAACCGCAGATTCAGAATTCTACCCGCCTTTGCCGTCTACATGCTGGGATTAAAGGCCCAGCTCCTAGAAAAGTATTCTGTCTGAAATTGTGTTAGTATGGGTTCTGAATCTCTGTTGCTTTTCTGCAGGAATTGCTATCTTTTGCATGCTGCTTACTTACTACATGTGGATCAAGGCAGTGAAGACTGGTTCCATCTATTGGGCTGCCAAGTGTGCCCTCGCTTATTTCTACATGGTAACTTTGTGTGTGTGTGTGTGTGTGTGTGTGTGTGTGTGTGTGTGTGTGTCGGGGTATATATGTCTGTACGTACATATGTACATGTATACTCTGTGTCTGTCCTTTTCTTTTTTCTGGTGCAAGGAATTGAGTCCATAGTAGGCATCTGATTTATCACTGTGCTACACTGCCAGCTTCTCTACATATTTTTAGTTTTAAAATTTTCTTTCCCCTCCTTCTTCAATATGGTGTCTTAATGTATCCTTGGTTGTTCTCACATTCTGTGTAGCTGAGGATGACCTTCTGGTCCTCCTTCCTCTACCTCTTGAGAGCTGGGATTGCAGATGTGTAGCATAATGTATATTTGGCAAACTCTCTACTAACCTAGCTACTACATCTCTAACACTCTTTTTTTTCAGTCTGCTAATAAAAATTTTCTAATTCTGTATTACTGTATTTCCTATGGGTACATGTTGGCTTTCTCATATTTTTGTTATATTTCCCTTAAAATTTTCCTTTTCTAATACATTTTTTTTGTATAATGTTACACCTATCTCTTGACTTTCTTTATATCTCTGCTTCTAGGTAGAGTTTGTGTCTAATATCATTGGTTTTATCTATATTTACAGTGTGGCTTGGTACACAGTTCAGCATGGTGTGAGTGGCACTCACAGGGACTGTTCTTTCTGTCCTCTCACAGGTCTCTTCATGGGGAGGCTATGTGTTCCTGATCAACTTGATTCCTCTACATGTCCTGGTGCTAATGTTGACAGGTCGTTTTTCTCACCGGATCTACGTAGCCTACTGTACTGTTTACTGCCTGGGCACCATTCTTTCTATGCAGATCTCCTTTGTTGGTTTCCAGGTAAATCTGAGACTTTGTAGAATTTTCTGCAGCTAAATGTTTCTGAATAGCTTCAACTGGATTGACTTAGGTTGGATTCTCTTTAAAATATGAATTAGTTTGTATTTTAGACTGGTTTTTAACTGAAACAACAGAATCATTGGTTATTAGAGTCTGCTTCTTATAGCTTGTCCTTATTTGCTGTATGCTCTTTGAATTTAATGGTTCTTTGTCTTGCGTTTGTGTGAGGAGGAGGAGAAAGAGGAGGAGGAGGGCCTGTTCAGTTAAACAAGGTTGATTTAAATAATCAAAGTTTAAATTTCAAAAAAGCTTAAGATTCCAGTCCTTTTAGTGGAAATGACCCCTTTTAGTAGCAGTGAACTCTAATCATCTTAGTGGGGCCAATGTGAGCCTTTGAAAATGTAAAGCACAAACCTTTTTCCCAAGTTACAATATACAGTTAGCAGGAAACTTTGTGTGTTTGGTTCCTTGTGTATAGTTCTTATCTTTGAAGATAAGCAAGTATTTTTAGTCACTTAATATATAAAATTGGCTACTTGGTGGAATGTGTAAGAGATGTAATGTGCTAATCCTTGAGGAAGCTGGAGAAAGAAATACACACAGCTGTTTGTAGTCTACACAGTTCAGTAGTTATAGAAGGTTGTTTCCAGAACGTCAGCATTATTAGTGTCTGGACACTTGTTAGGAATGCAAATTCTGTAGAGGTAGGAGGATTAGGAATTCAAGGCCACCCTTGACTATGTATGTAGTCAGTTCAGGGCCATCCTGCAATACCCAAAACTTTGTCTCAACAAACAGAATGAACACATCAAGAACCCAGGCCAAACCAAACTAAGTGAAACAATAAAAGAGACCTGTTGAATGAGAGACTCTGGGGTAGGACTTAGCAGCCTGCTTTAACATTTGTTAAACCAGTGCTTAGCCCCTTGGTTATGATGCCCACTAGATTTAGAGAACCACTGTGTGTGGAAAAGAATAATTTATATACTAAAGGGGATCTCGTGCTGTGAGACACAGGAGCCGTTGATTTGTCAAGTTTGGAGATGATAATTATGTTGAATTTTAAGTGGTCAGTTTTAGTGAAAGGGAATTTGGGGAAAATGCCGGTGTTACACTAAGGAAATAGCCTAAGCAAATGGCATAGATGTGATTATGATGGTGTATGGTATTCTTTGTTGGCCTCCAAACATTTCTTGGAAAATATATTTGGTAAATTAAACCCTTTTATATTGGTCCTCATTCATTTTGGAACTTCAGAGCTCATTTGATTCCTTGAGCTAAATAGATCAGGAAAATGCCAATCTTGGATGAACTCATTCTGGGTTTTTGTTTTGTTTTATTTTGTTGTTTTGCTCCCAATATTGCCTTACATGACTGCCTACATTCCTCCTAGCCCGTCCTTTCATCAGAACACATGGCAGCCTTTGGAGTGTTTGGTCTCTGTCAGATCCATGCTTTTGTAGATTACCTGCGCAGCAAACTGAATCCACAGCAATTTGAAGTTCTTTTCCGGAGTGTTATCTCCCTGGTCGGCTTTGTCCTCCTCACCGTGGGAGCTCTCCTCATGCTGACAGGTAGACGACTCTTTTATTTTCTTTTTATTTCAAACAATAAAGTTCTATTTAAAAAAATTAAATAATTAATTTTTATGTATGAGTGTTTTGTCTGCCTGAATGCCTGTGTGCCACGTGTGCCTGGTCTCTGAGGAGGCCAGAAGAGGACTTCAGGTTTCCTGGAACTGGAGTTGCAGACAGTAGCGAGCTACCACATGGTTGCTGGGACCTGAACCCATGTCTTCTGTAAGACCAGGATGTGCTCATAGCTGTGAGCTATCTCTCCAGTCCCAAAGTCCTACTATTAAAATATTTTTCTGTTTGCCAGTCTGTTTGGATTCTGCATAGCAGAGGTATCTTTGTAAAGCGGCTAAAAGGACTGTCTAACCTTGCCAGTCTTTCCTCCATTTTTTCTTTTTCTTTCCTATTGGTTAGCTTGTAGAAATTTGTACACCCTGTGTCATATTTTCAGTCATGGCACTCATCTCATTCTGTGGAAAATAAATCATTGGTGTCTTAGTCAGGGTTTCTATTCCTGCACAAACGTTATGACCAAGAAGCAAGTTGGGGAGGAAAGGGTTTATTCAGCTTACATTTTCCACATTGCTGTTTATCACCAAAGGAAGTCAGGACTAATTCAAGCAGGTCTGGAAGCAGGAGCTGATGCAGAGGCCACGGAGGGATGTTCCTTACTGCCTTGCTTCCCCTTTTCTTCCTTTCTTCCTCTCTCTCTCTCTCTCTCTCTCTCTCTTTTTTCCTTTTTTCCTTTTTGGTTTTTCGAGACAGGTTTTCTCTTATATAGCCTTTGCTGTCCTGGAACTCACTCTGTAGACCAGGCTGGCCTCGAACTCAGAAATCCGCCTGCCTCTGTCTCCCAAGTGCTGGGATTAAAGACATGCGCTACTACTGTTTGGCTCCCCTTGGTTTTTTTTGTAGAACTCAAGACTTCCAGCCCAGGGATGGCACCACCTACAATGGGCCCTCCCACCTTGATCACTAATTGAGAAAATGCCTTGCAGCTGGATCTCATGGAGGGATTTCTCACCTGAAGCTCCCTTCTTTGTGATGACTGCAGCTTGTGTCAAGTTGACACACAAACCAGCCAGTACACGTGGCTGTTTAGTTTAGATGATATATTTTTTTTTTTTTTTACTTATATTTCTCAGAAGCTAATTTGGGTTTTC
>NW_022196906.1:30712655-30731767 GCF_008632895.1 Mastomys coucha | reverse complement strand
CTCAGAAATCCACCTGCCTCTGCCTCCCAAGTGTTGGGATTAAAGGCATGTGCCACCACTGCCCGGCCTAATTTGGTTTTTCTAATTCATAGCAGGATAAAGGACCTAGTTCACTTAGATTCTGGAGTTGGCCTTGATTTGAGCAGATCAAACCTAAGATCTTCCTTTCCAGTAGGCTTCTCTGACCCCCACTCCCACCCCCGTGAATTTATATATAGCCTAATTATTGCATTAACAGAAATACTCTCAAGTTAAAATGAAAAGGAGTGAAATTCTGTAAGTATAATTTATGGTAGTAAGGGAAAAACAGCCCTTTCCTGTCTCAGCCTTTTTCTAAAATGTAATGCTTCAGGCTGCTGAGGTGTCAGTGGGTAGAAGTGCTTTTAGTACAACCCTGCAGTCCTGGGATGCAGTGGGTTGTAAAGACAGTTCAGTCACCAGAAGCTTGGAGGTGAACTAGTCTGGAATATAAAGTGTGCAGGAACAGTAAGGGAATTCCTGCTTCAGACAAGGCAGATGGCAAGAACCTGCTGCCACAAGCTGTCCTCCTCCTTCGGCATCTCTGCACATACTCAGACACATTACACAGGCACACTAGTAATAAAATAAGATGGGAGAGTAGTAATTAGTTAGCATTTTAGCTTCATGTTTTAGGAATGTATGTTGCCAGTTGATGGTGGCACATGTCTTTAATCCCAGCACTTGGGAGGCAGAGGCAGGTGGACTTCTGAGTTCAAGGCCAGCCTGGTCTACAGAGTGAGTTCTAGGACAGCCAAGGCTACACAGAGAAACCCTGTCTCAAAAAAAAAAAAAAAAGGAATATGTGTTAAATATTGTCTTTTTTTCTTTCAGGAAAAATTTCTCCCTGGACAGGGCGTTTCTACTCTCTGCTGGATCCCTCTTATGCTAAGAATAACATTCCCATTATTGCATCTGTGTCTGAGCACCAGCCCACAACCTGGTCCTCCTACTATTTTGACCTACAGCTCCTTGTCTTCATGTTTCCAGGTCTGTCTTGCATTTTGAAGTGACCATAAGAATTACCCTTTGATTCCAAATATATTAACTATTAATTTTTTATATTATACTTTTATATAATTTTATTATAATACTATAACATTTTGTATTTGTAGTATAAAAACATTACAATATTATACATACTACAGTACTTTTTATTATATATTTACAAATATTTTTATTTATCTGTCTGGGTATGTGCACATGAGTATAGTTGCCTGCAGAGACTGGAAGAGGATATTGGGTACCGTGGAGGTTAGAGGCAGTTGTGAGCTGTCCCATGTGGGTGTTACACTTAATACCCAGTAGCATGGTTTTCTCTCAACTCAGTTTTCTTCTTGGCTTGTTGAAGTTCTATGTTGAGTTTTTGTAGTTAAAGCAATTTGTATATTATAAAAACAATAGAGATAAGTTAAACAATACAAACAGGCAAATTTGGACTAGATCTGACTACTTACTTGTCTTACCACTGTTAAAATTTTAAATTAGATTGCAGTACTGAATGTTTATCATTTAGCACTTGGAAGCCTGAGGCAGGAGGATTGTGAGTTTGAGTTTGCCCTGGGCTACATAGTGAAATATTCTCAAAAAGCCATAACAAAAACCCTCATTATCAGTATTAGTTAATTTCAAGACAGGATCTTATTGTTTATTCCTTTCTAACCTGGAACTTGCTACATATGGCAGGCTGGCTTCAAACTTACAGAGATCTAGCTACCTCTGTTTTCCTTGCAAGTTCTGGGATTGAAGGCTTTGGATCAGTCCTTGACTCTGGGGAAAAATAGTAATAATGTGTGCTGATTTAGAACTTATAGAAATATTTTTTCATGTATACACATGTGTAAAGATGTGGAAAAAGACAAGGGACTTATAACTTCTTGTAGCAGCATCTTAATATATTTTATACTTAAAATATGATGTAATCTTCTTCTAGGCATAAGATTATTTGTGTTCATTTGGTATATTAAGAATATTATAGTAAACATCTTTGCATATTTTTTTCTAATAGATTCCTTTTGAGATAAATGTGTGAAGTAGTCCAGTCACAATGAAGATATTTTCCCGTGTAGATGTCTGTTTACAGGGCTCAGCTACTTACTTTTCTTTCCCTCTTTTGTAGTTGGCCTCTATTACTGCTTTAGCAACCTGTCTGATGCTCGGATCTTTATCATCATGTATGGTGTGACCAGCATGTACTTTTCAGCTGTAATGGTGAGGAATGCCCTAAGTTCCAGCAAAACTTTATCCCTGACTCTGAGGTCTTGTCTTTTCCTTTTGTCTGGCTGAACTAGAAAAAAATATTGAAGATTATGCAAAGCTGCTTGCAGTTGTTAATCCTTTTTGGAATGCAAAGGGACTCATTCTGTTTGTGGTATCTAATTTTCTTGGGCTCATAATCTTGTGTTAGGTACTTGATTGAAGTTGGAGCAGATTGAAGAAAACCATTTGCATGGAACTGATGTTACAGGCAGTAGTGAGCCACTTGTTGTGGATGCTGGAAAGCAAACTCAGGCTGTTCTCCAGAAGAGTGGGAGAATAAGCACTAAGCCCCTGGGGTGGACTTTAGTATCTTAAAACCTTGAGTATAATGTCTACTGCTTTGTTGTTAAGGCAGAGAGGGTTTGATGTAAGTTCTGATATATCTTACCTACTTCAGAATATTTTTTATTTTATTTTTATGTGTATGAGTATTTGGTCTGTGTGTGTGTGTCTGTGCACTGTGTGTGTATTTGGCACCTTTAGAGGCCAGAAGAGATTGTTAGAGTCCCCTGGGACTAGAGTTATAGACGGATATGACCTGCCATGTGGGTTCTGGGAATTGAACCCAGGTCCTTAGAAGAGTAGCCAGTGCTTCTAACCACTAGGCAATCTCTCCAGCCCTTTCTGTTTGTTTGTATGTGTGTATATTTATATTTAAATATATGCATATATTTAAAAATTATAAACAACAATAAAAATGTATTTTAGCCGAGGTTGGTGGTATAGACTTGTGGTCTCAACACTTGAGAAGTAGAATCATATGTTCAAGAATGGTTTAGGAAACATGGAAAGTCTCTATCTTGAAAAACAAAATGAACAAAACAAGTCTTTTTTTAAAATTAATTAATTAATTTTTTTTTGGTTTTTTGAGACAGGGTTTTTCTGTGTAGCCCTGGCTGTCCTGGAACTCACTCTGTAGACCAGGCTGTCCTTGAACTCAGAAATTCGCCTGCCTCTGCCTCCCAAGTGCTGGGATTAAAGGCGTGCGCCACCACCGCCCGGCTTATTTTTTTTATTTTATATGCATTGTTGTTTTGCCAGCATGTATGTGTGGGTGTCAGATCTTGGAGTTACAGGCAGTTGTGAGCTGCCATGTGGAATTGAACCTGGGTCCTTTGGAAGAGCATTCAGTGTTCTTAACCACTGACCCTTCTTTCTAGCCCCCAGAAATAAGCTTGTAAAAAAAGTTAATTTTTTAATTATATGTTACATAATATATATAATTATTATGTAAGCAAGTTTATAAAAAATCATATTATTCAGAACATAAATATATATACATTTAGATCTGCAGTAGAGATTGCTATTTATATTTACGGTTTTGAGGCAAGGTATTTTTCCCCAAGTTTTGTTTTTTTAAAGATTTATTTATTTTTATTTATATGAGTACACTTAACTGTCTTCAGACACACACCAGAAGAGTGCATCAGACCCCATTACAGATGGTTGTGAGCCATCACGTGGTTGCTGGGAATTGAACTCAGGACCTCTGGAAGAGTATTCAGTGCACTTAACTGCTGAGCCATCTCTCCAGCCCTTTTCCGCTAAGTTTTAATTATATTTGTATATGTGTGTGTCTGTGTGTGGGTATGTACATTTTAGTGAAGGAGCCATGGAAGCCAGAAGTAGGCTCTTGTGAGCCATGGCTTGTGTGCTGGGAACTAAACTCAGTTCCTCTGCAAGAGCAGTAAATGAGCCAGGTGGAGGTGGCGCACACCTTTAGTCCCAGCACTTGGGAGGCAGAGGCAGGTGGATTTCTGAGTTCGAGGCCAGCCTGGTCTACAGAGTGAGTTCCAGGACAGCCAGGGCTACACAGAGAAACCCTGTCTCAAAAAACAAAAACAAAACAAAACAAAAGAGCAGTAGATGATCCTAAACCACTAAACCACTGAGTCATCTCTTCAGCTCCAACACATATGTTTATGTGTTTGTGTCTGTGTGTCTGCTGCATGATAGCAGGTGCTTCCGGAGTTGAGGATAGAGTATCATATCTCCTTGAGTTGCCCAGCATGGCTATTGGGAACTGGACTCTAGTCCTCTGGAAAAGCAACACATGCTCTTAAACTGCTGAGTCATCTCTCCAAACCTTGCTTACTTTTTTTTTTTAAAACTTTTAATGATGTGTACATGTGTCCAGAAGAGGATGAGAGATCCTCAAGCTGGAGTCCTTAGTAATTCATTTATGAACTGCCCAACTTTAAAGAATTCAGATCTTCTGGAAAAGCAGTATGTGCTCACAGTCACTGAGCTAATTCGCTAGCCTTGGCATTGAAAATGCCATCTTTTTTTTCTGGTTTTGTTTTCTTGTTTGTTTGAGACAGGGTTTCCTTGTAGCCCTGTCTATCCTTTAACTGGTTCTGTAGACCAGGCTGCCCCTGAGCTCAGAGATGCATCTGTCTCTGCCTCCTGAGTGCTGAGATTAAAGGCATGTACAACGAACGCCTAGCCTTTCTCAGCATCTTGATTGTTGGAATTATAGGCTTTCTACTGCAACTGACTCAACTGCAACAAAGTTTAAGAAGTACATGCTTCTTTTATGCAATAGCCATATCATATAGTTTTTATTCCACTTTTGCTGGAATAGAGTGTTTGTTGGAAATCGCTAAGTTGACATCATAGTCTACTAAAAGATTGAAGTTTGTCATTGGTGAAACACTGATTATACTGATTATGATTCTTGTTCCTTTTAGGTGCGTCTAATGCTGGTATTGGCACCTGTTATGTGCATTCTTTCTGGCATTGGTGTCTCCCAGGTGCTGTCCACATATATGAAAAATCTGGATATAAGTCGTCCAGATAAGAAGAGCAAGAAGCAACAGGATTCTACTTACCCTATTAAGAATGAGGTGAGGGGCTGGAGTGATTAAAGGACCATTAATCTAACTACTTGGAGTAGTTAAAGGCACTGACTGGGGCTGGCTCAGCAGTTAAGAACACTGACTGTTCTTCCAAAAGTCCTGAGTTCAAATCCCAGCAACCACATGGTGGCTTACAACCATCTGTAATGAGATCTGACACCCTCTTTTGGTGTGTCTGAAGACAGCTACAGTGTACTTACATATAGCAGTAAATAAATCTTTGGGCTGAAGTGAGCAGGACCAGGAGCTGGAGCGAGCAGAGGTCCTGAGCGCAATTCCCAGCAACCATATATATAAAACAAATAAATAAATGTTTAAAAAAATAAAATAAAATAGAGGCATTGACTGCTCTTCCAGAGGTCCTGAGTTTAATTCCCGGCAACCACATGGTGGCTCACAACCATCTGTAGTGGGATCTCATGCCCTCTTTGGTGTGCCTGAAGACAGTTACAGTGTACTCATTTAAAAAAAAAAAAAATCTTAAAAAACAAAAGAATGAAGTGAGGTTTAAGTAACATGTTGGCTTCGAAAAATGTGTATGTGTGTTATTTGCTTATGTTCAAGAGGGGTATTAGATCAATGTCTTGAGTGGTCAGAATTAATTTATCTAGTCCAACATAGTTTGCTCTCACATAAGAAGCTGTCTGTGTTTGGTTTACTGTACAGTTCTTCATTCTGTAGGTGGCAAGTGGGATGATACTGGTCATGGCCTTTTTCCTCATCACCTACACGTTTCATTCGACTTGGGTGACCAGTGAAGCCTATTCTTCTCCCTCCATTGTCTTGTCTGCTCGTGGTGGGGATGGCAGTCGGATCATTTTTGATGACTTCCGAGAAGCCTATTATTGGCTTCGTCACAATACCCCAGAGGTAAACATTTGGGAGGAGCTGGGTAGTCAGATAGTGGTGAAGACAAATGAAATTGTAGTGAATCTGACATCTTTTACATGGATTGGAAGCTTAGAAAAATTAAAAATTCAGAAATTTAGTTTTTAATAAGTTTTAAAGACCAAGGTGTCTTCTAGAGTAGTGGTTCTCAACTTGTGGGTCATAGCCTCTTTGGTAAACCTGTGTTTCTGAAAATATTTACATTACGATTCATAACAGTAGCAAAATTACAGTTATAAAGTAGCAATGAAAATACTTTTATGGTTGGGGTCACTACAACATAAGGAACTGTATTAAAGGGTTGAGAACCACTGGGTTAGAATAACTTAAATTTTAGATTCTGTTTGGACATGTGTATTGATATGATAGTAGTTTTAATATAAGGCAGATCAACGTAGTTACAGCAGAAGTAAATGTTAAAAAATATGTCGGCCAGGTGGTGGTGGCACGCACCTTTAATCCCAGCACTTGGGAGGCAGAGGAAGGTGGATTTCTGAGTTCAAAGCCAGTCTGATCTACAGAGTGAGTTCTAGGACAGCCAGGGCTACATAGAGAAACCCTGTCTTGAAAAACAAAACAAAAACAAACAAACAAACAAAAATGTCTGCTATAGAAAAAGCAGACACTAGAATAAACAGTTACCACCTAATAACAGTGGCACATAACAGTTTAGTTTTTGTCTCTTGAGGATCTGATTTCTTTTGTAGTAGCTTTTGGGAATAGCATTTCAGAGTCAGATTTGTTTACCATCCAAACTAAGAAATTTTTTTTAAGTAGTGTTGGGGATTAAACCTAGAACCTTAACATATGCCAGACACACAATCTGACTTATTCACTCAGTTCCCAAACTAAGAATCCTTTAATCCTTGCCATCATAGTTTTTGAATGTGTTTTCCCTTCTACTATTGTAGTAACTGATCTTTATAATGTTATTAAGAATCATTTAAATTACCTAATGACAAACCAGAAGTGTTGGCACATGCTTTGAGCATTGAGGATGCAGAGGTAAGTGAACCTCTGAGTTTGAGGCCAGCTTGGTCTATATATTGAGACCTGTCTGGAAAGAAAGACATTTAAAGTACCTAGTGACACTAAGCTTATTTATTTAGCTATACTTTATAGTCTTCCTACAGCTCCTGATCCCCTGTTCTTGTTTCAGTGATCTGGAATTAAGATATTTGGGAATGTTGGATTATGTATAATTTAAATTATTTCCTGACTACATATGAATGGAGGAGTAGGTGCCCCAATTTTATATTACTTTGTAAAGAAATTGATTAATTGGGCAAGTCTTATTTTCTATCAAAGATGCCTTTCCACTCTTCCTTAGTATTTGGATTTTAAGAGCAGTGAGATGAACATTTATTTATTTTTGTCTTGTTTTAGGATGCAAAAGTCATGTCATGGTGGGATTATGGCTACCAAATTACTGCAATGGCAAATCGGACAATTTTAGTGGACAATAACACATGGAATAATACCCATATTTCTCGAGTAGGGCAGGTAAGGTAAAGAGGTCCTTTAAGTGTCAGTCTGACATGTGAAGTCTCTGGGAAGTGTGTCGCTAGGAGAGGAGATTGACTTGAAATTTCATTTGAGAATTGTGCATCTATTTTTCCAGGCAATGGCATCCACAGAAGAAAAAGCCTATGAGATCATGAGGGAGCTTGATGTCAGCTATGTGCTTGTCATTTTCGGAGGCCTTACTGGGTACTCGTCTGATGGTAATGTGCTTGATACTATATCTAGCTGCAGGGCATAGATTCTTAGAAAATTTAGTGAATCAATTATTGTTTTACTTATTTATATTTGTTTTTGACGGAGTCTCATGTTACTTAGGCTGGTCTTGAACTTGCTGTGTTCATAGGGATAACCTTGAAGTACTAGTCTTCCTGCTTCTGCCTCTGGTGCTGGAGCTACAGGCATACACCATCTGTCTGTGTTTTCTCTCTTTTTAAAGAAAAAGTTAGGTAGGTGTGTGTGTGTGTGTGTGTGTGTGTGTGTGTGTGTGTGTGTATACAAAGGAAAAGTAACTTTCACAAAACTGAAGTTCATATCTGCTTTTTTTTTTTAAAGTTAAACAAATCTAGAGGTTTAAAATAAGTGGTTGTTTCATGGCCCCAAACTTAAGCAAGCACCTTTAACATCAGTCCCCAAAAGCAGTAATTTCTTTCTTCAGTTTCTTAGTTTTCTTTTTTTTTAATTTTTATTTTTTGTGCTAGGCATTGATTCCTGGAACTTACATGTGCTAGGCAAGCACTTTACCACTAAGCTACACTCTTCAGATCTTTATATTTTAAAATTCCTGTTATTCTGGGGTTGATTAGTTAATTGTACTATATCAATGTCTCTTTAAAAGGTTATCTTATTTCATTTATTTTTTTGCGTGTGTTTGGGGGATGCATGTATCCCATGGATGTCAGAAGACAACTTGTGGGAGTTGGTTCTTTACTCTCACTGTGTGTGGGTCCAGGGACTCAATTTAGGTCATGAAGCTTGGAAGCTAGCACATTTACCTATAAGCCATCTCATTGGCTCTCTATCAGCTTCTTAGAGTTGATGAAGTGTTTGACCCTTCACTTTACATTTTTCCTCCTTTCTGTATTTTGAGTATAGTTAATTTGCAACCTTTTTTTTTTTTTTGGTTTTTTCGAGACAGGGTTTCTCTGTATAGCCCTGGCTGTCCTGAAACTCACTCTATAGACCAGGCTGGCCTTGAACTCAGAAATCCGCCTGCCTCTCCCTGCCAAGTGCTGGGATTAAAGGCATGCGCCACCACCGCCCAGCAATTTGCAACTTTTGATGAAATCTAGGTGTTTTGAAATTATGGCGGTAAATACTTATTGCCCAGTCATTCAGTCTGTGGTTAACATTCCTTCCTGTGGCAAATATTTTCTTTTCCTATAGCTAGTGAGTATGTTGTATTTCTATGTTAATTTTCTTTGAATGTGTGGCTTCTTCTATACAATTTGCTGCTACAAATCCAGTTCTATGCCTGCTTCTGAAAGATGCTTCTATTTTATTTTAAATAAGACTATTTCAAATGTATCTTGTATAAACAAAATAAAATTGATAATAGCTGGAATTACATATATATGGTAGTAATACATATATATGTGTATAATTAGGTACTGTATAAAAAATATATATTTGTATGTATGCATATCTGTTTGTTTGTATGTGTATGACTGTGTGTGTTTAGTGTGATAGTTCTATAGGATGGGATAGTACACATCTTTAGTCCCTACTCTTAGTGGGCAGGAGGGTCAGTAGTTTGAATCTACCTTGGGCTGTTTAGCAAGACCTTATTTGTTGAAAAGAACCACAAAATGCAGTTTCTTGAAGTCTTCCCACTAACTAATAGTAAGTAACCACTGTCAACTGAGTAGGATATGTTTGATGTTGGAATAAATGTGTCATTATTTGTAACATTAGAAAATTTTTATGAAATTTAGGAAATGAGCAATTACCACTAGTAATTTAGCATGAAAAGAAGTATTGCTTAGAGTCTCAGTTATGGTCTCTGTTGCTGTGATAAAACATTCTGATCAAAAGCAACCAGGAGAAGAAAGCATTTATTTTATCTTATAGATTTTCTGTTTACTCAGGGAAGCTAGGGAAGGAACTGTAGTCAGGAACAGTGGTAAGAGCTGATACAGAAGCCACGGAGGAATGTTGTTCTTATAGGCTTACTTCTTGTGCTTTCTTTGTTCAGCCTGCTTTCTTGTAGCACCTTGAAGCAACCATCGCAGGGTTGGCCCTACCCACAGTGAACTGGGCCCTCCCCCTACTAATCATCAGTCAAGACAGTGCATTACCTGCTTGCCCATGGGTTAATCTGATGGGGACATTTTCTCAGCTAACGGTGATTCTAATTTATGTCAAGTTGATAAAACAAACACAAAGCAAGTGACCCCAAAACAAAACTAACCAACACGCTTGTCAAAAGGTCTTGATTAGAGAGTTTTTTTGTTTGTTTAATTTTATTTTGTGTTTGTCTGCATGTGTGCAGTTGCAAGATTGACTTACCAGTTAAGCAGGACTGGCTGGGATGTGAGTCCTTAGGGATCCACCAGTCTCAAATCCCTAGTATTGGAATTTTAAGTTGTGCTACCATGCCCAGCTTTTATAAGGGTGCTAGGCATTGAGTTCAGGTGCTCATGTTTTTGTGGCAAGCACTTTACTGACTGCAGTCTTAAGATTTTCTTTTTTTAAAAAGTTATAGATGGGGACGTGCTGTATAGTGAAGGTGGGATGACTGAGTGTGGTGATGCTTGCCTTTAATCCTAGTGAGATTCAGGAAAGCCAAGATTATGTAGCCTCAAAAACAAACAAACAGATAAACAAACAACTTATAGAGGGAGAGACATGATCTCACTGTGTAAACTGGCTGGCTTCAAATGCTCTATATTGACAGCTGTTCTCAAATTCGTAGAGTTTGAGGCACCTGCCTCTGCCTCCCAAATGCTGGTATTAAGCCATGCACCATGGCACGTAGCTTTTGCTTAATATTTTCTACTCTCTTATATGTAAGATTGCATCCATCAGTTTTTGATCCTTTTGGAGTTACTGTACCCCTGCTGCTTGATTCTCACAGTCTCCTCTGCTTGTGAAGGTGCTCCATAGATTACATTGCTTACTGTGAGATGGTTTAACTTTTAACTTGCCTTTGAGTATTTGGTAACAGCAGTGGTTTTTGTGTTTACCATAGCAAATAGATATGGCAAAGCCCAAGGTTGGGAATTAATAACTTTGTTTGCATTTCAAATACCCTATCTGTGGTTAGTGAATTTTATAAACCTTAAGATACACTTTGTTTACTGCTTTATAATTTCCTGAGCTTAACTGAGAATACCTTCTGTTTACTCTGAATTATTAATAAAAACAGGCTAGGCATTGTTGTGCTTACCTGGAATCCCAGCATTTGGGAATAGAAGTAAGAAGATCAGGAGTTCAAGGTCTGCCTCAACAACATACAGGGTTTGAGATCAGCCTGGGCTATATAATAAGACTGTTTTAAAAAAAGCAAACAAATTATTACATGTATAACAAAAAGTAGTCTCCATTAAGCATATTGATACATTGTTATATTTACTTATGAGTTAATTTGTGTGATGTGTGTGGGGATGCATGTGTCATAGCATACATAGGGCCACCTGAGGACAACTTTGTAGCATCCATTTTGCTTTTTTTAAAGTTGGTTATTTTGTTTATTTACATTTCAAATGTCCTCCTTCCCCATTTCCCCTCCGAAAATCCATCCTATTCCCCACTCCCCTTTGCCTCTATGAGGGTTCTCCCCAACCCACCCACCTATTCCCTCCTCACTGCTCTAGTATCCCCCTTACACTGGGGTATCAAGCCTCCACAGGACCAAGGGCCTCCCCTCCCACTGATGCCAGATAAGGCCATCCTCAACTACATAAGGAGCTGGAGCCATTGGTCCTCCTCAACCCCCCGTTGTTACTCTTTGGTGGTGGTTTAATCTCTGGGAGCTCTGGGGGGTCTGGTTAGTTGATATTGTTGTTCTTCCTGTGGGGTTGCAATCCCCTTCTGGTCTTTCAGTCCTTCCCCTAACTCATTGGGGTCCTTGCACTAAGTCTGATATTTGGCAGTATCTGCATCTGTATTGGTCGAGTGCTAGCAGAGCCTCTTGGGGGACAGCTATACCAGGATCTTGGCAGCAAGCACTTCTTGGCAGGATTTGGACATTGCATATTGATCTTGCATATGGGATGGATCTCTAGGTTGGGTAGTCTCTGGATGGCCTTTCCTTCAGACTTTGCTCCATATTTTGTTCCTGCATTTCCTTTAGTTAGGAACAATTCTGGATTAAATTTTTTGCGATAGGTAGGTGACTCTGTTAACTGGGGACCGTGCCTATCTACTGGAGATGGTCTCTACAGATTCTATCCCTGCTTTGTTGGGAATTTTGGCTAATGTCATCCCTGTTGGGTCCTGGAAACCTCTTGCTTCCCTGTCACTTGGGACTTTCTAGTGGCTACCCCCCAGTTCCCCATCCCCCACTACTATATATTTCTGTTCAATTTTCTGATCCTCTGTACTTATCACCTCTCTCTTCCCATACCTGATCCTGCTCTCCCTTTTCTCTCCCTCCCTCTATCTCCTGTGATTATTTTGTTCCTCCCTCTATGCTGAACTGAAGCATCCACACTTTGGTCTTCCTTCTTATTAAGCCTTATATGGTCTGTGGGTTGTATCATTGGTATTCTGAGCTTTTGGGCTAATATCTATTTATCAGTGAGAATATATCATGTGTTCTTTTGTGTCTGAGTTACCTCACTCAGGATGATATTTTCTAGTTCCATCCATTTGCCTAAGAATTTCATGAGGTCATTGTTTCTAATAGCTGAGAAGTACTCCATTGTGTAAATGTACATTTTTCTGTATCCATTCTTCTGTTGAGGGACATCTGGCTATTTATAAATATGGCTCTTATGAACATAGTGGAGCATGTGTCCTTGTTATATGTTGGATCATCTTTTGGGTATATGTAGCATCCATTTTCTCTTTCCACCTTTACATAGGTTGTAGGGTTTGAACTCAAGTCTCCAGGCTTTTACAGTGAGCTCCAGGCTTTCACAGTGAGCTCCTTACCTGACCCCCAAGCCTCTTCTACAGGCTGGCACACTAGCTTACATTACTATTCTTTAGAAATCATATAGGGGGTTGAGAACCTGAGTTCAAATCCTCAGAAACCAAGTAAAAAGCCTGGCTTGGTCACTTATACACTTATCATTTTCACTGGGGTAGGGATAGGAGGATCCCCAGGCTTGCTGACATATCTCCAAGTTGAGTGAGACCCTGTCTCCAGGGAATAAGGCAGAAAGTGATAGAATTGGACATTAGTATTGTCTTACACACACTTGTATTTTATTTATTTTTGAAGTGAAAAGTTTTATTTCTTTTTGGCCACATCTTACTGTGTTTTCTTTACCACCACCCCCCCCCCCCAAAAAAAAAGAAGAAAAAAAGTATCTCACTATGTAGAGATATATCTGGCCTGGGACTTACTATGTGGACTAGACTACCCTTATACTTAACAGAAATTCATCTGCCTCTGTTTCCCAAGTGCTAGGGTTAAAGGTATGCACCAGTATATTTGGCTTCCAGTTTAACTTTTTATTGAATGCTTATGAAGGCTCAGGATAAAATGTTATAGTACAGATTTCATTTATATAAAAGCTTGAAGCTATGTAGTCCAGGCTTGCCTTGAATGCAGAAAATTCTTTCTCTTAGCTTCCGTGCTGGGATTATAGATAGTCACCACTGTGCCTAGTTTCCACCTTGTATTATATTCTTACAACAATTTTTTTTTTTTTTGATTTTTAGAGACAGGGTTTCTCTGTGTAGCCCTGGCTGTCCTGGAACTCACTCTATAGACCAGGCTGGCCTCGAACTCAGAAATCCGCCTGCCTCTGCCTCCCAAGTGCTGGGATTAAAGGTGTGTGCCACCACCGCCTGTCTTTATAACACTTCTAAATTGGTAAGAATTATAAAGTGCTTATTTAAGCATATGTGGCTTCTGGCTACTTCTTCCAATAGATTAGCCCTATGTAATTTGTAGGAATACTTTCAGTGTGGCTTAAGACTGGACCAATAATAGCATGCAATTTCAGCGATAAACAATTTCTAATAAAAGTTTTATATTTTTAGGAAGTGTTTTGCTTGCACACTAACCTGTTTTTACAGTTAAATGATAGCATTCCTTATTAGGAAAGTATGATGGAAATTTCTTTAGAAATAGTGGTATTTTCAGTAAGTTCATGAGATCCAGCAGCCTTTCTCATGCATCCATTTTTTTCTCTAGATATCAACAAGTTTCTTTGGATGGTCCGGATTGGAGGAAGCACAGAGACAGGAAGACACATTAAGGAGAATGACTACTATACTCCAACTGGGGAATTCCGGGTTGATCGTGAGGGTTCTCCGGTGCTGCTCAACTGCCTTATGTACAAAATGTGTTACTACCGCTTTGGGCAGGTCTACACAGAAGCCAGTGAGTGTGATTCATGATACTAACAGCAATAGTGATAGCTGATACATACTGTGTTTTCCAGGCTCTGTGTGTAGTCTTTTTAACTCATTTAGTCCTCACAACAACTCAGAAGATAATTTAAACTAATGTTAATGTCATTTTATAAATGAGGAAGTTGAGCCCACAGGTTACTGAACTCTACCTAATATCATGTGATAATTAGTATTCAAACAGTCTGCCTTTAAGTTCTGTGCTTTAAAACATTATCTTTTATTGTATGTATATTAACAAAGAATACTGCAGTGTGAGAAAGAATAGAGGAAAAAAAGTGCTTTTTCACCATTTAGATGAGTACATTGAGAAGGATTTGGTCAGGTTAAACCCTGTCTTTTAGTTTTGTTTCTTCATGGGAAAACTTTTGCAGTATGTACAACTCGTTCGTGGACTCATGGACCATGGAAGGGTTATTAGTGTTAGATCTCTGGATAATAGTCCTCAGGAGTACAGAGCCTTGAAAGTCACCTTGTAGACTTAGAAGACATATGCTACATGGACCCTGCCAAGCATCCCATTGGACAGGACTCAAGTAGGGTAGCACTTGATTTGCCGTTTCTATCTGATGCTCTTTCTTACAGACTCTAGTCAAAGTGCAGTCAGTGCAATAGATGATTTGCAGCTTCCATCTCTAGGAAATCAACGTATATAATAGATGTTCTCTCTCTTGTTGCTTTTAGAGCGTCCACCAGGCTTTGACCGTGTTCGAAATGCTGAGATTGGTAATAAAGACTTTGAGCTTGATGTCCTGGAGGAAGCATACACCACAGAACACTGGCTGGTCAGGATATACAAGGTGAGGAGATGCTGCAGATCTCAGAAGTTGTTGTGCTTACAGGTTTGTTTGTTCTAGTAATCAATTTTCCAAATAGGGACATTTTTAATGAATGGCATCTGGTTTCAAAGTAGCTTGTAAGTCACTTGAAGTATTAGTTATTTATTTGTGTGTGTGTGTGTGTGTGTTTTCAACTTTGTGGAGTTGATTCTCTTTAGCTTTGTATAGGTTCCAGAGATTGAATTCAGGTCATCAGACCTATATGGCAGTTTTATCTGCTAAATCATTTGACCAGACCAAAATACTATTAATTAAATTTTTTGATTATTCTTAGTGAGGAGACATCCCAGTTGGTGGTTGTTATGGCAACATTTCTTTTTCTTTAAAAACCATTTTTTTTTTTTACTACATTTTTATATGGGGGGGTATGCCATGTATTGAGGTCAGAGTACAGCTTGTACAGATTCTTTCATTGTGATGGGTCCTTGGAGATCAAAATCAACTGTTCTTACTCACTGAACCATCCTGTCACACTAGCTAGTCCTTTTTTTATAGTATTATTATTAAAGTCTCAGGCTGACATCCAGGTTGGCATTAAAGTTACTGTGTATCACAGTTGGCTTTAAACTCAGAACCCATTTCTTTAGCCTTTGGTATGGTGGTATTATAGATGTGGCCACTGTACTTGTTGTAGCACTATTGTTCCAGGTAGGTAGTGGAATAGCTTGGGGATTGGGGGAAATGCATATGTTTGTGTTTTTGAACTACATTTTTTAAAACAGCATTTTTTAAAGATTTATTTGTTTTATGTATATGAGTACACTATAGCTGTCCTCAGACACCAGAAGAGGGTATCAGATCCTATTACAGAGGGTTGTGAGCCACCACGTGGTTGCTACGAATTGGAACTCAGGACTCTGGAAGAGCAGTTGGTGCTCATAACTGCTGAGTCACTTCTCCAGCCCTGAACTGTGTTTTCTTTTTGCTGAATTTATGCTACATAATCACATGTAAGAGTATGTTACATCTCTTATATGAGAAAAGATTGAACCAGATATGGTGTACATATCTAGAGAAGCAAAGACAGGGGGATTGAGTATAAGGCCAGCCTAGGCTACATATTACAACCCTATCTCAAATAATAGTGAGGAAAAAAAAAATGAATGAATGAGGTTTTTTAGTCAATGTCAAAGTTAGTCTATACTGGTTCTTAGAAGTACCCTAAAAGGAGATTGACAGTAGGTAGGCTTTATCTCATGCTAATTTATTCACATGCTAAATAGGCAATAGTGTAATCCTTTTCGCTTATAGTGGAACTTGTAGATCTTTCCAAAATTGACCTTTTGGTAAATACTAAAGTTATGTCTTTATGTTGCAGGTAAAGGACCTGGATAATCGAGGCTTGTCAAGGACATAAATGCCACATTGTGCCCTGATAATGCTTCGCACTGAGCGCGTCATGTTGAGGACGCTGAAGACTTTTTTTTTATATGCAGTTTATAAGAACAGCCAGATGGGATTAGAATTGTCTGGAAGTTTTGCCCTGGACAGTATGGGCTGGGCCAAGTGAAATGATTTTTATAATTCTGAGCAGGTTACCAAATGAAATGTTATGGCTTTACTTTGGTCAATTAAAAGGGGGGGAGGATTTTTTTTAAATGTGCCTTATTTGTTTTGACTTAAATTGGCTGATACGAGGATCACAGAAGTGAACGGATGGAAGACCATATCCATGCTCTAGGTCCCCCAATGAACCTAATAGGAGCATTTTTCTCCTATCAGCAAACTCAAGGACTAGCTCTGGTTCTACAAATATAAAAAACTTTGCCACACTTTTTCGTTTTTTTAGCACCCAAGTACAATGCTTTCCATATAATGGGTGCTTAATAAATTTTTATAAATGAATAAATGTTTCTGGGACCAGAGGAGTGCTCTTTCTAGGCAAGAAAGACAGCTTTCTTGCTGTTATGTCTGTGTTTTCGATGTCTATTTCTTTAGAAGCTCTTTGGCTTTATAAAGACAGAAAGTTGCTGAGTATTCCTGATCTCACCAGTATCCTTTCAAACTAATGATAGTTATTCTTTCTCTAAGCAGAAATGTGAACCAAAAGTGAGTGATCCAGTAGTTCTTAAGACTCAGTGAAACATATCAATCTTAGAGGAAGACACTCCTCCAACATCAGGTTGATGATCAGTAGATGTTTCTGGAATCAGATGTAATGTGTACCTATATGAAATTTAGGTATTCAACACTTCACTAAACCTAAAACACAGTAAATGGCTCTTTGCTCATTTCCTTTAGATTGCGCTAAATCTCTTAGGGTTATCCACCGTGAACTTCTGTTTTTCTTAGTGTCAGTCTGCTGTGTTCATATACCACTTGAAGCTTGATTACTTGGTTTAGAATCCCTTGCTAAATATATACATAGGAAGTGGGAAGTATTGCTATTAGCAGGTACTTTGATATCATTGCCAGTCTGGCTGCAAGAAAAGAGACTTTAAAAACTACAAAGCACAGAGATCCCATAGATATTTTGTGTCAGGATAAATAGCTTTCTGTTCTGTACAATAGGATATTTCATGTATTTTACAACATAGGATATAATCACTGGTGTATATAAACCCTCTTAAAATAATTATAGTGTTTCTATTTAAGAAAACAGGAGGAATTGTATGACTTTTAGATAGTCACAGTGGTACTCAATGCATATATACTTAGGTGTACTTGTATACCTAAGGGCTTCTCCTTCAAACCAGTTTATGTACTGTGTATTTTAACTGTGGTTGAAATTTAGATTTAACAGATGATTTGATATCCTACATGTAAATACATTATTTGATTTATATACAGAACTACTGCCTAGTGGGAAAGGTTAACCTGAGACTTATCAATATGATTAATATTACAGGTTATTAGTTGGCTTTCTCTAGAGTATAAATGGGATACCCCCTTATCATATCATTTTGACTCCTGGGATCTTGATATTTTCTAGTCTACAAAGATTTCTTTTTTAAGTTGATTTCATTTTCAGTTATAGTCTACTTAGTGTAAAAAAAAAAATCCATCTCAGAAGCAACAATAAAATTTCACACACATGCCCACCCACACACCCACCCAGCACTCTCCAGAGACACTACTTCCAGCTCTGGTGAACGTCGCATTGTGCCTCCTGCCTGATCATTAGTAACTTGCTTGTTTTGGTGTTTTAGTTTTAGGTAACATTGATTTGTATCGGTGGCTTTGAACATTGTGGGTCATGTTCTCTTTGGCAAACCTTTATCTCCAAAAATATTTACATTGCAATTTATAACAGCAAAATTTTAGTTATGAATTAACAATGAAAATAATTTTATGGTTGGGATATCACTGTGTTAAAGAGTTGCAGCATTAGGAAGGTTGAGTACTACTGCCTTATGTTTTGTGACACCATTTTTACTATCATCTATTACCTTTTTTTTAAATTTTACCTCTGGATATTCTCAGTTAAAATGTGATACTTTTTTTTTTTTTTTTAAGACTGTTCCATGTAGTTCAGGCCAGTTCTGAACTCAAGATATAGATGAGGCTAGCTTTGAACTCTTTATCTTCCTGCCTCTACTTCCCAGTTGTGGGCTACTACAGTTAGTTACTATTTTTCCTATATAATTGTTTAAAGGAAATACTTTTAATTTTTTAGTACTTGTTATCTCTCCTGCTCCCTTACCACTCTCCTGGTTCTCCCTCATTTGTGCCCATTTTCTCTTACTGTAATCAAATACATTCATTAAACAACTTTGGGTGTTTTAAGACAGTATCTTTTGTAGCTAGGGCTTTGAACTCCTGATTCTCATGCCTCTATTTGCCAAATGCTGGTATTAAGGTGTATGCCACCTTACCTAATTACATTGGGTTTACTTTTAAGAATGTCTTTCATTTTTCTGCTTGAAATAACTCTTCTTCAGGTTTGTTGAATTATATTATTTCAGTGTTGTATTTGTTGATCTTTGCCATTTTCATTGATTTGCCATTTCTTCGTACCTGCCAATATGTAGGGGGGGAGATACAATTCTGGAGCTCTTCTATATCATACTCAATGCATAGCTGAGTATAGCTATTTACATTATAAAGGCACTGGCCCATTTTCCTAATGTTGAGAAATGGCAGTTATTTTGATTGAGTATTTGTCTATTCTTTGCCCCAGATCTTTGTGTTGCATCTTTATGGTGGGTGTTCACTGTGCTAGGTACTCTGGATTTTCATGTGTGCATAGTCAAATTATTCT
>NW_022196906.1:30686393-30712645 GCF_008632895.1 Mastomys coucha | reverse complement strand
TGTTGATTCCTCCAACTCTTTCTGATAAGGCTACTTAAAATTTTCAAATTTTAGGCAATATGGTATGACACTTTACTTTTCTGTGTTTGGGTGTTTTACCTACATATATGTGTATCATGTGCATTCCTGGCGCCCACAGAATCCAGAGGAAGGCATCAGATTCCTGGAACTGTAGTTATAGACAGTTGTGAGTTGCCAGGTGGGTGCTGGGAATTGAACTCTTTGGAAGAACAGCCATTGGTTTTAACTGTTCAATTAACTCCCCAGTCCATGATAAAGTTATTTCAATGTGGGGCTTTCTGAGTCAGTTTTCTAAAAGTTTCTTAGTTGCTCTTCTTTCTTCCACCTTTTGGGAGATTTCCTCAGCTGTATTTGTGGTCTTGTTCTGTTTTCCCTTCCCTCCCTCCCTGTCTTTCTCCACCTTCTCTTCCCTTCCCTCCACTTTTGTATGTTGTGCATAGGTTTAAGCCCAGGGCCCTGTGCATGCTAGCTAAGCACTCTATCAGTGAGCAACATCTCTTAATTTCAACCATATTTTCAGATACCTTTTTTCTTTTCTGCTTCCATATTTCTCACGTCTTAACTCTTTTGTTGACTGCCCCATTGTTTTGCTTCCTTTCCAATTAAAGACTTTTCTGAATTCTTGGCTGACTGGTTTTTAAAACTGGGTGGTTGAAAGGGTTATGGAGAATGAGTGTGTGCTTATGCTTTTTAATATACTATGATCAGGCTGGGCTGGCACACTGAGTTGTTGATATTGGTGTTAAAATTTCCTTTTTCTTCCATAATAAGATGTGTTAAATTTCTTTTTTTTTGTACATGAGATGCAGGGTTTCTGTCCTCTATTTAAGGATATTGGCCAGGCTGTCACCTTTCTAGAGTAAAGTAGAAAAGGAAATCATATGGGCTCAACTCTCAGTACATACACTTACATTTAATTGCTAGGATAGCCACACCTTTTACTGTGCCTACTTTATAGTTTGGCTATCATTTATTAGCTCAAACCTTATTGGTAGCTTTGGGGAAGAGCTCTTCCATGGTTATACAACAGAAAGTGTTTAGAGATCTCTTGTGACTGCCCCATTTTGACCTCCATATTCAGAGTTGCCTGGTTTCCTCATTTAAATTCTGGGCTTCCCACGATGCAAGTCAAGTCACTTTTCTATACGGTCATTGGTGTCTTTGGGATTAATCATTATTTATTTTGTATTTTTTACCTTTTATCTTCAGTAGGCTTTTGGTTTTCCCCAAATTTCTCATATCTAGAAAGGAATAGAGCTATCTCTTACATGGCCCCCCTCCTTTAAAGACAGTGTGTGTACCCTAGGTTGGGCTCAAACTTAGGGTGGCTTTGAATTCCTGATCTTCCTCCATTGTCCTCCTAAGTGCTGTGATTACAGGCAAGTATTATGACTCCTGTCTTACTACTATTCCTTTGTAACTATTTTCAGAGCATTTTATCATGAGTCCTACCCCCTATCCCTCTTCAGTTTGTTTAGTTACTCTTGTGGCTGAACAGATTTCTTTTAATCTCTTCAGACACACTAAGTTTTTTGAGACAGTATTTCATTTATTCCAGGTTATATTTGAACTTTCTATATAACCAGTGTGAACCTGAACTGGTCTTCCTATATTTGCCTTGGTATAGGGTCATACACACACACACACACACACACACACACACACACACACACACACACACACACACACACACACACACACACTTCTCCAAGCCAGGACTCTAATATTGTGTCTTTTCCAGGAGATAAGACAATGATTCAAGAGGAACCTCATGGGTCCTTATATTTGTTGATTTCAGAATATACACAGGAAATCACAAAGAAATGGAAATAATCTAACAGCTTGTTTTAATAACATGAATCCTAAACTGATGTCATGGTTTAAACATTGCCAGGTTGTTTCACTCTTCACTTGACAGATTTCCTGGAGTTGGAGATGTAGCTCAATGGCAAAGCACTTGTCTAGGCAGCACATGGTTTCATTGTTTCCTTATTTTTTGTATCCAAGTCCTTTCTCTTAGAATTGACATTTCTCTCTTTATTACAAGCCTTTTGCATGCTTGGCAAGCATTCTACCATTATGTCATAAGTCTAGCCTAGTAACGAATATTGACTGTGCTTCCCAACCACAACCCAGCTCCCCCCCTCCTTTTTTTAGATAAGATCACACACATCCACCCCCCCACCCCCCTTGGCTCAGGTTGACAAACCTGGAGCAGTTCCCCTGCCTCAGCCTCTAGGCTGAGATTATAGGTGAGTCACCGTTAGGTCTACTTTGCTGTTTGTTTTTGTTTGAAAGACAGCTTCTTGGTTGGGTATCTCCTGCTCTATCTCTATAGTGTGGTGGGCCACCGTGCTCATTTAAGAATAAAAAAGCTAGTACAGGCAAATAGTCTATCTTAAAAAAAAAAGATTTAAACTGGTTTTGGAGCCTGTACAGGCAAAATTCGTGACCCTCACTGGACTGCACTGTTCCCTCTCACATCCGTGGCGATGTGGGCCCCCCCCCTTTTTTTTTTGTAAGACTAGCCCTGTATAACTCGGGTTGCCTTGAACTCACAATTTTCTTGCTTACGCTTCCCAAATTCTAGGTCTACAAGCATGCACTACCACACTTGCTTTCCTTCATTTTTTTGATTTTTCGGAATTCCAACAGCAGTTGCTAGCTTCTCGGTTCGAATACTAAGGGGGCCGCAATTGAGTTTACAGACACTCTGGCGCTTAGTTTGAGCCTCATATACCCTTCGTACCAGAGGCTCCGATGTCTCGAGCAGGTCGGTTTACGTAGTTAACGGTGCAGCCTTAGCAGGCTCTGAGTAGCAAGGAACCCAGGTCCTTGGCCCAACTGAGGCGCAGTCTGGATGGAGGCTTCGGTGCCTCTCTGGAGCAACGTAAGGCGTAGCACACACCCGATGCCATTTCACTCTGGGATTCACAGATCAGTTCTCACCAAGGCAGTCGTCTATACCAAATCTCATCAGCTTGTGTCTTACTACGGTCAGATCAGAGCTCCAGCCAGTATTAGGAGGGGCCCTTGCTCGGTCGGTCTGAAATCGCTCCTCTGCTGACCCGGGATAGGACAACGCGCGCCGGCCCGCTTTACGGCAAAGGTGTGCGCTTTTGCGACAGCATGACGCAGGCAGGTTTTGGCGGGAAAAGCTGTGCATTTGGATTCCTGTGGCTGCTGGCAAAGGATTGCTTGGTGAGAAGGGCGTCCTGAACGGTGGGGAAGAACTCCAGCAAAAGACCCAGAGGGCTTGATTAGTGCGGATCGGCACGGTGAAGGAGTGATCCAGGCGAGCGGAGAGGTGGGAGGACTGTCTGGAGCGCGGGCTGGAGCTGGTGACTCGTGGCTCTCCAGCATAAAGGGACCAGAGCAATTGTAAGCCTCCGGGGTTTGCACGCTTTTCCGGCTCTAGGGGTCCCTGCCTTCCGCTTCTCTCCGCCGCCTGGCCCCGCCCCGTTCCCTCCGGGTGCTGGGGACACGTGCCGTTGGGGTAGGAATTGGAAGTGAGCAGGTGGGAGGAGGGGCTGCTCTGGCAGTAATTACCGTAGTTACACCCAGCTGCCCTCCACCCCGGCACCCTGCCCTGCCCTTCCTGGTCGTTTTTCGGAAGGCTTTTGTCTTCCAACCTCCGAGACCAGCTAGTGTTCAGTTTTGCATAAAGGGGAAGGACAAACGTAGAAACTGGATTTGTGATAAACAGGACAAAACGTTTAAATTTAGTATTATGACTTGGGTAAATATGGATCAGATGTAAGGGAAAAACAAAGTCATGCGGAATCATGGCAGGAGACATGGCTCAATGGCATTGCAGGTGATGAGCATTTACACTCATCCTCTGTATTTTCTGGGATCCTGCATTTTGCAGTCGCTGTGCTTGGAGTCATGGCAGTGCCTTTTGTGGAAGACTGGGATTTGGTGCAAACTTTAGGAGAAGGTGCCTATGGAGAGTAAGTTTGAGCCTTCATTTAAGTTTTAATTGCATTTGTGTGTGTGTGTGTGAGTGTGTGTGTGTGTTCTGCTATGGTGCATGCACCGGTGGAGGTCAGAAGACATCTTGCAGGAGCTGGTTCTGTTGAAGGTTTGGAGGACTGCACTCAGATCATCAGGCCTGACACCAATCGACCCTCCCAGCCATCTCCATGGTCTCCCTAATTTAAATATTACCTGCTTGCTTGCTTTAGTTTTCCATCTGTTGTCTGAGTACACACTTAAAAAATCCTTTATTTCAAGTGGCAAAGAGCATTAATAATTGCATTTGTAAATCAAGGCTCTGAGTGAGTGAAGTTGCACCTGTTCCTCCTCTTTAGTGATAGTGGGCGTATGCTCTGCGACAAGTTACTTTTCTAGGCCTGTAAAAGGAACAACACATTTCTTCTTGCATTTGTTTTTGTTTTTGTTCAGATCAAGATCTTGTTAAATTGCCTAGGTTGGCCTTGAACTTGTGGTACACTGTAGCCTTCCAGGTAGGTATTACAAGCCCGTGTTTGTCGACCCAGTATTTTTTTTTTTTAATTTTACTTTTATAAAATTTTCTCTTATAAGAGAATTGTTTCCCTAACAAACCATGTATCTTAGAGTTTTAAATGAGATAATGAAAAGATCCTGCCTAGTTTCAGATCCTCACACTCAGCAGATGCTGGTTTGTGTTTGTGTTCTTGAGCAAGCTTTATGTGCCTTTGTTTCTTCATCTGATGATAGAATTACTGGTTTTTACCTCAAAGGTGCATTCAGTAGTTAGCTCAGGCATGTATGCATGAGACTAATAAGTGTAAAGTAATGTTGTTGTATGTATGACTAGATCATGTATATATGTAATGTAATCTAGACTTGTTATTTATTTATTTATTTATTTTTCTGAGACAGGGTTTCTCTGTGTAGCCCTGGCTGTCCTGGAACTCACTCTGTAGACCAGGCTGGCCTCAAACTCAGAAATCCGCCTGCCTCTACCTCCCAAGTGCTGGGATTAAGGGCGTGCGCCACCACCGCCCGGCTAGACTTGTTATTTAGTAGATGACTTGGCAAGCACAAGATTTTCAAGACTTTCTTGGAGCATTAACTGCAGTACTTCATTCACATTTTGTCTTATTGCTTTTGAGAACATGGCAGAGACCATTTCATTTTTCTTGATGAAGAAAGGAAGAATACTTTGGGATGTGTTACATTTAATTTTTTGAAGTTTTTTTTCTTCCTAAGACTTATGTATTTTTTAAATATGTATGAGTGTTTGCCTACATATTAGCGTACTGAATGTGTACAGTGCTGACAGAAGGTGTGGATCCCCCAGACCTGGAAATTAGAGATGGTTGTGAGCTCCCGTGTAGGTGCTGGAAACTGTACTGAGGTCTGAAGCAAGTAAACTTAAATGTTGAGCCGTCTCTCCAGGCGACCCCTCAGTTTTGTTTGTAGTGAGAGTGTCTCATTGGCATCAAACTCCAAGAGCTCTGCTCGCCCCTGCTTCTCAAACATGTGTGCTACCACTCCCTGCTAGGGGTTTGTTTTTTGTGTGTTTTTTTTTTTCCTTTGAAAATTTCTTTGTAGTCTAGACCGGGCTTGAACTTGGACCCTTTTGTCTCTAGAATGCTGGAATTACAGGTGTGTATCACTAGGCTCTGGAGATTTATGAGAAATCAAATTGTGAGGTGAAAATGGTATAACTTTTTCTCTCTCTTTCCTTAAGAGTTCAACTTGCTGTGAATAGAATAACTGAAGAAGCTGTTGCAGTGAAGATTGTAGACATGAAGCGGGCCATAGACTGTCCAGAAAATATTAAGAAAGAGATCTGCATCAATAAGATGTTAAACCATGAGAATGTAGTGAAATTCTATGGCCACAGGAGGGAAGGCAATATCCAGTATCTGTTTCTGGAGTACTGTAGTGGAGGAGAACTTTTTGATAGAATAGGTATGGAAAAGATTTAAGGTAAACATTTCACTGAACACAATTACATGCTGTGTGTGCTGCAAGACATTAAACCCACCATCTCCCCACAGGCCCTTCAACCTGTCTACCATTAAACCATGTTCTTAGCTGTTTATCTGGGTTTTAGAGAAAATGTTTTCCCGTGTAACCCTAGCTGTCCTGGGACTCACTCTGTAGGCCAGGCTGACCTTGAACTCAGAGATTTATCTGCCTTTGTTTCCTGAGTGCTGGGATCAAAGGTGAGCATCACCATCACCCAGCTCTCTCAGCTGCATTTTTAAATGTTAGGTAGATCAATTTTATTTCAGAATTGGTTATATAACAGTAAAATTGGAGTAAAAATCAGGCATTCTTGACTTTGTAATGTAAAAGTGTTATGATTTAAAAATCATAAAATACTTAATGTAAGTCTTTTACGTAGTGAAATTGTACGACTCTCCTGTTGGTAGTCATACTAGAACATTCGGAACCTTTAAAAATTATTTATTATTTTCTGGCTTTTTTATATTCTGTGTACCATGTGCATGCCTGGTGCCTGTGGAGGCATGTCTAATGCTCTAAGAGGCCTGCAGAGAGCACTGGATCCCCTGGAGCTGACAGATGGTTGTGAGTTATGTGGGTGCTGAGAGCCAAATCCTGTTCTTCTGGAAGTGCAACCAGTGCTCTTCTTTCCAGCCCCGAACTTTGTGTTTAGAAGAAGTAGGGAGACATTTGAAGAAAATGAAGTCCATTGGGGTTAGTATAAAATTAAAATACGTTGATGCTTTTAAATTGTTTTCCTAGGATGTTAGCTTATTTTTCTTATTTAGCATTTAGGGAGATGTGAGTTATTTAGTGATGTATTTGTTAATGGACTTTAGTCTTTTGGTAGTATACATTTCTGTTTGCTTAAGTACAAACATAGTGAGATATGAATTAAGAGCCTATATGGTTGATGCCTGATTATAATCTTTCAGTAGACTATCGATAATTATTTCTTACAGAGCCAGACATAGGGATGCCTGAACAAGATGCTCAGAGGTTCTTCCACCAGCTCATGGCAGGGGTGGTAGGTACTACAGCCTCTTTCGCCTTGCTTAAAATTAGCATCAATAATGTGAGTTGCTAAATTCTACTGTTTTGTCCTCCCACTTAGGTTTATCTTCATGGAATTGGAATAACTCACAGGGATATTAAACCAGAAAACCTCCTCTTGGATGAAAGGGGTAAGATTAACATTTTGTTAATGCCATCTGTCTGTTTATCTAATGCACGAGTGCTATGTCTGTATGTACACCTGCCTGTCAGAAGAGGGCATCAGATCTCAGTTTAGAGAGTTTTGAACCACTATGTGATTGCTGGGAACTGAACTTAAGATATCTGGAAAAACTCTTAACTGCTGAGCCATTTCTCCAGCCCCTGTTAATATTATATTTTAAGTCAGTCATATAGACACATGTCTTAGGGTTTTACTGCTGTGAACAAACATCGTGACCAAGGCAACTCTTATAAGAATATTTAATTGGGGCTGGCTTACAGGTTCAGAGGTTCAGTCCATTATCGTCAAGGCAGGAGCATGGCAGCATCTTAGCAGGCATGGTTCAGGAGGAGCTGAGAATTGTACATCTTCATCTAAAGGCTGGTAGCAGAATATTCTTTTCCTTGTAGCTAGGACTAGGATCTTAAAGCCTACCCACAGTGACACACCTACTCCAAGAAGGCCACACTTCCTAATAGTGCTACCGCATGGCCCAAGCATATACAAATGGTCACATTCTACTTTCTGGCCCTCATAGGCTTGTACAAACATGAGTCTATGGAGGCCATACCTAAACATAGTATAATGCAAAATACATTTCTCTATAGTCTGTAGCAGTCTCAACAATGTTAAAAGTCCAAAGGTCAAATTCTCTGATCCATCCAATCACATAACTGTAATCCTCAAAGCAAGATAGGAATCCAGCTGGGCAAGTGACTGCCAGTCTGGGCCTCTCTCAACCTGCCGGGGGGAAAACAGGGTCCTAGTCAGGTCGACAAGGTGTTGGCAAAGAAATGACAAACAGAAACAACACAAGGGAGTATAGAATCTGAGTGTAATTGTACAAAGTAATATCAAGCTTATATAGTATACAGAAAACAGGGCAAATGACAGAAGTCACATAGGCAGGAGACTGCCACATTAAGGTCAGTTAGAACAAGCAGTGTAAAGTGGAGGAACAGTGGTGTCTTTTTTCTTGGGCTATTTTGATAACCTCAGGATAAATTCTCTGGGTCTGTCTGAGGCAAGCAGCTGAAGGTCATATTTTAGCAGTCCTTGGCTATAACATAGATAATTAGTGATGGAAGCCCTGCAACTTCTCTAGTTAGTAAAGCAATTCTGCCTTGAGTGGGACTGCTCTGATAATTAGTGCTTAACTGCTATCTCTAACTCTGGAGACACTGTCTGGTAAGCCAGCTTCCTTGTAAAAATTCTAAGCTAATTACAGCTAGGAAATCAATTAGGATTATTGAAACACTGTGGAGGCCAGGAAATAATGTTTAATCTCAGTATTAGGTAATAGCAAAATATTTTTTTAGGGCACCTTTATACCTGAATAAAGAAAGCATGCAGATCTCTCCGCAGACTTTAGCAGAGACCAATCTGGAACACATCAGAGTTAGATGTCAGCGACTGAATACCCAAGGAGACTGTCTGTCTGTGAAGCTTAGCCGCCTCAGGTCTGTGATCAGGTTTTCAAGCCTGACATGCAGACACTACTGAAGTAGATGAGTGTTGCGTGACAAGTGACAAACTCTGCATCTCTATGTCTGATGTCAGCAGTTTTTAGATCTCCAACTCCTTTTTCATCTTTGTTGACTGCAACAAACTTCTTTTCCTGGGCTGGTTCCACTCCATATTAGCAGTTTTCCTCAGGAGATATCCTACAGCTCTGATGTCTTAAAAATCAATGTGTGGGATCCACACACGATCTTCTGGGCTCCTTTAAAGGGCTGGTGTCACTTGTCCAGCTCTGCTCTCTGTAGCATTCTCAGCTCAGGTTGATCCACTCTACTGCTGCTGTTCAGAGGCTCTGTTCATGGTGCCAAGCCTCAGCTCCTTTGCATGAACCCTTCAGTCCTGGGCCATCAACTGCAACTGAGGCTGCACCTTCACCAATGGTCTTCCATGGCTTCTCACAGTGCTAACCCTCAGCTGCTCTTTATGACCCCTTCATGCCTTCAAAACCAGTACCACCTGGGTGACTCTTACACATTACCAAGTACAGCTGCAGCATGAGGTACACCCTTGGCTATCTCTGGAACACAGCTTCTTTGTGCTCTCAGAAATCCTTCCCAGAAGATTTTACCTCAGTGATACTAGTCTTTCTCTCTTTTTTCTCTCTCTCTCTCTCTTTTTTAATTGGATATTTTATGTATTTACATTTCAAATGTTATCCCCTTTCTCTGTTTCCCCTCTGGAACACTCCTCCTCAAATACCGTCCCCTCTCTCCCTTCTTCTATGAGGGTGCTCCTCCATCCACCCACTTACTTCCACCTTACTACCCTGGCATTCCCTTATATTTGGGCATTGAGCCTTCACAGAACCAAGGGCCTCTCCTCATGTTGATGCCAGACAATGCCATCCTGTGCTACATAGGTGGCTGGAGCCATGGGTCCCCTCCCTGTGTACTCTTTGGTTGGTGGTTTAGTCTCTGGGAGCTCTGGGGGGAGGGGGAGCTTGGTTTGTTGATATTGTTGTTCTTCCTGTGGGGTTGCAAACCCCTTCGGCTGTCCTGCCACTATATTTTTCAGGCTCTGGCAGAGCCTTTTAAGAGACAGCTATTAACAGGCTCCTGTCAATGCTGGTCTCTTAATCACCACTAATTTCTTAGCTCCAGCTAACCAGCGTAAATTGTCTCAGTAGTCCCTTCTATTTTTCACTGTAAAACCAGAGCCGAAGCTTACATGCTCTCTTGCTTGCTGGGGCTGGAACATGATTCCCCTTATTCTATTACCAGCTTTCTGTTTTCCAACTCTCTCTCTCTCTCTCTCTCTCTCTCTCTTTCTCTCCCTAAGCTTGGCTTTCCTGGAACTTGCTCTGTAGATTGATTGACCTTGAACTGAGAGATCTGCATGGCTCTGTCTCCTGTAATGCTGGGATTACAGGCTTGTACAGCCAGCTCTGGCTTTAACCCTTTTTTCACCTAGAACTTGCTCTAAGGCTGACCTTGAACTCAGAGATCTGCTTGGCTTTAGCTCCTGGGATTAAAGGTGTATACCACCATGCCTAGATCTAAACTTAGCTGGGTAGGATCTTGCCTCCAAATCCCTTAATTTGTTAGCTCCTTGAACATAGGAGTCAGCTCCATTTCTCTTCCTGGTACTCCTTTAATACTCGACCCATATATTTTATTTTTTCCTTTGTCAGCTTGCTATGCTTGTTCAAAACACTCTTCATGAGACTTAACCAGAGAACAATGTCCCTGCTGGGCTTTTTTGAGACTTCCTTGTCAATGCAATTAATCTTGTTATCCTACTTAGCCTTAGGCCAATTCTTCAGATAAGGGTAAAAAGCAGCCAATTTCTTCACCAAAATACTATAAAAACAGTCTCTAGGCCACATATTGAAATTCTCCACTGAAAAGAAATCTCTTGGGCCAGGTCAGCACAATTCAAATCATGCTCAGTAACAAAGTCGTCCATATTCCTACTAGGATAGGCTATTAAGCCCGTCCCCAAATCTATGTTCTTTTAAACAAAAGCATGGTCAGGCCTATCACAGCAATACTCCAGTCCCTGGTACCAACTTGTTTTAGTTAAGGTTTTATTGCTGTGAACAGACACCATGACCAAGGCAACTCTTGTTTGTTTGTTTGTTTTTTGAGACAAGGGTTTCTCTGTATAGCCCTAGCTGTCCTGGAACTCACTCTGTAGACCAGGCTGGCCTCAGAAATCCACCTGCCTCTGCCTCCCAAGTGCTAGGATTAAAGGTGTGCACCACCACTGCCCGGCGACAAAGACAACTCTTATAAGGACAACATTTAATTGGGGATGGCTTACAGGTTCAGAGGTTCAGTTCATTATCATCAAGGCATGGCAGCATCCAGGCAGCATCCAGGCAGCATCCAGGCAGGCATGGTGCAGGAGGAGCTGAGAGTTCTATGTCTTCATTTGAAGGCTGCTATCAGAATACTGACTTCCAGGCAGCTAGGATGAGGGTCTTAAAGTCCACACCCATAGTGACACACCTACTCCAACAAGATCACACCTTCAAATAGTGCCATTCCCTAGGCTAAGCATATTCAAACCATGACACTACCCTTCTGAAATACTTACCAGATCTAAGAATTTTCTGCTAGAGGCTTTAGAGTCTTTTATATGTAAGATAATGCCATCTAGTGTCCTCTTTCTTTTTCCCTTTTGTATATGTTTTATTATTTTATTTTTTGAGTTTATAATTACATAATTTTTCCCTTTTCCTTTGTCTTTTCAAACCTTTCCCTATATATTTTCTTGTTCTCTATTAGATTCATGGCCCCTCTTTTTTCATTAATTATTATCATGTACATATTTGAGTATGTATGTGTATATGTATATTCCTAAAAATGTAAGTATAACCTGCTTAGTCTTTATAATCTTATATGTATGTGTGTTTTAAGGCTAATCACTTGGTATTGAGTAACCAACTGGTATGCTCTTCTTGGGAAGACTATTTCTTCTGATCTCAGCTTTGCTTAATTGCCTGTAGTTATTTGTATAGGGTTTAGGTATCTAGTGCTTTTCCCTGTTAGAGTAGACTCATTGGTTGTTGGCTTCTAAACATGTTAGCTCATGTTTAGGCTGTCATGTTGGTTATAATTGTAGGTTCTCCGAGATCTGTGAAGCTTCTGACATTCCTAAGATGTAGTCTCACAGCAAACTCCTTTTCTGCTGCCTCTTCTGCAATGATCCCTGGGCCTCAGGTCCAGGAGTTGTATCTTAGATGTATCCATTGGAACTGGGTTCTATAACTCTGCATTTTGTTTTTGTGTAATGATCTTAGTCTGTTGTATAGGGAAATTTCTCTGAGGGGTGAGGACACACTTATCTTTGGGTATAAGAACAGGTATTTAGAATGCAGTTAGGGATTGGGCTGCCTTAGGAAAGTGGTTGAAAGACCCCCGCAGGGAGACCCTCACTCAAGTCGCGGGATGGTGCACACCCAAAGAGATGCGATAGACCGGCTTGATGCAAAAAGCATGAGGCTTTAATGGGCGGAGCTCCGGATCGTCTCCCAAACTCTCACAAGAGATGGGAAGGCGATCCCGAGGCTCAAAAGTTAGGTGTTTTTATAGAAAAAATGGTCTAGGGAAACAAAGAAACTAGCATGGTTACTCCAATTGGCTGGTTTTACGGGTTATGTAAGGGGAAATCTCTGAGGGGTGGGGAGGCAGTGGGTAGTAAGTTAATGTTTTTATTTTTGTTACCCTCTATCATGTCTAAGGGGCCAGGTGGCCCAATTCCCAGAACACGTCCTTGTTTGTCTGGGTTGTGTCTGGATATGTTTTCCACTTGTCTAGTTATTTTCATAAATCTGTGTCATCTTAACCTTTTGTTTTTAGTAATGTTTGACAGTTTGTCTACAGATTCTCAGGCCTACGTGCTGGATCTAAGCCTGCTATTTTCTAGTCAGCTTGCCTGGGTCTGGGGGCTTCTCAATCTTCCTTTTCATGGTAGTTGTAGGTTCTACTGCAGTGTCCATTGTTTCACTAGTCCTGTGTAGTTGGCTAGGTCTCTAGTACTAGGTGTGATTTCTCTCTTAAGTCCAATTTGAGAGCCAAGGCATGTGTGCTCCTACTGCACTCTTAGGTTACTGTGCCATGCTGGTGGTAGTTGTAGTTCTAAGGTTTCGGGGCTAGGTAGGACTGTTAGTCACTTCCCTCCTTTGGAAGCTTGCATGGTGCCTTCTGTTATCAAATAGCTAGTCCACAGGCATGAGGCTTTCAGGTCAGCTCTAACTTGGGGGCCTTTGGGCTCAGTGTCTGCTGTATGTAGCAACAAGAACTGACTTACTGTCTACGTCTGAGAGGCAACCAAGGGCAGTGGCAGTATCCTGTAATTTTTGGGGTCTCTTGGATAACCTTGACTGCAAAACTCAAAAGAGGGCTTCTCATGTCTGGTGTTGGAGTTTTTGGCTTTTAGAAGAATTGTTGTTAAAACACTGGCTTATGTGTATTAGAGTTATTTCTAAGTAGATAGATAGTTAATAGTATTATTCTGACATTTTCAGAAATCCTTCCTGCTGTTGAACCCTCTTTCCTCCTGCACTTATCCTGTCCCACAATTGCAGCCTCACATCTGTTTTCCCATTTTCCTTTTCAGATCACTTGTACCTGTCTATTCTCCTCTATATTTCCTCTTTTTCCCAATCTGACAATGGTCACTTTTTACTTTCCTGGTTTCTGTAGTTACTCTAGGATATGTCTTCACACCTGAAGACTGAATATAGGGCCTCAGATGATTGATAGAGAACATGTTGTAGAAATTATTTAATCCCAGTCTGGGGTTTCTACCTGCCTTTGACCATTTAGTTCCTGGATAAAACACATACACACAACCTTTATATTTATAACAAGCCTTCATCAGCACAAGAGCTGGACAGATATCTATTCCCTAGTTACTATGTTTATTTCCCAGATATAATCCCATTATATAATTTGCCATGTTTTGTCTGGGCTGCTCTTAATTCCATTTAGCCAACCTACATGGCCATTATTTCATGACTTCTGTAACCCATGGTGGCTTCCTCCTCTTTCACCTTCTTCTTTCCCCTTTGTGGTCTTCTCTGACTCCAAGGCCAGGAATACCAAGCCCTACCTATCTCAATTCTGCCCAGCTATAGGCTGTAGGCATCTTTATTTACCAATCAGAGATAACTTGGGGGTAAGGCCACATTGTCACTTGGGTCTACATGCACACTCTATCATCTCTGGGACAACCAGGTCTTGGAGGCCCACACTTAGTATTACAATATGTAGCAAAAGACCAAATGTCAACAGAACAGGTGATGTTTGTTTTTCTGGGTCTTGGCTATTTCATTCATGATCTTTTCTGGTTTCATCTGTTACCTGCAAACTTCATGATTTCATATTTTCTTTACAGATAAATAGTATTCCATAGTGTAGTTGTACCACATTTTAGTTATCAGTTATCATTATCAGTTTTTTGGTTGTAGGACATTAAGGCTGTTTCTTTTTCCTAGCTATTGTGAATAAAGTAGTAGTGAACATGGCTGAGCAGAATGTTCAGTGGAGCAGAATGTGGGGTAGAATGTCAAATCCTTTGGGCATATGCCAGTGGGTAATATAGCTTGATCATACATACAGTAGATTTGTTTGTAGCTTTTTTGAAAGTTCTCTATCCTAATTTTCAGAGTGGCTTGACCAGTTTCCAATCTCACCAACAGTGAAGTCTCACCCTGCTTTCCCTCCAGTATTTGTTGTTATTTGTTCTTTACCATTGACTAGGATCAGAGGAAATGTTCTAACACCAGCCAAGGAATGGGTTAGGATAGATGAACTTGCTACTGAAAGTGAGGACAAGCAGACAGAAAACAAAGCTTCACATGTTACATGTGAGCTGTCGCCAGAAGGTGTGGCCCAGATTTAGGGTGGGTTGCCCACCTCAAATAATGCAATCAAGAAAATCCCTCTCAGATGTACCCTGCTTGCTTGGTTTTTAGTTACTTCTGAATGTTGACAACCAAAATTAGCCTTCACACTTAGGTTAGGTTTACTCCTAGATGTTTTATTTTTCCTTGTGGCTATTGTGAATGGGAGTATGTTCATACTTCTCCATTTTGCTATGTATTTTTTATATAGAAAAGTTATTGATTAGGCTGGAGAGATGGCTCAATGGCTAAGAGTACTGTCTGTTTTTTGAGAGGTCCTGAATTCTATTCCCATCAACTACATGGTGGCTCACAATCACTTATCTGGATCTGGTGTCCTCTTCTGGCATGCAGATAGATCACTTATACATAAAATAAATGAATAAATATTAACAGAAAAGTTACTGACTTGTTCAAGTGGATTCTGTATTGTACCACCCTGCTGAATTTGTTTACCAGTTTTAGAGTTCATAATAGGATTTTTCTTAATTTTTTAGATCCCTTTGCTACAACATCCTCTGAGGTCTGTATTTTTATAGGCAGTATACCCACCCATAGCTTATTCTTAGTGTCTCACTGATTTTATTTCGTACCTGACACAGTGCCTGTGACTTGCATATAAGAAAGCCGTGCTTAGCCACCAGCTTTGCCGATGTCTCCTTACCCTCCGCAGTCTCAGTGAAGGGTTTTGCTCTGCTGTCTTCCTGTGTGTGTTTTCCAGGAAGGCATCCTTATTTAACCTGGTGCCAACTGGTTTTTCTGTTGATGATATTTCTCTTTAGTTAAGAAGGTATGGTCTTTGCTAAGTTGAGCAACATATGTGCTTTGGGGGTGGGGTGGGGTGGGGTGGGGTTAGACTAGCTCATGAAATACATAGATTTTTTTTGCTCAGTTTCTGGTAGAAAAATTCTATAAGCCCTAAGCAAAACCAGTGTTACTTCCAGTAATTTATATATGTGTGTATATATTTGCAAATCTTTTAATCCAACATTGTCTTTTTTTCTTTTGGTTTAGATAACCTCAAAATCTCTGACTTTGGCTTGGCAACAGTGTTTCGGCATAATAATCGTGAACGCTTACTGAACAAGATGTGTGGGACTTTACCTTATGTTGCTCCAGAGCTTCTAAAGAGAAAAGAATTTCATGCAGAACCAGTTGATGTTTGGTCCTGTGGAATAGTACTTACTGCAATGTTGGCTGGAGGTAAGGCTATATAATCATGAGAAGACTTCTTTTCTCTGAAAAGTCAGATTTCTTATACCAAAACAATAGGAAGTAAATAACCCAGGGAATCTTAATTCTGTAATAGAAAGGTTGTGTTTAACTCATTGCCTTGGGCTACAGTTACTAAGTACCATTCAGTGAGTGCATTATATACAGATTTACTTCATACAGATCATGAAGGTTTGAAGTCTGGGTGGTGAAGTTGCCAGCATGGTCATTTTCTGAGGTCCCTCTCTCTTCCTGCCCTACAGTTCCTTACTGAGAGGAGAAGCAGACTCTTTAGTGTCTTCATAAGGACTCAGATCCCATTTTTGAGGGCTTTCATACTCAATGACCCAGTCACCCCACATAGGTCCCACCTCCAGAATCATCACAGTGGGAGTGGGAGTGAGTGATCTGGCTGCAACAGTTTTCCCTTCATTGATTGCTTGGGTTGATTTGGCTGACCTCTGCCTGCTGAGGCTGGTGTGGGCTCAGTTGAAGAGGACAACTTTCCCTGGATAGAGGAGCGTCAGCCTTCAGTCAAGTATTGAGTAGCCTTGATCCTCTGCTAGAGGCTCCAAACAAGCGCTCACATTCATTATCTAGGGGTTAGGATTTCAGTATAAGCTTTAGAAGGAAATAAACATGTAACCCATTATAATTTACATCTTATTCTTAACTACCTTGAAACTTGTAACCCAGAGGTTTTTTTTTGAAATATAATCATTAAATTAAAAATCTCAACACTTCCTTTGGGATTGCTGGAGATTAAATCCAGGGCCCAACACCAGCCTTAATATGATACCTTTGAAAAGAGTTTCTGTGAAACTTAGCATGAAAACCATATTGAATTACTGTGGAGAAAAATTGTATTCTTTTTATGTATTGTTCATTTTCCTTTTGTGTGGTTATTTTTCCTTGAAATATTTGTTATATAATTTTATGAACACTCAAAAACTGCAACTTGTTTTATTTTTAGAGTTGCCGTGGGACCAGCCCAGTGATAGTTGTCAGGAATATTCTGACTGGAAAGAAAAAAAAACCTATCTCAACCCTTGGAAAAAAATTGATTCTGCTCCTCTGGGTAATTGAGTTGTTCGAAAGTATTGATTCTGTGGGTTATAGAGTCATGTTAGTTGATTTTTTCTTAACTTTCTTCCCCCCCCTTTCTTCTCCTTGTTGTCCTCCTCCTTTCTTCTTTTCTGTCTTCTTTCTTCCTTCTTCTTCTCCATAGTCCTTTTAGCCACCTTAGAAGATGTGTAAGTCAAGAGGGAGGGAGGGAGGGAACAGCTCTATAATTGTGGCATTTGGAAATAGCCTTTTAAAAATCTTTTTAAAAAAAAAATAGCAAGTGTATACTGTATGTATATTAGTTATAAGTATATGCTTTTGCAAAAGGTAAATCATATTTCATAACTCTTTAGTTTTGATGCTCAACATTTTTCTACATCTTTACTTATGGGCCTGGGTCATATTTTTAGAGACTGGTGGTACTCATTATGTGGATATGTTTTACTCTTTTGTTTAGAGATTTAGGTTTTTTCCTTAATTTTACTTCTAGAGAAGTTTGATAAGCATCCATGTTACTTGATGCTTGTGTGTCCTTTATTTGCTTAAAATTTTTTTTCTTCTCTTCTCCCACAAGCAAGACTGCAGGGCTAAGAGACTATGTATTTCCTTTTTTAAGTATTATGCCTTTATTTACAAATTTACTTTTTAAGTTTGTACCATTTTGTCTTTATTTTTTTAAGACACGTATTTTTTTAAGATGTATTTATTTATTTTATTTATATGAATACACTGTCACTTTCTTCAAACACACCAGAAGAGGGCATCAGATCCAGTTACAGATTGTTGTGAACCACCATGTAGTTATTGGGAATTGAACTCAGGACCTCTGGAAGAGCAGTCAGTGAGCCATCTCTGCAGCCCCCCCATTTTGTCCTTTATTCATGTTACTTTTTTGTTGTTGTGTTTTGAACACTGGGTTTCACTGTATCCCTTGGTGGTCTGGAACTCACTATGTAGATCAGGCTGGCCTGAAACTTACTATGTAATAAACCAGGCTGACTTTCATATTCAAGAGAGATTGGTCTGCCTCTGCCTACTTAATACTGGAATTAAGTACACCACTATGTCTGGCAAAAATGAGTTTTTTAACCAGTAAGACTGTAACTGATACTGTTTCTTAAATTTCATTTTAAATTTAATATTAATACTGAGTGTAACTTACTAGCTCTTTTTTAGTTTTGCTCTGTTTGAGCAAAGAAGTTTATAGTTTTCTTAATCCTTTGGGGGATTTCTAAAAAATGTATTAACGTATATAACACTTATTATATATTTTATATATCCTACAGTTTATTATTTATTTTAATTTTGCTGGATATTTTAATGTGCAAATGTTTTAAATTATTCATACCTAAATTCTTGTCATTTTTGATTTTTGACTTATATTGCCATGCTTAGAAAGGTCTTTTCTACTCTGATTTTTTTTTTTTTTTGTAAAATTCTTTGAGTTCTCATTTGGTGTTTCTGTGGTTTAATTTTTATGTTTGATTATTGTTGGCTTTGATTTTGAAATGCTCTCGTTTAGCCTAAGCTGAACCCTGAGCTCAGCTCTGTAGTAGATGACCTTGCTCTTGCAGCCTCCACCTTCAAATGCTGGTATTTAGATGCTAACACACTTGGCTTGTTTATTTTGGGAGACAAGGTCTATGTTAGCCATGCTGGCCTGAATCTCAGGCTGGACCTGACTGTGGCAATCCTCTCAGCCTCTGAATGCTGGGACTACAAACTGAGTCACTTTTCATTCCTGGTTTAAAAGAATTGATTTATGTATTTTTTTTAAATGTAGGAGTGCTCTTTTGTGTGTACACCTACATGCCAGAGAGGGCATCAGATCCCTTTATAGATGGTTGTGAGGTACCTACCGCATGGTTGCCTAGCCATCTCACCAACCAACCCCCTGGCTTATGTTTTTGATGTTGGGATGTTGGGAATTGTATGAGTTCTTTTTAAAATTAATATATATTTCCCAAGCTGGCCTCAGGCATCCTGCCTGTGCCTCTAACTAGTGAGATTGTAGGCATGTACCATGTTTTTGGCTTTTATGTCTTACGGTTTGTCTAATCTGCGTACGAACCCCTTTTACAAATACTGTCTTGTGTTCTTTTCAGCTTTGCTTCACAAAATTCTAGTTGAGAATCCATCAGCAAGGATCACCATCCCAGACATTAAAAAAGATAGATGGTACAACAAACTGCTAAACAGAGGTAAAAAAAAAGTATTCCCATTTTCTTTTGTGAAGCATAGATACTTACAAAATACCACAAACCAGTGTCATAAAATAACTATGGTCTGCCCAAATGAAGATTTTAATATCTAATAGGAAAAACAAATGTAAAATGTGAAAATGTGAAAACTAACTTCATTCATTAACAACTAAAAAGAGTGCTACATCTCGATGTTTGATGGAATCTAATAAAACAAGGAGGGGTGAGAGAGAAAGAGGAAGTGAGTGCGTGCGTGTGCGCGCTTGTGTATGTGTGAGTGTGTGTGTGTAAGAGAGGCATAAGAAATAGATTTGCAGATTTGGTAGTGACATACTGTGTTATTTTACGTCTGTTGCATTATTTTCTAAAAATAGGATAGAATATCATGCTAAGTAATGGAATGGTGGGTGGTATTGATAATTCAGAAGAGATAGAAATTTTGAAATTATTCTTTCTTAGAACGTGTGAGGAGACAAGTAGCGTGGGCTGATGTAGTCTAGTTGAGGGTCTTATTTTTGTATTAACTGTCATTCTTTACTGAGTTATTTAAACATTTTAAAAGTTCTAGTTGTCCAGCTGGTCTTTTGTTGAACATCATGTGGCTTTTGGGAAGTGTTAGTGTAACATTCCTTTATTTAAACATGAAATTGTTTAAGAAAAAAATGTTTGTATGACTTTGCATTTAGTAAGTGGATTTAGATGTGGCTTTATTCAAATTGCTAGTTGGATTAAATATTTGAATAGAAGATTTGGATTTGTTCCTTTTTTTAGGAGCAAAGAGGCCACGTGCTACTTCAGGTGGTATGTCAGAGTCTTCTAGTGGATTCTCTAAGCACATCCATTCCAATTTGGACTTTTCTCCAGGAAACAGTGGTTCCAGGTAAGACTTACAAAAATTAATTTTTTTCTTTTTTTCCTTTTTTCTTAACTAAGTAACCTTGACTGAACTGGAACTGGGTAGCCCACACTGGTCTTGAACTTGTCTAACCTGTATTGATCCTTCTGTGTCTGCCTCCTGAGTGTTGTGATTTACAAGTTTGTACTGCCATGGATGGGCAGATTAGGTCCTTTTCTTAAATGTAATTATTCCTCACAAAGAATAAAACATTTATATGTTTTACTTAATAATGCAAATAATTTTACCAAAATGAGAATGACTGTGTGATGTAAGAAAATCCTGGTCGGTTTTATTTAAAGACATTTTTAGTCTGACTCTATACTATATACACTTATAGTCCCAGGTTACTGCTAATTGGAAGGCTGAGGCAGGCAAATAGAGAGTGCCAGGCCAGGCCTATGTAGGCAACAAGATGCAATCTTGTCTCAAATAAACAAACAAACAACAAACACAAAATGAATAATTAAAAAAGAATGAAGCCACCTTAAAAACAGAGAATTGAAGTCATACTTTTCTTCTTTCTTAATGTCTCAGTGAAGAAAACGTGAAGTTCTCTAGTTCCCAGCCAGAGCCTCGGACAGGGCTTTCCTTGTGGGACACTGGTCCCTCGACGGTGGACAAACTGGTACAGGGCATCAGTTTTTCCCAGCCTACGTGTCCTGATCATATGCTTTTAAACAGTCAGTTACTTGGTACCCCTGGATCTTCACAGGTAAGGAATGTGATTTTTCAAATAAATAAATGTTGCTTTTTATTTTTGTTGTCTTAAATCTTAGGTATATGGTATTAATACCTTTAGTTGATACATATTATTTGGATAAGTAAGAAGTAATTAGAGGAGGCCATTATGAGAAAGAAGCCTAAGTTAGAGAAAAGAATTTCTAATTGCTGTAAACTGGTCACATTGGACTTATTCAGCTTTCTTTGATGTACAGAACCCCTGGCAGCGCTTGGTCAAAAGGATGACACGATTCTTTACTAAATTGGATGCAGACAAATCTTACCAATGCCTGAAAGAGACCTTCGAGAAGTTGGGCTATCAGTGGAAGACAAGTTGTATGAATCAAGTAGGTTTTGTTAGGTTTTGGTATTTCTTTTCCCATACAAAATGGAATATTTGAGTAAGAGTTATCAGTGGTCAATGAGTGTTCTAAAAATATGAGTAATTAATTTGAAAAAGAAACAATTGAAGGTTTTAAGAATTTTTTTGTATGTGTTTGTTTTGTCTTGTGTTTTCAAGAACCTCTGAATTTAGGATTTTATATTAGGCTGCAGTTAAAGATGTTCCTACTTCCATGTTTGGGGTCTTGGTGCTGGCTTTTGGCTGCCCTCGTTGTCTCCCACCGGGGTTATCTTGCCTGAGCTCCTTACCGTCACTATCATCTCATTATTGTTCCAGCTTTTCAGCCTCAAATAGCTTTTCATTTTCTTTCTTGTATTTTTTTTTTTTTTTTTTTTTTTTTTTTTTTTTTAATTTCTTTGAGGTGGGTTTCTCTGTGTAACAGAGCCCTGGCTGTTCTGTAACTCATTCTGTAGAGCAGGCTAACTTGGAATTCAGAGATCTGTTTACTCTGCCTCCTGAGTGCTGGGATTAAGGGTGTGTGCCACCATGCCTGGCTCTTCTTGTACTGTAATAATATTGGTTTTTTTCTCATATATTTGACTGATAGATTGGCTACAGTATTAGGGATTGAACCCAGGCATTGTGTATGATGGGCAAGTACTTTACCACTAAGCTACACCTCCAGTCTTTATTCCTATTCCTTTGGATTGGTTTTTCTTTCAATTCTGCTTTGCTAAAATGCCTTCTTTTTTTTACTAAAAGTTCACTTAGACTAAAGTTCTAACTTACAGCTTGGTTTAGATTGGAGAGAGAGATAGCATTCTTCCTTCCTTTCCTTCTTCCTTCCTTCCTTCCTCCCTTCCTCCCTTCCTCCCTTCCTTCCTTCCTTCCTTCCTTCCTTCCTTCCTTCCTTCCTTCCTTGGTAAGATTTATTTATTTATTTATTTATTTATTTTTAAAGATTTTATTTATTATATATAAGTATACTGTAGCTGTCTTCAGACACACTAGAAAAGGGCATCAGATCTCATTACAGATGGTTGTGAGCCACCATGTGGTTGCTGGGATTTGAACTCAGGACCTTCAGAAGAGCAGTCAGTGCTCTTAACCGCTGAGCCATCTCTCCAGCCCAGATTTATTTATTTATTTTTTAATTTTACACTTATGTGTAAAGAGTGTGTCTGTGTATATGCGTATGTCAGTGTTTGTGGAAGCATCAGATCGTTTGGAGCTAGAATCATAGGTGGCTGAGAGCCCCCTGACATGGGTGCCAGGAGTGGCAAGTGCTTTTAACCTGAGCCATCTCTGCAGCCTTGAAATGTATAGTGTTCTTCATGATACTCTGTTAAACAAGAATTGTTAAGGGTATTTTCTATTCATGTATATATGTAGCTTGACCTTATTTTTATTGCCTTAGGTTACTGTATCGACAACTGATAGAAGAAACAATAAGTTGATTTTCAAAATAAACTTGGTAGAAATGGATGAGAAGATACTGGTTGACTTCCGGCTTTCTAAGGTATTTTTCATATATTTTATTCATAGTATTTCTCTATGGAAATGTTTCTGTGTAGCTTTTCAAAATGGCTTTATATTTTACATGAAGTGGTCCACCCCTCTTCACTGTTGCTTTCCGAAGCTTTGTGGGTTGAGCACAATTCTGATTAGCATGGGGAATCCTTATGCTGTCTTACCCTATTGACAATTAGGATGTACATTTTCTTTTTGCCTAGAGTAGATATTTTATGCATATATTTTTGTTCATGCTCTCTCTCTCTCTCTCTGTGTATATATATATATATATATATATATATATATATATATATATATATATATTACTTTTTTGTTTGGGGGTAGCTTTAGTAATGGCTCCAAAGGGTAAGGATGGTAATGCTGGCAATTTTTTTTATAGGCTATTGTTATAATTGTTCTATTTTACTACTAACTATGTTACTCTTACTGTACCATAGTTATAGATTTAGCTAAGTATACATAGGAATGCAGATGCTATATGCCATGTAAAGTTCCATCCTATGTGGTTTCAGACTTCCTCAGAAAGTTTTGGAGTATATCCACATGAATATGTTGTAACTAATTAGTTGGCATTTGTAAATATATTGTAACTCAATTTTTTTCATTTATTGTTATAAGCATTGACTTTTGCTATCATCTGTTTTTCTAAAATATTTTTTGGTTGTTTCTCTCTGTCTCTCCACTTTCTCCTGCTCCCCTACATATTCCTTAGTATAAAAATCTTGAGGGTTAGGGATGAATTACAGTTAGTAGAGTTCTTGCTTAGCATGCACAAGCTCTGAGATTGGATCCCCTGCACAGATAAAGCCAGGCGTGGCATTATCTGCCTCTATTCCCAGCATTCAGTAGGTAGAAATTCAGAAATCAACTAGTTTTGAGACCAGCCCTACATGGGACTCTGTTCTACCTAAAAATTTTTTTTTAGTATATACAAATAAATGAAAACTAAAAGAAAAATTTAAATTATATGTCTTGACACAATTTTAATATTTTGGAATACTTAAATTATTTTGGTTCATATATAATACCTATTTTTTTTTAAATTATTCACTTTACATCCCCTCACTGTCCTCCTCCCAGCCACCCCTTCCTAAGTCCTTCCCCCCTCCAACTTCATATCTCTTTGAGGCTAGGTATATCCCCTAACACTGAGGCCAGACTAGGCAGCCCAGCTAGAAGAATATACCTCATGGACAGAATACCTACTATTTTTTAAATAAAAGTTATGACATTAAAAACTTGTACATTATAATATAAAATGAACTTCACAAATTTTGTGATTAATATTGTCGTTTTGCTTACCTGTTATTTTTAGTTTAAAAGTCTATTCTGTGTTAAAACCAAAGCAATATAATGTCTGTTTTCTGAGAGTTTATGTGTGGCTCTAGAAAAGGTTGAAGAGTAATTCATATTCTGTATTGGGAGGCTGGTTGAAATAATTCTTTTCTAGATTTTTGGTGTAGTTAAATTATGAAGGTTTCTACTCTAATGAAACCCATAAATTGTTATAAAATCCTGTTCAAACAAGTCAGATTTATATGGAGTGCATAACTAAGCTGGAATGTTGGTGCATACCTGCAGTCTCAGAGAAGGCAGAGAGGAGACGAAGAACTGGACATATTTGAAAATGTTTGTTTCTCTGATCAGGAATGAGAATGTGCTCTTTTGACACAATCATTTTTATATTTTTAAAATATTTTTCCTAAAATAGGGTGATGGATTAGAGTTCAAGAGACACTTCCTGAAGATTAAAGGGAAGCTCAGTGATGTCGTGAGCAACCAGAAGGTTTGGTTTCCCATTACATGATGAAGCTGTCAGCTCTGCACATTCCTGGTGAATATAGTGCTGCTATGTGACATTTTTCTTCCTAGAGAAGATTATCCTATTCTGCAAACTGCAAACAATAGTTGTTGAAGAGTTCTCTTCCCATTACCCAAACATCTTCCAATGCTTAGTGTTTGGCATACAAATACTGCTGTATTTTAATTGTATGTAATACTTTGGGGAAAGGATGGATCAAATTCATTAGGTATTTCTCCCGCTGTGTTTAGATTGTCTGGATTTGAAACCAAGTTTTGGGATACTTGAGTTTGCCAGCTTTTATACCAATGTAATAGTATCGCTTTTGAAAAATCAAAAGTTTGTTTCATCCCAAGCAAAGTATTTTCTTCTCTGCCTATTTAATTGTAAGGATGAATAAACACAGACCATGTACAGTTGATTGGTTCATGTGAGGCCAGCCACAAAAAGTGTATCTTAATGTATGTACTGTATTTTCCGTTTGGGTATATGTGCTGTACAAGGGCTTGACCAATTATAAAACTTTTTTGAGTTATAACGCTTAAAATTGCAAATCCCTCCCCCCATCCCCCCACTCCCCCGCTGGTATAGCTAGTCAAATATAAAGCCAATTTGGTTAGATTTTCACAAAGTTGAACATGAGCTCTAGTGCTTAAGTGACTTTATTCTAATTTTCACATTTAAACAGTTTTTTCTACATTCACAGTCATATTTTAACTGCTCTAGAAGTAAACTATTTTCAAAATCAGTATCTAACTCTGAACTTATTGGCCACCAAGTTTCTAGATGACACTGACTAAAAAGGAGACAGGAGTAAGGAAATGCAGGAGTTGGCCTGATTCTTGGTCTTCACCTTATACACTTACTAAAACTTTGTTTTGTTCATAAAATTTATATTAAAATGTGAATCTCTGATTGGGGTCCTGTATTCCTTTTTGTAAAATTCCAATATTAATCTGAACATGAGAACATTTAACATTTTGTGGCTAAAGTGTGTTACGTGTGGGTGTATACTGCTCTCACCCACCCGCCTCTTCCATCCTCAGAAGTCAATCTGACCTACTCCATTCCATCTCCTGCTTCCCACTCACAGTCCCACTGTGGCTAAGGTCAGCCATGTTGATAGAAACGTTACTTGTTCACTGGTAGTTTCTTTTCCAGAAAAGCTGTCAGAATGATCCTTGTAAAGTGTGAATAAGATCCCTGCCCCAGTCCCAATGCTTATGACTTCTCATCACACTTAGAATCCCAAGTCTCATCTGCGCTGTACAGTTTTGTCATTGTCGTCTTCATCTGATGGTATGCAGTACTGTCTCTGAGCCTGTATCTGTCAAGTCATGATTGCTTGCTGTCACCTACTCACTGTATTGCTTTGGTCTCCAGGAATTTGAATATTCTTGTACTTCATATAAGTAGAATTGTATATTTGTCTCTTAGTGTTTGGCTTGCTTTATAACAACTATTTTCAGGATTTATCTATGTTATATCAGGTTTCATTCCTTTTGATGACTAATACTCCATAGTATGTGTGTACGCATGTGTATGTATATTCTTTCATATGATCATGTATGTTTAGATTGATGCCATCTTTTGTCTATGTAAATGATACTGTGTGAACATGAATATATAAGTACCTGCTCAAGTCTCTGTTTTTAATTTTTTGTGTGTATACCCTGAGGTAGAATTGCTATGTCATGTGATAATTGTGGGGTTTTTTTTTGTTTGTTTATTTTTTGTTGTTGTTTTACCTTATAAAATATAACAATTTATTTAAAATTTGTAACGATTGTTTTTGAAACAGGACCTCATTGTGTAGATCAGACGACTTTGAACTCATTATCCAGTTCAGGAAACAGGATCTCACTGTAGATCAGACTGGCCTTGATCTCACTGTGTAGATCAGACTGGCCTTGATCTCACTGTG
>NW_022196906.1:30685311-30686286 GCF_008632895.1 Mastomys coucha | reverse complement strand
TGATCTCACTGTGTAGATCACACTGGCCTTGATCTCACTGTAGATCAGACTGGCCTTGATCTCACTGTAGATCAGACTGGCCTTGATCTCACTGTGTACATCACACTGGCCTTTGAACTCATTCTCTAGGTCAGGCTGTTTCTTTTTCCTCCTTGCCTCTGTCTCCCAAGTACTGGGATTACATAGTGTGCCTGGCCCAACTTGACTTTGACAGGGCAACTGTATTTATAGCTGTGTTGTCTTTCCTATGTAATTTTATTAACATCAAAAACTATATCTTTTAATGTTGTATGTACACTACAGTAAATCTATGTCTTATTTGTCCTTTTGAGACAGGGTTTCATGTAATCTAGTTTGGCCTTTAACTTGCTGTCCATGAATGGATAGCTTTAAATTCCTCATCTTCCTGCCTCTACCTCCTAAGTGCTAGGATTACAGATGTATGATACCATGCCCTCTTTTACTTGGTATGGCAGCTCATCTACATCTTCTACATCCTTGGCTTTTACATAATTGTTGTTACATTTTTTGTCGCTGGGGAACCAACCTAGGGCCACATTCAAGTCATGCAAGCACTTTATTATTGAGCCAGGATTTTAAATCTAGTTTAAAAATCCTTAAGTTAGGATTTTTAGTTACTGCCTTTTCAGAGGTATTTGTACTATGATGTTTTTACTGCTCTCTAGCATCCTTTCATCTCAAGTTCAAGGGCAATCTGTAGGCACAATTTTTTTATAGCCTATTATAATAAGGGTTCAACCTCTCCTCTTGCCCACCACCTGCTAGAGGTAGCAGAAGAGAAAAGTTATTAGATATGGGGGAAGTGGACCTCTTTTGCAGTAGTTCTTTAGGGTTGACCTTGATCTTCTTTGTCCCCAGTTCAGTCCCGTAGCAAACACCAAACAGAAATCAGCAGCTACAGTCCAGTCCTCTTGGCAGGCAGACACCGTCCATGAATCAGCAGCTGTAGTTCAA
>NW_022196906.1:30657307-30685301 GCF_008632895.1 Mastomys coucha | reverse complement strand
TCCTCTTGGCAGGCAGACACCGTCCATGAATCAGCAGCTGTAGTTCAATCCTCAGCAGCTACAGTCTAGGCCTCTTGGCAGGCAGATACCGTCCATGAATCAGCAGCTGTAGTTCAATCCTGAGGAAACCACAGGCTTGCCAACTGGTCTGAGGCTATGGAAGCAGCAAGAATTCGAGCAGTTCTTTGGTGAGTTTCTTTCAATGGCAGCATTACCACAAGTGGAGCTCAACAACACTATGTAAGGCCAACTAATATATGCATGTCATTAGTGAAGAGTAGCGAGGCGGAACAAACCAAACCAACGCTTTTGCTCCAATTGTCTGTGGGATCATATTTATTCTCTTTCATCATGTGTCATTTCACCTGTATCTGTTTCAGGGAAACATTCATTCACATGCCTGCTTTAGCAAGATAGTCTTTTACCTGTGTGCCCCAGCAAAACATCATTTGACATAACTGACTTTCCAAAGATTTATTATTATAAATAAGTGCATTGTAGCTGTCTTCAGATGCACCAGAAGAGGGCGTCAGATCTCATTGTTGGTGGTTGTAAGCCACCATGTGGTTGCTGGGATTTGAACTCAGGGCCTGTGGAAGAGCAGTCAGTGTTCTTACCTGCTGATCCATCTCACCAGTCTACCATTCTTACTTTTAGCTTTTAATAACACATTTGAGTTTTTATTTTCCCATTGCCTAATAGATATTTATCCTCTTTCTTCAAAGAAATCAGTTATATCAACACTGTTAACAAGTGTTCACTTGTCCGCCTGTAAACCCTATGTCAAGTTGAGAATTTGATATTTTTGTTTTTGGTCCTAATTTTTAATTCCATTTGATCTGAAGATAGGATTATATATTCAAAAGTTTCATTCAGAAATTTGAGGATGAATTTTCTTTTTAGCCTAAATTTGTTGTCAATGGGACCTGTTATTCAGATGTCTTTTGAAATGGCCATGTGTGTGTGTGCATTTATGTTTATGTGTGTGTGCATGTGCCTGTATGTGTTTACATGTTCTATAACTGACAATTTTGTGATGTGCTGGAGTTCTTATGCATACCAGGCTATGCATAGTAGCTTATAGCTATGATCCCAGCACATGGGAGGCTGAGCCAGGAGAATTGCTACAAATTTAAGACCAGCCTGAAGCTACATAGTGAGTTCTAGGTTAGCCTGAACAACAAAATTAAGATATCCAAAATAATATTAGTCATGATACCAAAGATTTAAAAAGTGGTAAATTATTTTATTGAAGTTAAAACCAGTTGCTTTGCAACTTACATTAGACCAGCAGCTGCTCTTGAGCCTTCAAACATGTGGAAGTGATAGCTGAAAGATGGACTTGTTAAGGAAGAGAGGAGTGATTTTTGGTCTTGAAAAAACACCTGGATGTTGGTATGAAGACTCACTTTAAGGTCATGCATATTTGGTTTTGGAATCCAGCTGTAGTTCTCACTAGCTCTGTAACCTTAGTCAAGTTGTAATTACATGGATAAATAAATAAATAAGTAAATAAGTGTGTTATTTCCTTATTTGTATAATAAGGGTGATGCCATCTTTCCTAATTACCCTTCTCTTTCCTGAGATAAGGAACAACTGTACATGTGAAAACACCTTGAGGTAAAGGACTGTATGGTGTTGAACCTGCTTCTCTATAGCTGAGTAGATGATCCTCTCAAAATGATTTAAATATTATGGATTGATTAAGTGAAAAGGAGTATTTTGTAGAGGGAACTTCTTATAAGCATCACCTGTCAATAAAAATCTGATAGCCAATGAGCTGAGGCAGGACATAGGTGAGACAGTGGCAGGAAGAAAGAGGATTCTGGGAAATAAAGAGATAAAAGGTGAGAGATATCCAGGGATACACAGAGAAACCCTGTCTCGAATAACCAAAAAATAAAAAATAAAAAATAAAATAAAGATGAGAGCCATGGGGGATGAGATGAGGGACAAGTGGGGAGATAGAGGTAAACCAGCTGGTAGAGGAACTCTGGGAGACAAGGAGACTGACATAAACTAGGAGGTAGGGATCTCTTGCTGTGGAGATGAAGGAAGAAGAGGGCCAGGCCTTACAGAGAGAGAACTAGCCAAGTGGTAGACTTTAGCAGTAGAAAATAATTTTAAAAAATCAAGAGCAACAAAATAAAAGGTAAAGTATACACTGATCCCCCTATATTGAAAAGAGATTTGAGACTGGCTGAGACATTAGAATGTCTCCAGTCCAGATCGTAAGCTAAGCATAGCCAGTATGTCTTGCTGGCTATGAGGAATTTTCAAGGCTTATCATGCTATCCTTTCAACTGGCATAGATAAGACATTTAAGTTACAGTTTGGTTAGGGGGTCTAAACTAACATAAAAAAAAACAGATGCCTGCTCAGAGAGCAAAGAATCATCTTTAGCTGAATTGTGCACACTACACATTCCATATATATGTTAATGCAGAACTGTGTATTTCCTCTGAAAGCTTATATGTTCCCAGAAAAAAAAAATCAACCAAAAAGATAGCCTTGATAAGATTCACCCTCTGAGATGCTAAGATACATATTATTCCATCATCATGCCTGATCCTACCTCAGACTGCCTTAGTAACTGTTTCATCAGAACTTGTTTCCAGAATTGCTTCAAAGAAAGCTGCTGACCTCATATGACCTTAATTTGTCCAGCCTTACAGACTGATCCACTCAGGACGTTACTTAAGCCTGAACTTTCTCAGCATTCAGAGACTGAACAACAACTGTTGTAGCTAACTTTAAGACTGACCAATATCCCAATTTTCTTGCCCCCCCCCAAGAAAAATGCCCCAAATCAACAGGAAGCAATTTTATGAGAACTATGCCCTATTCCCAAGAGGTGGGGTAGATGGTTTTGATAGTTAAGTGGGTGGTGAATATCATCATTTAAGGGGATGGTAACCGGTTGTAATGGTCTTGGATCAGGGAGGAAACAAAATAGAAAGGTTAGACTCAGGGATTTCCCTTTCCTTTATCCTTTTCTCCTGTCTAATGTTAGGGAGAAAAATAGGGAGAAGGGATGAAAAGAAAAAGGGGAAATAATAATATAGAAATACTAGAAAGGGTAGATTATTGAACCTACTCTTAGACTAAAAATTATTAGGAAGTCAAAAATCTTACATTGGTATAGATCTTTGTATATTGATAAAGGTCATAGTTACAACATACATATGTAAAGTCTGTTTAAGGAATTATGTCTATGTAAGTCTTAAAAATGCAATGTTAGATTCTAGTCCACTTAAAATGTGCTATTACAAACAGTTTAGGATAAATAAATGCAAGTAAATAGATAAACTCATGGTTATGTTAGATATTAGTTTATTACAGACATTTTTTTCAAAATTGAATAGATAGTAAATAATTAAAAAACAATGTATACTGTAGATGGATTTAAAATCTCAAGAGAGCTACAGAATATTATATTTAAAGATATTTTGTTATTAAAAGATCTTTTTTGACAAGGAGAACTCCTGGCAGTTCAACTTTAATAAAGATGATGAGCATCAAAGAACCTTCTTATGGAGTTTGCATTAAATGTGGTAAACTAGCCATTGGCAAGAAAATGCCCTTGTCTCAACTGCAGAGAGAATACTATTCAAAATGGAAAAACAAGATGCAGGAAAGTCAATTGCTGGACTTTGCAATGATGAGGTTGGCAAGTCCTTTATAATTTCTGCTTCACAAAACATCTGTCATATCCTGGGCCAGAAGGCTGAAGATAGATGCTCCAATGGTATAGACACAATTTGTAGTTGACTGTCCAGGAAGCCAGCAACTTCTATCATTCCAATAGTTTTGGAAGCTGCTTGGTCTGCACTCAAGTAGTATTTATTCCTTCTCAGATCTATGATGACTAGATAGTCTCACAATTAAGCTTAAGTTGTTTAGGATTTTAAAAAGTGTTAAAAGGTCTATACAAGTTATGTTAGAAAACAATTTAAGTACAGAACTCTAACTCGTCAAGGTAAGATAGATAATAGAATACTTTCTCCAAAGTTTCCAAATACAAGTGGACTAGACATTGTAAAAGTAATTTTTACCTGATGGTTTTCGTAATTGTTAATACTGTAATAATTTATTGATGTAAGAGAAAGGCTTTTATTAAACTAAAAGGGGGGAATATAGAGAGAATCTCTTACAAGCACCATCTGTCAATAAAGAAGGTGGTAGCCAATAAACTGAGGCAGGAAGTAGGTGGGACATTGGCAGGAAGAGAGAGGATTTTGGGAAATGGTAAGAGATAAGAGTAGAGTGCCATGGGGGATGAGACAAGGACAAGACAGGAGATGGACTGGGGAGACAGGTAGAGTAACTCAGGGAGGTGCTGAGGAGAAAGCAAGCAGGCCAGGACTGAAGGAGAGATAACTAACCAAGTGGTAGACATGGAATAGATTAATTAAATAAATGGTTAAATAAGTTTATGGCCTAAGCATTAGTAAATAGTAAATAGTCTCAGCCATCCCAGGAGCTGGGGATGGGAAAGGAAAATTTGGAATTTAAAAAATATTTTTACAGTATTTTGTTCCCATTATGTTGATAGTAGACTGGAAGACTGAGCTCAAAAACAAAAGTGCTAAGTTGTGTGTACTACAAGTAGAAGGGTGTCGGAAACAATCCTACAATATTATTTATGTCACTAAAAGATTAATTTGCACTTTGTATTCTCTGTTGTGTCCACTCTAGGAGACCACTTCAACTTTAACAAATGATTGTGCACAACATTTACTTTGGTCATGGACAGAAACAAAAAACTTTGCAAGCTAGACTGATGAAAAACAATCTGACCAAAGCTTGTGTTCTTTAATAGCAATTTATTGCAAAAAAGAACATCTGGGGAAGGATGGGAGCAAAGTAAGGCAGAGGACATAGGCAATGGGGTATTAAAGACAAGGGTTGAGCTTCTTATCTGGTGATCAGGCAGAGCCCGATGTGATTAGTTGTTGAAGCTGAATATAAATTGAGCCAAGTAGAGTGGTGAAGCTGCCTGAGTCCGAGCAAGAAGTAGGTAGGGCACAGGCATCTAGACCTTGTTGCAGAGAGGTTCATTCCGACAGCATATAATTTGCATTCTTGTTCCATGAGAGAAGAGGTTCATAGATGGGCACATGTTCTCACACCCTTGAACCATGTACTGGAGTTTTCCACCTGAAAGAGACAGAATGGCAGTAGCAGAAAGCTTCTTCCAACCTTTATCCATGGTCCCCTGTGTTCCCATGAAGGGGTGACCAGGACTTCTGTTATATTTTCCTATTGCCTTCTTTTTTTGTTTTTGTTTTGTTTTGTGTTTTTTTGTTTGTTTTTGGTTTGTTTTTGCTTTCTTTACCCATCCCTCTTGTTTATGTCTTCATTTTCTTACTGTAATGGTGAAATTTCACTAAGCTCAACATTTTCACTTGACCATGCTACTCTGCCATTACACTTCCCTACAAATCTCTAGCGAGCTGACTAGGCTCCATAACTTCTGTCTCATTCACAGCCAAGCCTCAGGTACTCAGAATTGAAACTTTTTTTCCTCAAATATGCACTAGAAAAATTCTAGTAATAAAATTTCATAGCCATTTTCCATGTTTTTACCCTTTCTGTATGAACTTGATACTGTTTACTCTTTTTTGATACTCTTCTATCAAGATTTCACCTGGTTTTTCTGCCTTCTATTTCTGAGTTCAGTTATTTCTACTGACCTAAGTCAAGTTCCTTTCCACTTAAGTGATCACCTTCATGCAGGTATGCTAACAACTTTTTTTTTTCTGTCCAGAATGGAACTATACCTACCTCCCTTTATTTCCTTACTTTCCTAATTTTTTTCTCCCATCAAGAATCTTGGGTGACTTTGCTTTGGCCAGTCAACATTTATTTTCTTCATTCATCTACTTGTCAAACCCAAAATAATTTCACACTGATTCCTGTCTACATTCTGTACTTCTCACTTTGACTTTGTGTGTTTTGGGGATGTCTTTGTGTGTCTGGGTATGACTAAAATCACCAGTTGTCTTTATTCCTGAAATTTCACTGGTGCAAGCTTAGCATTAGGATTTTAATGTTTTTAGCATTTTTTTTTTAAAAAAACCATTTTGTGTATGTATGTATGAAGATTAGAAGACAACTTGTAAGAGCTGGTCCTCTCCTGCTGTATGGGTTGCTACACACTAGCTCAGGTCAGTAGAATCAGTAGGTAGGTGCCTTTACTCACTGAGCCATCTTAGCCTCCTGAGCATCAGTAGTTTTGAAGGCTGCTCAGGTGATTGTGATGTATAGGTCAAACTCTGTACTATTGGAGTTTACATGTTCTTCCTGTAGACCCTTTCCTCTCCAGGCTTACCTGCTTTCCTTTACCTGTGAACTTCCAGCACTCACGTGCTTTGCCTCCCTTTTCTTCTCTTTAGACATGGTCTTGCTATATTGCCCAGGTTAAGGCTCCTACTTCAGCCTTCCAAGTACTGAGAAGAGACGTATCACCTCACCAGTTTTCTCTATAATATTTCTTATGTTAGACTACAGTCTTTCTGTACACTGTTTTTGATGCCTCTTTCTGTAAGGCTCATGGTAAGTCTTGTTTATGTTTATTTAGTAATGGTTAAATGTACAATTGTAAAACTATAGGGAAAATATTTCTATCTAGGGGTTGGACAAATCAGAGCCAGGCAGTGTGGGTCATGGAATGGAAGTAGCCAAGAGCTCTTGTTTTGGAGCTGGAATACTAAGCTTAGGGTTGAGAGATCTGAGAATATGCACTCAGGTTTGTTACCCTGTGCACGTAGGTTTGTAGACAGTTGCTGATAAGTTTATTTGGTGTCTACTAAATGCCTACCATTTGTTATACATTGTGCTATGTCCTAGGAAGACTGAATCATGAACACACTAGACAGTTCTAAGTCAGTGTATGAGTAACTTACGGAACAACTTAAGAGAGCTCAGATCTTGAAGAAGTGCGGTTTTCTGAATCCCCAAGTTCATTGATTCCTGCTGTCCCCTACCCCCATTTTTATTTAAGAGATGATTGATATGCTCTTTGACGAATTTATCCCAGGAAGTTCCTACTACCTTCAAAGATCTTCTTTAACATGCACTGCTGGGAATTTTGAGTGCTGCATATTCCTTCTCCACGGAGACATTTTGCATCATCATTCATATAATTACATGTGTGGCAATTTATTGTTGTGCCTGAAATTTGAAGAAAGCATGATGACATTTCCCTACAGACCACTTAGTCAAGCTACACATATGGGGGTTGTAAAAAAAATGAGACCATCTACAACACATTTCTTAGTTCTTTTTGGCAGTACAAGGGATTGAACCTCTAGGACCTTAGGTATGGTAGGCAAACATTCTGAACTACAAACCTAGTCCCTCTCTCCCTTTTAACTCCCTTTTAACTCCCTTTTACCTCTTGGTTATTGAAGACATGGTCTTGCTTATTGTCCAGTGATGGGATTATAAGTCTGGACTACCATGTTCTCTTTTTGGAATCAGGGAATACCTTCTCTCTCATTTGTAAAGTTTATTGCTGATAAATACTAAATTTATCTGAGTGACTTTTACCCTAGTCTGTATCCCATTGGCTTCTTGAAATTATAAGTAAATGTCCTTTTGTCATAGTTTACACCGTAGCAGAAAACTTACATAACTGAATGCTTGTCATACTTTCTCATGACCCAAGAAACACACTCGGGGCCAATTTCACTAAATAAGTTATACTGGAAGGAGAGAGTGCTACCAGCCCTGTAAAGCGTGTCTGTCTTCCTTTCTTTCCCTTCATCCTTTGGTCTCTCTCCTTCCCCACTCCTACCCTCTCTCTCTCTCTCTCTCTCTCTCTCTCTGTGTGTGTGTGTGTGTGTGTGTGTGTGTGTGTATGTGTTTGAGTTTGAGTTTGAGTTTGAGTTTGTGTTTTGAGTATTCAGCCCAGTCTGACCTCAAAGTCATATCAATCCTCCTGCCTCAGCTTCCCTGAAGTAACAGACATGAACCAACAGGCAGTTTCCATATCAGACTCATCTTGAAGATGAGTGACAAAGTTCTGAAATGTTTCTGCATCCTTATATGATCTCTAGTGCTAATCTCTTAGCAAGAAGCATAACTTTGGGCAGACCTAATTTTGATTTACTACTTTCTAGAAATGTGACTAACATTGGGGATAATAGTTTTACCTGACTTTACTCATCTAAAAATGTTGGATAGTTAACAAAATTGGGTGAAATGAAATATTTATATATGATAGTAATTTAAGACATCCAACTTGATTTTCATTATTTCTTTACTGTGAATGGGAGCATGTATAGAGGTCAGAGAACAATTTGAGGGAGTCAGTTCTATGATGTGGACCCTGGGTATTGAATTCAGATTGTCAAGTTTGGCTCAGTTGCCACTCACTGAGCCATTTTGCTGATCCTGACTTCTTATGAACAGTGGAGTTGGAGAGCAGAGCAGTAGCATTCTGGAAGAGGGATCTCTAAGTTGTGCTACATTTAGGGCTGAAAGAAACCTGAAAACTGCTTTCTTATGATACTGTGAGGAAACCTTTCCTTTCTCTTTTTCTCTTTTTCTCTTTCTTTCTTTCTTTCTTTCTTCCTTCCTTCCTTCCTTCCTTCCTTCCTTCCTTTCTTTCTTCCTTTCTCTCTTTCAAGATTTATTTATTTATTATATCTAAGTACACTGTAGCTGTCTTCAGACACACCAGAAGAGGGTGTCAGATCCCACTACAGATGGTTGTGAGCCACCATGTGGTTGCTGGGATTTGAACTCATGACCTCTGGAAGAGCAGTTAGTGCTCTTAACCACTGAGCCATCTCCCCAGCCCTCTTTCTTCCTTCCTTCTCTCTTTCTTCCTTCCTTCTCTTTTTTCTTTCTCTCTTCTTTTTCTCTTTCTCTCTTTCTCTCTCTCTTTCTTTCTCTTTCTCTTTCTCTTTCTCTCTTTCTTTCTCTCTTTCTTTCTTCCTTCCTTCCTTCCTCTTTCTTTCTTTCTTTCTTTCTTTCTTTCTTTCTTTCTTTCTTTCTTTCTTTTCTTTCTTTCTTTCTTTCTTCCTTAATGATAAAGTTTCTCTGTGTATCTCTGGATGTCCTGGAACTGGCTCTGTAGACCAAGCTGAGCTCGAATTCATAGATCTACCTGTCTCTGCTTCCCAAGTACTGAAATTAAAGATGTGCCACCTGGCTGAAACAGAGTCTTTGACAGAGTCATTTGTGACATTAATGATTCTTTTATGATGCTTCCCTAAAATTGAGTTTGCTCTCCCCTTCCCTGCTTCTCTCTCCCTCTCTTTCCTTTCCCCTATTAGACACAGGGTGTCATCGAGGCTCTTGTTGAACTATATAACCCAGGTTGGCTTGAACCTCTAGTCAAAGACTAATACCCTTCCATTGTGGCTTACCTCCAGATGTGCTCGGAAGTGTTGTACTCATAGCATCATTTTCTTTGTCACTTGTCTCGCTAGACACCTGTTCACCTGCCTCTTCAAGCTTGTCACCTGAAACTTCATCTGAGGATACTTCAGAAGACTGGTCACTCGAGGACTGTTCAGTTACAGGTTGTTCACTTGAAGTGTGCTCAGTAGAAGTGTGCTCCTCTGAAGTGTGCTCGGTGAAAGCATGCTCTCCCGAAGTGTGCTCCCCCGAAGTATGCTCCCCCGAAGTGTGCTCCCCCGAAGTGTGCTCCCCCGAAGTGTGTTCTGACAAGTGTTCTTCTGACGTGTGCTCACTTGAAATGTGTTCTGAAGACTGTTCTCCTGAAGAGTGCTCACCTGCAGAATGTTCAGCTACAGCATGCTCACTTGATTCATGGTCACTTGAACTATGACCACTCAGACTCTTCTCACGTGAAGGAGTTTCATATAAAGACTCGGCATCTGAAGGGTTTGTGAGTGAGAAATGTTCACTTGAAAGTTGCTGAACTGAAGCTTGGTGGTCTACAGAGTCAAGAAGCTCATCAGGCTGACCTGGTGGTGCTCCTAAGATGTAGGAGAAATACAAGAATGGTGAAGATAGAATGGGATCAAGACTAAATTCCTGTGGAGCCCGACAAGTGGGACTGCTGCATTTCCTGGCAGGTTTAGATGAGACACTTAAAGATAGTTTAGATGTCAGGAGAGGTCATCTACTCCAAGTAGTTTAAGACAGAAGCGTTTAAATAAGTTGGAGACCACTGCTAAGACTTAAAGACATAAGAATTACATGTGGAATCCTCCCACTTAGGCATGGAAAGTACATGAGAAGAAGTGAATGTCCCTACCTGACAGAGGCAGAATCAGAAACCAAAGGACCCTCATTCATGTCATCAGAAGTCAGCCACCAACCCTTTCTCCAATTCCTCTATGGGTAAAAGGCAAGAAGAATAGAGACACAGAAAGAGAAGGCAAATAGTCCTCTTCCCCTGCAACAAGGTCTGTCTGTGAGGTCCCGGATCCCTTCCAATTACAGACGTTCTCCCTCTTCTGCCTCCTGAGTGTAGGAGTTACAGGTACTACAGTGCCTAGCACAGATAGCTTTTAATACCGATTAATTCCAGCCTAAATTGAGGTTAGATTCTTTTTGGTACTGGTGATGGGACTCAGTTTTTCTCAACATTAGGAAACTTTAATCTTGGGTAAGGGTAAACATTAAACTAGAACATCTGTAACCAGGAGAAATCAGTTGGTATAGGAGTACTCAAAGTTGTTCTTGCTTGATTAACTCTTGATTCTATGTCAGGTTGGTTTGGGTAAGTTACACTTGTCTTTCTTCCAGGGGCAGAAGTACATTAAAAGAAGCCCCCCTTTGGTGCCCACCCAGTGTTTGTTTAAAGAGAAGACTTACCTCTGGCAGATCCAAGCAGATAAAGACCCAGTAAGATTAACTCCTTCATTTTGATTTAGGAAAAGAAAGATCTCTAATGTGGTGCACTCAAGAACTGAGAAGAAACTGAGCAAATGCTCCCAGTGTTGAACCAGAGCCTCTGGCAGTTCTAGAACTTGAGACACAATCTATGTGTCCTCACAATGGGTTGTACCTCTTAATCCTGTTCAGGCAGGCTGGTTCTGTAACCCATGGCAATGCCACTAAAGAGTATTTTCTGTGTGCAGAAAAGCGTGTTCCCTATTTGTGTAGCTTCAAAAACAAACAAAAAAATGTTACTAGAGCACACTTGTTCTTTTAGTGAGAGTTGAAAAGACAGCGCTTCTTTCCAGAGGGTCAACAGTGAACTAGAGTGACCTGGTTACTTTCTGTTTGACCAAGTGTTTTATGGCTCTGGTTTGTACTCTGGAAGACTGATCTCTGCTGAGATTAGCTGAGTGCTAAGTGGATTTGGCATCAGACTGAGGTTAGTCCTAAGGTTGGAGGGCAGAAGGCACTACAGTTGGCACAGGCTGAGGCTTTACGTTTAAAAGTCCTCTTGGGTATTCTTTCTCCTATGACCCCAACTTTGACTAGGTCATAGTTATATGTCTTTTCTCTTCCTACTTCAGCTTAGGGATAGTAATGGTTTCTAGCTTCTAAACTCTACCTGCCCCAAGTTTCCTATTTAAATTTTTTATAACACCACACACTTGTGAGAAAAGTCATTTCATATGTGAGGGTACGGTTTATAGGAATCAGACGGGCAGCTCCAATGGTAATTAGTGTTTACACAGACTAAATGATAAAGGGACAGGGGGTAGCAGAACTGAGTAGATGAGGTGAGACCTCTATCTGCCATAAAGCTACAACTCAGGGTGGTAGGGATCCTCTAGCCATCACCTCATGCTCTTCTCTATCCCACTTTTTGTACCATGTGCCACTAAATGTTGGACCTAAACTTAAGTGTATCTATTTCTGTTATAATTAGGATTCTTTCCCCCATTGAACTTTAAGCCCTCAGAAAGTAGGGGCCTTTTCTGTCTCCTTCACTATTCACTATTGTAGTCCTAGTACCTGGCACCATGCTTGCTACATAATAGGTACAGAGTGAATTTCCTGAGTGAAGGAATGGATGACTTGGCTTTTCTGTATCTTCCTCTGCTTCATAGAGAAGAATCTATAAAGAACTAGATAGGCTAGCTTTAATTTGTATCATCTGAAGAGAATAGTCATTCTGGGGTCACACAATTTCTAAGTTAAACCAAGGAGGCATGTTATATCTCATCATTTGTCTGTGTTCCAACTATACAGAAGTAATGAGCTATAGAGAGCTGGATGGTCATTGAGGCTTAATCTGTCCTACCTTGCTTTAGTTGGAAGTCTGAATTAGGATTTTTGAGCTTCAGAATGGATTCCTTTAGAGAAATGTGTAAAGAAACATATCAATAGCTCCTTTCCTTCATGGGGAATAGGCTGTTTTTATTGATAGAAAGTGTAGAAATTAGTCTAAGAAAGATGCTGTTGTTACTATCTACCAGTTTAAGGTTGTCAGCACTCCTCCTTGGCAGTTATCCTAATCTTCTAGGACATCCCTTTTGCTTCTCCCTTTCCTGCCACTTGGGGTTGACTTCATAGCACCAATTTCAACGTCCCTCAGATTGGTTTTCCCTAGACTCCACTTTGCATAGTTTCTCCCTGTACCCAGAAATCTGGTGCTTCAAAACCAAACCTCTGAGCCTTTAGGCATATTATGTGTAGGGGAAGACATATGGTGATAAAGTTTGAATGGTTTAGGTATCCAGAGGCATTCTAGTTCCTGACGCCTATCACCAGCCCAATTCCATACAGAGAAGCTGTTCTAGTTCTTCCTTCCTTCCTTCCTTCCTTCCTTCCTTCCTTCCTTCCTTCCTTCCTTCCTTCCTTCCTTCCTTCTCTCTCTCTCTCTCTCTCTCTCTCTCTCTCTCTCTCTCTCTCTCTCTCTCTCTCTCTCTCTCTCTCTCTCTCTCTCCTCTCTCTCTTTCTTTCTTTCCTTTTTTTTAAAAAATTTGAGACAGGGTTTCTCTGTGTAGCCCTGGCTGTCCTGGAACTCATTCTGTAGACCAGGCTGGCCTCGAACTCAGAAATCCACCTGCCTCTGCCTCCCAAGTGCTGGGATTAAAGGAATGCGCCACCACTGCCTGGTGATGTTCTAGGTTTTTTTTTTTCAATTTTTTTTTTAATTTTTTATGTGTACAAGTACACTAGCTGTACAGATGGCCATGAGCCACCATGTGGCTGCTGGAAATTGAACTCAGGACCTCTGCTTGCTCAGGTCCCGCTTGTTCCGGCCCAGCTTGCTCTAGTGTAATACACTAGCTGTCTTTGGATGCACCAGAAGAGGGTGTCAGGATCTCATCACGGATGGTTGTGAGCCACCATGTGTTTGCTAGGATCCAAACTCAGGACCTTTGGAAGAACAGTTTGTGCTCTTATCCACTGAGCCATCTCACCAACCCTGATGTTCTAGTTTTTAAAGCCCCTAAATTGGTGAAAAAAAAATCAGCCATTCATGGCATTGTAATTTTTGTGGGCTGCTTTAAAATGGTCTGAGCCAAATCGAACTCTCACAGGAATGTGTAAGTCAGCTCTAGAAAACTGAGTTAAAAGGCCATTTAGACTGTGGGCCTGAGACTATTGGAGGCCCAAAGTAAGCAGGCCAAGAAGAATGATAACAGGAAAGTATACAGAGGTGAAATATATCATGCCTCCTGGAACTTATCCTGAATAAGTTATGTGTGGTCATGTACTCCATTGGCTGGGCTTCATGGAGACTGCAACATAGTCTGTGACCTCAAAGGTGTGTGTGTGTGTGTGTGTGCGCGCGTGTGTGTGTATGTTGTGCTGGGGAGAAAATTTGGGATCTTGCTTCTGCTAGCTGAGTCCTCCGTTTCTGAGCTAGATCTCCATTATATAACTTTGCCCATGCTGCTCTTGAACTTGTGATCCTTCTGCTTTTGCTTCTCAAGTGCTGGAATTATGCATGTGCCACCACACCTACCTTGTATGTTCTCTTTGTTTTGTGACTTCTGCTTACTTTACTTTAATCAATTGTACTTACCCTTTCTTTCTTTCTTTTTCTTTCTTTCTTTCTTTCTTTCTTTCTTTCTTTCTTTCTTTCTTTCTTTCTTTCTTTCTTTCTCTTTTTCTCTTTCATGTATCTGAGTACACTATAGCTGTCTTCAGACACTAGAAGAGGGAATCAGATCCCATTACAGATGGTTGTGAGTCACCATGTGGTTGCTGGGAATTGAACTCAGGACCTTGGGAAGAGCAGTCAGTGCTCTTAACTGCTGAGCTATCTCTCTAGCCCTGTTTATTACTTCTTCTTACTCATAACTTTTGCTTATTTTTGGCTTATATCTTTTCATAACCCTCTTTGGCATAGCATGTGTTTCTCTGTATTTTGGTTTCTTACCTTGATACACATTAGTCACTCTTCTCACATACAGAGTTTTGAATAGATAATCTGAGTTATTTAACCTCTTGTCAATTCCTTTGCACAAACTTAATGCGAAGCTGGGTAATATGCGTTTCATAAAATTCATGATAGCCACAGTGGATAGACTATGTAATCCCTAGTGTGGCCATTTATGTTATGTTGAGAAACCTGATGAGAGTCTTGACTGTGTAGACATTATAAGGCTTCCCACAGGTTGTGGGTAAGTACTGAAACCAGAGAACATATTATTTCATCCATTCCTTGCTATAGGAAAGGGGAACATCAAGATTTTCTCAGTCTATTCTTACATGTTCTTTCTCAGTCTTAACTTTCTTCTCTTTCCTTGTCTCCACCTTTATCCCAGGATCTATTCCAAGCCTCATCTTTATACAACTTACTTGTTCTTTAAATATGCAGTACTAATTATATTTACATCTTTCCCCTTTTTCATGAAGGTATGTCTCCATTGTATCTTCCTGATAATTATTTCCTCATGTTCCCGGAGAACTCTTCCATGTTAATCACCATCTCCAAATGGAGAACTTCAAAATTCTGCTACTCTGGCCCACAAACCTCCCTCCTTAATTCAGACCCATACATCCATTACTTGTTGAACATTGTTCTCTGGATATCATTCAACATCTAAAACTTAACATCTATAATATATAATTACCATTTATACTCTGACTCTGTTCCCTCAGTTATCAGTCTTGTCACAAACTCTAGATACTCAAGCCTGAATTCTGAGTGCCATACTGACTTTCACCCTTGGCTTCATTTCACACATGATAGTTTGCAACTCTCTTCTTTCACCAGTCATGTTCATGTTCCCATCTTTCATGTTTCCCTTTGAAAACAATAGATTTTTTTCCTTATCAGAATATACTTCCTTCCTTCCTTCTTTTCTTCTTCTTCTTCTTCTTCTTCTTCTTCTTCTTCTTCTTCTTCTTCTTCTTCTTCTTCTCTCTCTCTCTCTCTCTCTCTCTCTCTCTCTCTCTCTCTCTCTCTCTTGCCAAAAGTGTTTGTAAAACTAAATTTTATTTATGTATAGATCAGAGTGTTTTGCACACAGAGGACACTGGAGTCCTTGATGATTGAAAAGGATCTGATGCTTTTTCTCACTATTTGATCTGAGTGATTTGCAAGACCAAAGCTTACAATAGTCTGAAGGAGAAACTCATAAATAACACATTTATGTGGAAGGAGATATACATTTATTAATGACATGAAGCTGCATTTATTCATTACTTTTTCTTCTGGTCTTGAGGTAAGCCCAAAGCCTTGAACTTGTTAAACAACTGCTCTATCCACTGAGCCTCAAGATCTTCAACTCTACAGTGTAATACATGAAAAAGGGGAGAACAAACAGATGGAGTGTGTAGAAGGTAAAGTGGCTGTGCTTGAGGATTAGTGACAAAACAAGCAGATGTCACCTGTACCTAATTAGAATTTGTAGGTTGCTATAAACAAAACCAGTGCTTAACATTATATAGGAAAGTGTCTTTTCAGCACACCTAGTTCAGATCCAAATAACTCTTAGGTATTCCCATTTTATGCATCTAGCTAATGACTTGAGTCCTCCCCTCCACTCCCTACCCCCCCCCCCCATCTTAGTCAGGGTTTCTATTCCTGCACAAACATCATGACCATGAAGCAAGTTGGAGAGGAAAGGGTTTATTCAGCTTACTTCCACATTGTGTTGATCACCAGAGGAAGTTAGGACTGGAATTCAAGCAGGTCAGGAAGCAGGAGCTGATGCAGAGGCCATGGAGAGATGTTCCTTACTGGCTTGCTTTCCCCTGGCTTGCTCAGCCTGCTTTCTTATAGGACCCAAGACTTCCAGCCCAGGGATGGCACCACCCACAAGGGGCCCTACCCACTTGATCACTAATTGAGAAAATGCCCTACAGCTGGATCTAATGCAGGCACTTTCCCAACTGAAGCTCTTTTCTCTGTGATAACTCCAGCCTGTGTCAAGTTGACACACAAAACCAACCAGTACACCCCCCCAAAAGAAGAGGTACATCACTAGGTGCAGGATTTGATAATCCTGCATCCCAATAAGGTTAGGATGGTACAAGCTACCATACCGGCATCTGGTGGAATGCATATATTTTAATACTGAATTGGTAGATTTTCAGTTTTCGTCATTTCCCAGTTTCTTGGCTACTAGTGAGCTGGCTTTACCAAAACACATCTTTTGGAAAATTGGGTAGTTTCAGAGGAAAGATCCTGTAGAATTTGATATTTGACTAAACCCAGAGTGAGTTATTTGCCTTTTGAGCTTGTTAGTCTAATGTGAAGCTTGACCTTCTCCCACCCCACTCCCACCCCACCCCTCCACCCCATCTTACCCTCAGTGATTATTCAGAGCAAGTGTCCAATGGGAACTCATGGGTGAGAATCACTACATAGTTAAGAGTATCCAACATAAAAGAATCTAAAACATACAGAATCAGTATCACAAACAGGTGAGAAGATCTTCAGATACTTTGTTCTTAGTATAGAGATAAACACAGGCTCTGAAAAGTTACAGAAAAGATCAGGAAGAGAGTAATAGCATTACACTTCTCAAAGGTAACATAGGAAAGCAGGCCAGGAATAGCATTTAGAGAATTTGGGGGAAAAACTTAACCCAACTTTCTTTTGTCAGTTTAATTAGAGAAGGGAATTGCTGGGGTTTGGGAATTGTTGGGGTTCAGGAATTGCCTCACAAACCACACAAACAGTGATCTCAGTCAGACAGGGAGAGTTTATTGAGTATACATCCCAGGACTGGTGAATCAGGGCCATGGCCTGGATTTGGAAAATGAACCGTGACCCTGAGTTAAGATCCTACAAAGTTTTTAAGCCCCAAATCCACAAACATCTGTTCCAAATTATTTAATCAATCGGGATTTAGGGATAGGAGATTTCCTTAGGAACATGTCTTGGTTGTACATTTATCCTCCTATTGGTTGGGGCATTCAACTGTGTCAGGGGACTTGCCTTGTCTAATATTCATATCTTAACTTGTCTACCAGGATGGGATATGTCCGACATTTATATCTTAACTTGCCAAACTTGTCAGTTTTCAGGGAGGTCTAAGGAACTTAAACTTTACTTGACCATTACACAAAATGGAAATCTTATGCCAAATATTTTCTTATACATGTCTTATACATTTTCATATACATGTCTTTCTTACATTGGCGTCTATCCTAGGGGCAACATATACCATAAAAGCTTATACACAGGTGCAGGAAGTACTGTTGGTTTCTCCTCCAAGCTTATTGTTGGTAAATATACAAAACAGTCCTCTATTGTATTGATAGTCCAAAATTCTGTATTGATTACAGAATATATGTAATCAATCTTGGCATTAAGAAAGTTTCCTTAGAATGACAGGTTAGCCATTATAGGGCCTGTTATCTAGGCCTTAACATTTTATTTACATAGGCCATAACATTTTACTTAGGCCTTAACATTCCATCTAGGACTTAATATTTTCCCTAGGCCTTAACAAGCATAGTGATCTTTTTAGAAAAACAAAGTCTCAGAACAAATGGTTTTTTGTTTTGAGGATACCAGCCTGCTTAGTTTAAAGAGTAGTTATTTTTTTTTTTCTCGCCTAGCAAGTCTGAAGATAGGGAGTTACTGACACCATGTCAGAGGCCTGAATATCTGAAAGCATGTATATGAAATTCTTTTATCTTTCCCCTTGTTCTTGTTCATAGTTAGCAGGTGGCAGCACAGCCTTGGGTATTACATCCACACAGTTGCTGTGTAACAACTGATCAGAAACATTTTGCAAGTAAATGGATGGAACTAGAACATATCATCCTGAGTGACTCGAAAGAATACATGCATGACATGTACTTACTGATAACCGGATATTAGCCATAAAGTACAGAATACCCATGCACCCCACAGACCCAAATAAGTTAAATAGGAAGGAAGGCCCAACCAAGGATGCTTGAATCACTTTTAGTAGGGGAAACAAAATAGTCATAGGATGCAGAGGGAAGGGTAGGAGAGGGGAGGAGAATGGGGAGGCAGGATGAACTTATGGGTGTCCCTTTGTGTCCCTCCAAACTGGTGCATGAACTTCTACTCTTTACTCCTTCCCCAGACCTCAGTGCTGCCTCTGAGCTCTGAGCTCCTCCTACCTGTCAGCTGATTTGCTCACATGGGCTAACAGTCTGAAGCTTCAGCTAAAAAGCCTATCATTCAACCCTTAAACTTTTTTCAAGGTTAAAACTTTCTCCCTTGCTTTTCAAGGAAAAATGAACGGAGAATACAGCCTGCTTGCTGCACACACAGCCTACCCATCTAAGCCCGCCAAAACTGCTGCACTGGAGGTTTTGTTCGCTTGTGCCCCCTATAGGAATAACTAAATTTTTCTTTTCAACCCAAATTTTCTTGCTTCTCCATTTAAACGTTTATTTTTCTCCCAAACATCAGCGATGTATGTCCAAAAGTTTTCAACTTGCTTAAGATTTCTTAAGTCACCTAATCTACTTCCACAGGTCAAATCGACTATGCTGATTACCATCATTCAATCCTTAATTAACAACCGGTTTCCTTTCACAGACAAACTGTTACTGCCTATCCCAGAGACTTAATTTTTTTTCCTCAGCCACATGAAGCAGACTTTAAAGATTCCTTCAAGGGTTAAATCCCTCACAAATCCTTGCTTTCTAAGGTCCTAACAATGCTCCCAAAAAAACCATTGCAGACATTCTTCTGCTAGGGTCCTGCTCTTTGTCATAATTATTCTACAGGCTTACCCCCCACGAGGGAGGACAGTGTCTGCAGCCAAAAATCCATCAGAGACCATGTGGTCTCCTGGGGCCTGCAGACAGCAGAGCAGCCTTCTTCTAGATACCTTATCTGACTGAAAGCTCCCAAGACACAACGCTGAACCAAACAGAGGACAGACAATAGACTTTGGACTTTCCAGCTGCAGATGAACTCTCTTGCCAAAGCCAAATGGCTGCTGAAGTTGGGGGAAGTTATGTAATGGCAAGGAAAACATAATGTTTATCTAGAATTAATTAATTGCTGTTCAAAACTGATGTTTTTACCCACATACTGTATTATCCATGGAAAATTGATTCTATAATCTCTTGCCTTGCCTACTTTCCTCACCCTCTGACTTAATTGTGTTACTCCTCTGTCATGATTTCTTCTGATACTTCCACCCACCCAAAATTTTCACCACAGATGACACAATCACTCCAGGGTCCCTATACTTATCCCAACAAGTAGACAGTTATTCTAATGACACCCCTCTCTTAAAAACAGAAAGGGGGAACTGTGGGGCAGTGGGATGTTCTGACAGTCTGCCACCTTAGAACCCCGGAGGACCCACTGAGCAGAGTAAATTTGTTCACAAGGGACGGTAGGTGTTCAGTGATAGCTCCTGAGACAATGGCTCAGAGTTCAGCCCAGTCCCCTCACAGCTGCCCCTGCAGGAGATGTGTACTCCATCAGGCAGACAATGCCTCAAGCTCCCAGCATTCTAGCTGGACCCTACACCCAGTCATCTGACCACAAGCCAGACATGCCATGCCCCATACAATAAAAGGGGCAATTTACCCCTCCTCACTCTCTCACTCTTACTCTCACTCTCTCTTGCTCTCTTGCTCTCTTACTCTTCCCCCCCCTCTCTCTTGTTCTCTCTTTTGCTCTTTGTTCTTCTCTTGCTCTCTTCCCCTCCTTTCTCTCTCTCTCTCTCCTTCGTCTCCTTTCTTTCTCTCTACTCGACTAGCATATTTTCTCCTTCCTACAATAAAATAACTCATTTATACATTGCTTCCTTTTTAACTAACGCGCTGGGCAGCAACAGGTCAGCACGGGGGAGAGAGATACAGGCCTCAGCAGCAGGCCCCTGCCCTTGGTACAACATATGGGGGTGGGGTGGGATGGAAGGGAGGACAGAAGAGAGACTCATGGGGCCAGGGGAATGAATAGAAATTTGCAGCTGCTAGGGGAGAAATGGATGAGGGGTGTGGAGGGAAGGGAAGAATCTCTGGGAAGTCTTAGAGACCTGAGATAGGGGAAGCTCCCAGGAGTCAATACAGGTGACCTTAACCAAGATGCCTAACAGTTGGGACATGGAGCCTGAAGAAGCATCCTCCTGTAGTCAGGCAGGAACCCCAGTGGAGGGATAAGAACACCAAACCACCCACAAAATTTTCCACCCCAACTTTGTTTTGTATAAAAGAAATACAGGGTGAAGCAGAGATGGAAGGAAAGGCCAGCCAATAACCAACCCAACTTGAAACCCATTACATGGGCAAGCACCAATCCCTGACATTATTAAAGATACTCTGTTATGCTTGCAGACAGGAGCCTAGCATAACTGTTCTCTGAGAGACTCTACCCAGCAGCTGACTGAAACAGATACAAATAACCACAGCCAAAGAGACAGTGGTTGTGGACACTTACAGAAGAGTTGGGGAAGGATTGAAGATCTTGAAGGGGATGTGAAGCCCACAGGAAGACCAAAAGAGTCAACAAACCTGTACACCTGGGAGCTCTCAGAGTCTGGGTCACCAATCAAAGAACATACATGGGCTGGACCGAGGCCCCTGGCACACATGTAGCATGCAGGCAGCTCAGTCTTCATGGTTGCCTTGTTTGGCCTCAGTGGGAGGTGTGCTTAATCTGTCAGAGACTTGATGTGCCAGGGTGGGGGGATGCCAGGGGGTCCCACCCTCTCAGAGGAGAAGTGGATGGGGAACGGTCTCTGTGAGGGAGGATCTGGGAGGGGAAGCACCATTTAGGATATAAATAAATAAATGCAAAACAAAAACAAACCCCCAAACTTTGTCACTGCAGTTACTGTCCTGCTATCATACAGCTCTGCCAGTCATCAGGCTTGACTGAATTGTTACTGAATGCAAAGCCAACATGGAGATGCAGAGCCGTGCTCTTAGAAAACTGGGGAGAAACCTGCTTTTGCTTTCAGTCAGGCTGTAAGAATTCAAGTCCAGGGCCAGAGTGAGGAGGGCTGGGAGGGAGGCCAGGGGGGATGAATTCAAGTACATGCAGCTATAGGACTTCAGTCTTTTCTTTCTTGAGGGCCTAAAGTGGGAAAGAAAGTGGAAATGTTGATATTTGTATTTAGATTTTCTTGGAAGATGTGGGAAACTTAACAAGTGTAAAGTTAAACAGTACAGTAATGTTTAGAGGAAAGTGTTTTGCTTATGAATAAAATGAGTGTGTAGTAAGGATCTGCTGTAGGTCATAGGAATTTGTCTCATTAGTTATTTTCAGTACAAAGGTGTTTAAAGGATTAGGTACTTATAAATGAGAGGAATAGAGAGAATAGTCACTTGTAACCCGGCCTTTGACACAGGCTTCTTGGAGAACTTGTAAAACTGTCCTACCAGAAGAGCTCCTACCTCTCTCACATTCTCTCACATGCAGGAGTCACCCTGGAGCATCAGGGAACTTCCATAGAAATGTTTAGTAACACATCCATTAACGCGTGAACCAGAAATCTGCTCTGCTACCACCAAGTTTCATCTGTATATTTATGCCATGTTGCACCAAGGCAGGGGCCTGCTGCTGAGGCCCAGGTCTCTCTCTCTCCCCAGTGTTGACCTGTGGCTGCATGGTGCCTTAGTTAAAAAGGAGACAATGTATAAATGAGTTATTTTTATTGTAGGAATGAGAAAATAGATCAGTTAAGTAAAGGAAAGGAAAGGAGAGGAAGGAGATAGAAAGGAGAGGAAGAAAGCAAGAGAGGAACAAAGAGCAAGAGGAGAGAGAGCAAGAGGAAGAAAGGGGAAGAGTCAGAGAGTGAGAGAGAAAGAGAGGAACAAAGAGCAAGAGAAAGAGAACGGGGCAAACCGCCCCTTTTATTGTATGGGGCGTGGCATGTCTGGCTTGTGGTCAGATGACTGGGTGTAGAGTCCAGCTATTATGCTGGGAGCTTGGGGCATTGTCTGCCTGATAGAGTACACATCTCCTGCAGAGGCAGCTGTGAGGGGTTGTGACTGAATCAAGAACCAAAGACTCAGGAGTTATGGCCAAGCTTCTTCTGCCTCCTGCAAGCAGAAATTGCCCACAGGGGACCAGGGCTCAAAGCCAATACTCTACTGAACTTAAGTTACCTGAGCAGAACACTGCCCCACATCGCCACACCAACCAGATTGACCCTGGCAAAACCATGGCTTTTGGGCTCGTTGGATAGCTCCGTGGGTAAAAAGCACACACTGCCAAGCTTTACTACCTGCATTTGAGCCCTGGGACTCATCTAATAGAGAAACTAGCTCCCCAGATTATCCTCTGACCTGCACATGTGTTATCCTCCCCTCACAAACAGAAAAGTGTAACAATTTATACATTTCTAAAACATGGCTCTTTTGTACCCTTTCTCTTAATATTATATAAGTAGCATCCAGATCTTGAAATATTTGCTAATAACAAAACAAAATCGCCAAAAGTCCACTTGCTAGTTTTCTAAACATGCACAACATGAGAAACAGCAGAAAGATAGCCTTCATCGATACATTACAAATAATTGGTGAGAGTCTAATCATGTTCATTATCATAGTTAGAAGTTGCAGTTTTAGCTTCCCAAGAAGACAAATATAAGTTGGGAGAAGATACCGAGTGTTAATACATGAAGGCCGAAATGATAGGCCAACATGCTCAATGTTTCTTTTGACCTTTATTTTCAGACTCTTGGCCTAATTTGAATCATGCTTCCCTGAGTCCTCTTCTCATTCCTGACCTGGGATTTCCCTCTTTGTTATTGTAAAATCCAAGTTGAATAAAAGTCCTGCTAAGTCAGCCTATCAAAAAAATCTTTCTTACTATCCTAGCATGTCTTCAGGACAAGAATTCTGTTGAGTCCATCTGGCAGGAATATTGCCCTTGCCTACTACTAGTAATTATCCATCCACTGACAACCACCCACTTGGTTTTGTATTTGGATTACAGGCCAGTCTCTTGCCAACTCTTGCAGTAACTATTGAGGTGGTCTCATACTCTTTGTGTTATCCTCTCCTTGAATAGTCTTTCATGTCTATAGCAAATGTCATGAATATTTGCCTTTTATTTTTAACTTTATTCATTACTATTGTTTTTTTTAATTTAAATTAATGTATGAGTGATCTATTGCATATATATCTGCCTGCCTGAAGAGGGCATCATATATCCTCCAATAGATGGTTTTGAGGCAGGGTTTCTCTGTGTAGCCCTGGCTGTACTGGAACTCACTGTAGACCAGGCTGGCCTCGAACTCAGAAATTCGCCTGCCTCTGCCTCCCAAGTGCTGGGATTAAAGGTGTGTACCACCACTGCCCGGCCAGCCATCCCTTTCTTAATGGACATCACCAAAGCCCAGATTCCTCCCTTTCCTTTTGCCTAATCCTTTCACAAGGTGTGTGTGTGTGTGTGTGTGTGTGTGTGTGTGTGGTCAGGATTGAGTACTTTCTCCTTTCACCTCTAAGGAAGGGCAATTGTGACAGTTTCCCCTTGTTTAACATTAGTGTACTTAGAGGTCCTTGTTGATTAAACTTGTAAATTTTAATTACTTACCAATAGGACAGAAAGTTGTTAAAGGGGTAGGCAATGGTGGCATATGCCTTTAATCCCAACTCATTAAATCAGCAAACTCTTAAGATGAATACAAGAAAGAAAAATAAAAAAATCAACAAGAGAAAAAAGTTACAGAATCAGCAAATACATCTTTGTAATAACCCTAAATTAAAAATGGTCTCAAAATATGAATAAAAATTGTCTGCAAGAAACTGACCTCTTGACACAAAAGACAAGGATGGGGAATGACACATCAAGTAGCTGAAATCTGATAGCAAGCAGAATTAGCTATGATTACATCAGTTTTGACTTAAAGACAAATTAGTGAAAATAAATAAAGGTTATTTTCTTAGACCTCCCAACACCCTGTTGCTGTGATGCAACATTCTGACAAAAGGAGCTTAAGGGGGCTGGAGGGATGGTTAAGAACATTAGCTCTTCTTGCAGAGGACCCAAGTTTGAATTTAACACCTGATCACTAACTGTTTTAGTCATATGTAACCCCAGTTTCAGAGGACTCTAATGCTCTCTTATTGCCTTCATGGGGACTACCTGCATGTAGTATACAAATTTACACGCAGGCATACACATAAAATTAAAATAAAATAAAAAGGAACTCAAGGGAGACAGGGCTTTATTCTGTCTTACAGTTCCAGTCCATGATGTTGAGGAATTTAAGGTAGCAATGCTTGAAGTGGCTTGTTGCTTCACATCCATAGTCAGACAGCAGAGAGCACTGAATGAATGAATTCCAGTTCTCATTTTCTCCATCTTATATGTAGTCCAAGGTCTCCTCCTCAGGAAATGGTCCCACTTATGATTGGTTTGTTTCTTCTCATATTAGTTAATGTAATCAAGATAATCTCCTCTCAGATATACCCAAAGGTCCATCTTGCAGGAGATTCTAGATACAGTCATTTTAATAATACTAACCATTACAGTCACTACATATTAAAAACCACACGAGAGTTTAAGAATTATGCCACAGGCTGGCCAGTCCAGGGCTCCCTCAACCTGCCGGGGAACAGGGTCCTAGTCAGGTAGACAAGGCGTTGGCGAAGAAATGACAAACAGAAACAGACACAAGGGTGTGCTGTAACTAAATGCAATTTGTACAAAGTAGAAATCAGGCTTATATGGTATACAGAAAACAGGGCATACTACAAAAGTCACATAGGCAGGAGATGGCTACATCAAGGTCAGTGAGAACAAGCTGCCAAGTGCAAGGTGGAGGAGTAGTGGTGTCTTTCTTCTTGGGCTGGGTCGTTCTGGCAGCCCCAAAGTAAACTCTCAGAGTCTGTCTGAAGCAAATAGCTGAAGGTCATACTTCAGCACTCCTTGGCTGTAACATAAACAATTAGTGGAGGGAGCCCTACAACTTCTAGCTTCTCACTGGCAGTAAAACAGTTTTTCTTTCTGTGTGAGACTGCTCTGATAATATGTGCCTAACTGCTATCTCTAACTCTTGATACACCCTGTCTGGTAAGACAGCTTCTTAGTAAAAATTCCAAGCTAGTTACAGCTAGGAAATCTATTAGGATTATTGGAGCACTGTGAAGGCCAGGAAATAATGTTCAATCTCAGTGTTAGCTACAACGAAATATTTCTTAGGGCACCTTTATGCCTGAATAAAGAAAGCACGCAGATATCTCCACAGACTTAGCAGAGATCAATCTGGAACACATCTGAGTTAGGAGATGTCAGCGACTGGGCTACCTCAGGAGACTGACTCCCTTTGGAGTCATAATGCTTCTTGTCCATGATTAGGTTTTAACCTTGATACTGTAGACCTACTGGGGTAGACAAGTGTGTGCAGCATCTCCCCCTTTATTTTTATTCTTTAAACGAAGTTTTAGAAGGTCCCTCCTCATCGTGGTTAGAGATCTCAGAAGAACTCTAAAAACAAATGGAAGCATAACAATCACTATTATAAGAGTGCCAATAATGATAGCAAGCAAAATTATATACTGAACCCAATCTAAGGAACTTAATGTACTTAGATTATTTTTTAATTCACTGGCCAACTCATCAATGTTCCAAGTATCTAAATGATTTTTGCTAATATCTGAAATTTCTGCCTTTAATTGTTCCATATCGTGGGAAATGTTTGTATCATTCCACACTCCCTGCAAATGGGCTTTACTGTTTTTCTTCCATAGTCTAAACAGTTGTGGTTGAACAGTAGCGGCACTAGCAGTTCTCTTGTAGTCTGTGCTGGGTGTAGCTTCTCTATTTCTGTTGTCAGCTTTCTCTGTTCTTCTCTAGTCTCTCGAGGCTCCCTAGGCTCTCTAACTACAGTGGCCAGTACTTTCTGTCTCTTATCTCTCTTTAGCTCTCTGGCTTCTTGTCTTTTTGTCTCCTTTTCTCTTTTTCTTTTTCTTTTCTGTCCCTTAACAACTTGCACTAAATCCCTCAGCAACTTGCACTAAGTCTCTCAACAACTTGTACTAAATCTCTCAACAACTTATCTTGTAACCCTTCTAACTTTTATAATATGAAGGCATAACCAAAATTTAAACAAAACCTAGTTTTTAAAACCTATTCTTTTTAAAATCAGTATCAAAAACATTACATGTAAGTTATAAAGTTTAGCTGTCAGTTCTAACATATGAATGTATTACAGTGTAATTTTGAATATATCATAAGCTAATTTTCTGTTACCAATATTACAAGCAAAAACTGCTGTCTCTTTTAAGAGCAGCTTGTATAAACACTTAGCCTTTATTAGGGCTTTTTTTTTTCAGATGTGCTTAACTTCTAGACACAGCACAGTGGCTTATCAATTCTGCTGTGTAAATTGAGACTGCTTTTAAACAAGTTAAACTAAATCAAAGTTTTAACCATTTTTTTTTAAACATGAAACACACTACAACAATCATAAATTTAAACAGTGCTCACCTCCCGATAAGCAAAGTATGACTCTCAAGGCTACAATATCCAATCATATTACACAATAACAAAACCACAATATATAAAATGTCAATACAATAACTTTTGAACCAGATAATAAATCTATTTAGTAAAAACCTACTTGGTTGTTCAGGAGTTCCTGCCCACCTACTCTGTGTTTAGCTTTTGGGCCCCACTCTCCGGTGACACCTGACCTTGGCCCCTGTGGAGCCTGTACCAGAGGAGCCAAGGTGTTGTGGGCTCCAGGGCAGCAGCTGCCCCTCCGATTACTGGGAGCAGAGTAGGAGGATATGAGGGAAAGTCTTCTTTTTCTTTTCAATTTTCACAGCACAAACTCAATAGATCTGGATCTAAAAGTGAAACGAAAGGACAAATCTACGAAGGGGGCAACAGGACCAAGTCCTCCTAGACAACAATATAGGAGACCTGGTCAGGGTGTTGCCCCCAGCAGGAAAATCTTGTCTTGAACCTCTTCATCTTGGGAATCTTTGTGTTCCAGAGAGGCAGGGCCAGTTGGACCAGTCTGTATTGTATCCAGATGGAAGACTCTGTATTCTCTGGAAAGAACACACATACACCCTCTGTTCTCGAGGTGATTAAAACATTTGGGCCTTTTTAGGCTCTAGTTAAAAAATTATTATATTGTACCTAGGCATAATTATGCCTGGTTGTAGGGTGCCATCCTTGGCATCCAATTAAAACATTTTTTAAAAATAAAAAGCATGATTTAAATAATGTGCACAGGGATATAACTCTCTCTTTTCTGTTTAAAAGCCAAACTTTTCAGAGTGCAATATGCACATTTAACAATTATTTGTCTCTGAAAAAATTAAGAAATCCCAGTAATATGGGCAACATTAAATTGTTAACAAAACATTTTAAATGCCTGACTGTAATAGCCAGTTCCAATATTTGTTCTAATCTAATTAGGAACACCAAACATATAAAATTAATGTAGGCAATGAAAAAGTATCAATAGTTACATGTGCATATTCTATTTTTATTTTTATTTTTAAATCTGAAATATTCTTTTTTTAAAAATACAAAATTGTCATCACAAGCCATTACTATTTTGATGATGCAAAGAATAAAATTATATGACCAATTGTTTTTGTGTAAAGTCTATAATCTGCTTAGTATACAAATCTGTTGTGGTATTGCCTTAAGGGTTTTGTCCAGGCAGTTTAAGATATCTTAAGGAGTTTTTAAATGTCTAAAGACAGGTTTTTTTTTTTTTTTTTTTTTTTT
>NW_022196906.1:30649584-30654499 GCF_008632895.1 Mastomys coucha | reverse complement strand
GGTGTAATGGTGTGTCCAGGACTTGCTATGGTGGGAGAATTGGGTTCTGATGTTGGCAAGTGACCTTGATTTGTGTTGTTTATGTTCTTACGCTTGCCCCCCGGCATCTGGTTAACTCTAGTGCTACCTGCCCTTGCTAAATCTGACTGGAGCCTGTCCTTCCTGTGATCCTGGTTGTGTCAGAACTCCTTAGAAACAAGCTGACTTTATGATCCTGTGATTCTGGGATCCTGGTATCCTGGGCTTGTTAAATCACCTGGGAGTGTGGCTTTCTCTGTGAGTTGTGGGACTGGCTGCAGAGCTTGTGTCCAAGGTCTGCTCAGAACACTAACCCAGACAGACCTGAAGGAACCGGAGTCACTAAGCTGGCGGAGTTCCTATGTCCCTGGTCCTGCTGGACCCAGTTACTCCCAGTGTTGGGACAGATGTTGGTTCCTGCTCACCTCTGATCCTGGGTGCATCAGAGTGCCTGGGAGTGGAGATTCCTCTGGGTGTTGTGGGACTGGCTGTGGAGCTTGCGCCCAATGTCTGCTCTGGACCCCAGCCCAGACAGAACAGAAGGAACCCGAGTCACTGGGCTGGTGGAATTCCTGTGTGCCTGGTCCTGCTGGTCCCAGTTACTCTAAAGACAGTTTTTTAAAGAAACAGTACTTTGTATAAGCATGAACAATTGTAAAATTGGAGAATTAGTAATATTTAAAAAAGAACAACTCCAAGCAATTGTAAAGTCTGAACTATATATACATAGTTCAGTTATCTGTGTCCAACACGTGATCTAATCACATACATTTTTTTTCTCCCATAGAAGGCCTGTAATGTATTTTTCATCATGGAATGCATACATAAATTTATAGGAAATATAAAAGCATGCATTTAAGCAAATTTTAACAATCTGTCTTTTGGATAAATATCAATGTTGTCTTGAAATCTTTATTATGTATTAGGCCAAATATCAATTAATATTTTGCAATAACCAATTTAATTGCTGTTTGAAGCAAGAAATATACATGTCTCATTAGGTTTTTTTTTTTTTGAATCAAACAAGTTTAATTCATTTCCTTTTCACATCACATTTATATTTGTTTGGATACATCATTACATTCACTTTGTTACTTTTAAAGCATTTTATGGTCATACATTACTATACAATAAAACAAAATTGGAATCATTATTGGTGGTACAGAGAACCCAGCAACCCCTGATGGACTGGGAACCGACAGAGAGCTTATAGACTGGTTGCAACTACAAGGAGTGGATGCAAATACAATAGAAAAGGTAAATTTCTAAATCAAAGTATTCCTATGATATTGTTGAAAAGCTGCTTATCCATACATGAATCTTTCAGATTGTTGAAGAGGATTATACACTTTCTGATATTCTCAATGATATCACTAAGGAAGACCTAAGGTGCCTCAGACTACGGTAAGAGACCCTCCCAACAGTTTAAATAATAGGGTTTTTTTTTTTTTTTCATGTGAATACCTTTTTTTTTTTAAAATGCTGGTAGCTTCCCCCTATCTTTGGATTTTATCTTTCCTATGTCATAGCAAACACAGCTCAAGGTGGCAAGACATGAAGTGATAGACCTTTGTTTACACTCTTGTTTAAATTCCTACACCTTCACACAGAGCCACCAGCATTCCTGCGGTACCATGTCCAGTAAAAGGCGATGTACTTTTTGCTTTTAAGTTAGAGATAACATTTGAAGAGTAGATGACTGGCTTCAAGTTTGCTTTTCTTATACAAATTATTGTTTTTGCAGTGGTGGTGTCCTCTGTAGGCTTTGGCATGCAGTCTCCCAGCACAGAAGACAAATGCAGGAGTCATCACAGTGAGCCAAGCTGGGGAGAAAGAGCAAAAGATACCCTACACCTGGCTCACAATTAAAGCTTCTGCTGTCAATGTACACAGAAACCCCGAGTTTACACAGAAAGACCCTTGCTCATTTAATTCAAGCACGCGTGGTTTTAGAGTATCCTTGTGTAAGTAATTGTAAGTAATGTCAACCCTGACCTAGTATTTAAAAAGTCAGCATATCTTATAGCAATTGCTGGAAAGATAAAGCATATGTACGTTATAAACTAGTGTAATTACTTAATTGTGAAAGGTTAAAAAGTGTGCATTGCAATGGGAGTACAATTTCATGTTTGTTAAATATCTAAATGGAGAAAATTAAATTATTAAATTATTTTACATTTGATGTGACTGAGTGATTTTATATAGCCTTTAATCAGAGACATGATGGTCAGTGCCAAATGGAGTCCAGCCTCCACAATTTCATGGTGGCTGCTATACATCTACCTATGCTTTGCATTAATCCCAGCATGCCTCCATGAGGGTATTCATAGCTATGATCACATCACCAAACAGCAGTTGTTCCTTTTAGTAATTGGCCCAGGATATGATGAAGGAAGGTTATAAACTCTGCACTACCCATCTCAAATCCTATATAATCCAGTATACTCTTATTCACATGAATACACCGAATACAACAATGTACAAACTGCATGCAATTTTACTCTCCCTTGATTTACATGTTTAAGACTTTTTGTTGTCTGGTAACTTCCTGTCAAAGTTGAGAGTACAGAGAGTTCCTTACAACGGATGTGGAACACCCATCCTTCTAACAGTCTCCCATTAACTGACTGACTTAAACTTGATCCACTGGTTGGCACCACGCACTTCAAAGGGAGGCTCACTGCTGTAGATGTGATAGCCTAGTTCCTCCAACGGTGGCTCTGGATCAGCCGTGGCAAACTGGGCAGCATCCTCAATTTCTTTCCTCACTTCCATATCAATCTCCTTTAATTCTTCAACACTTGCAAGATTGCTATTCACCATCCTATCCTTGAGAAGCATAATAGGGTCGCTCTTACTTCTTACTTCCTGGATTTCCTCTCGAGTGCGGTAACTTACTCCAGGGTCACTCATGCTATGTCCATGGTAGCGGTAAGTCTGTAGCTCCATCAGGATGGGCCCCTTACCAGACCTGCAATAGGTAGCTGCAAACTTTGTTGCCTCTCGGACACACAAGATATCCATTCCATCTACTCTGAGTCCAGGAATAAAATCTCCTCTTTTGTAGTAGTCTGTGCTGGCTGCTGCTCTCTCGACTGATGTCCCCATGCCATAGCGGTTATTCTCACAGATGAAAATACAAGGTAATTTCCACAATGCTGCCATATTGTAAGCTTCAAAGATCTGACCCTGATTAGCAGCACCATCGCCATACAATGTCAAACAGACCTCATCTTTTCCATTGTACTTACAGGCCAGAGCAATTCCTGCTCCCAGGGGCACCTGAGCTCCAACGATGCCATTGCCCCCATAGAAGTTCTTGGCATACATGTGCATTGATCCGCCTTTCCCTTTAGCACAACCTCCTCTTCGTCCTGTTAGCTCTGCAAGAATTGCTCGGACAGGCAGGCCCCGAGTGAAGGTGAAACCATGTGCTCGATAGGCAGTGATGAGATGGTCCGTGGGGTTTATGCCAGCCTCCAGGCCCACACAGCAGGCTTCCTGACCATCACATAAGTGACAGAAACCACGAATAATTTTCTGCTTATACAGCTGATCTGCCTTTAGCTCCATCCGGCGCACAGTCTGCATCATCCTGTAATACTTGAGCCCATCCTCTCTGGTGAGCACCGTGGTGACTGGAGGGCCCTCTTCTAGGCGATGAAGGTCACATTTCTTAATCTCAAACGTAGCATCATTTGCAAAATTACGGGAAACTACCAGCACTCTGCTTGCCGGCTTCTGTGCAGCGCCTGCCAACACGCGGGACACAGCGGCAAGCATCTTCCTCATGGAGCGCAGCAGACACTCGCGGCGGCCCCGGCACCCTGGCACTCAAAAGGCGTCTCATTAGGTTTTTAAGACATTCTTTTTAAAATACCTTTATGACTTTATCATATACCTTCTCATTAATATCACAGAAACTTCAATAATAGGATGTTAAAACTTTATTTTGAATATGAGAAAAGATGAATTTATATTAATGCTTTCTACATTTGTAGAGGGAAGAGACTGGCAGCAGGTGGCTTTTCCTGCAGGCAGGTGAACTGGTTGAACTAGTTTGTAGCTGGTTGCAAATGAGTCTTGGTGCTGCTGAGCCAGAGAGCAGCAGGCTTGGAATTCCCAGCCACATGAAAGAAACTGTCTCTAAGGAGACAGGAATCTCACCCAAAGGGAAAAGTTTTAAAACAAGAGTCAGTGAAAAACTGAATGTCTCCCATCCTCAAGGACATCATAGCTCTGAAATACATTTTCTTTTTGTTTTTATCTTTCTTTCTCTCATGTTATTTGTATAACTCAGAAATCTGTCTGTCTGTCTGTCAAATGCTAGAATTAAAGGCATATGCCACCACCGCCTGGCCAGTTTCTTGTCTCACTATTTTCACCTGCTTCTAAAATGAGCAGAGTTCCATCATTATGGAACTGTTTCCTGAGGGATTTCTGTAATCTCCCCAGGTGTCCCAGCCCCTCTTTAGCTGGAATATGCAATTTCACTCCCCCTGGGAACTTATTCTGTTTCCTCAGGTACTTATAGGCGCTGAATCCCCATCTCTTCATTACTGCAGCCTGGGTAATTATCTGCACCACCGCTGGTGAGATGTCTAGGTACAACTCTGACTGACCCATGATACCAAGATTACTCTCATTTAATTGGTTATTCTTTACCAGCGAGTCTGCAGAACTCTTTGCGAGATCCAAGCCTTGTCTGAGAAATAAGGAAAGAAAGAGGAAAGAAGGAAAAAAAAAAGTTTTACCTGCTGGAGTCCCTGTTCGGGCACCACCTGCCACAGGCTGGCCAGTCTGGGCCTCCCTCAACCCTCGGGGGAACTGGGTCCTAGTCAGGTAGACAAGGCGTTGGCGAAGAAATGACAAACAGAAACAGACACAAGGGAATGCT
>NW_022196906.1:30648168-30648926 GCF_008632895.1 Mastomys coucha | reverse complement strand
ATAATGCTTCTTGTCCATGATTAGGTTTTAACCTTGATACTGTAGACCTACTGGGGTAGACAAGTGTGAGCAGCAGAATTATATATATACACCGTGTGTGTGTGTGTGTATGGTGTATGTATGTGTGTATAAAGGTAGAGATTTATTGAATATGAACATTCAAAATAGAAAACAATCATGCATATGTTCACTGCAAGAAGACATATTTGGTATTCATGGTGTAGTCTACCATGTGCTATCAAAATTTTCTTATAAGAATACATACAAAGGACTGAAGAAATGGCTTTATGACTAAGGACTCTTGAAAGGGAACAGAATTGAGTTCTCAGCACTCACATGGTGGCTCACAACCTTTTATAATTCCAGTTTCAAGGTTGAAACACCCTCTTTTGGCCTCGATGAGTACTGCACACATTCAGACAAAATACTCACACACAGAAAAAATAAATGTTTTAAAAAATACATTCCGGGCTGGAGAGATGGCTCAGTGGTTAAGAGCACCAATTGCTCTTCCACAGGTCCTGAGTTCAATTCCCACTAACCACATGGTGGCTCACAACCATATATAACAGGATCCGATGCCCTTCTCTGGTATGTCTGAAGACAGCTACAGTGTAGTCATATGAATAAAATAAATAAATCTTTAAAAAAATACATTCAGGCCAGGTGATGGTGGCACACACCTTTAATCCCAGCACTTGGGAGGCAGAGGCAGGTGTTTCTGAGTTTGAGGCCAGCCTGGTCTACAGAGTGAGTTC
>NW_022196906.1:30642460-30648158 GCF_008632895.1 Mastomys coucha | reverse complement strand
GGACAGAAGAAGAAACAGTGCTATCCTGGCCAACTGCTTGCTGCTACATGGCCTTCAAGATCACCCCTGAAAGAAAAGCTGTTCAAATTTGCATTTAAAATATAGACACCCCCAAAATAGAGGATTTTAAAACAAGATTTAAAATAAGATTTGTCAATTAAAGAAACTGGATTTAAAAATACAAATTATGCTGAATAAAAAGAAGAAACTTTTTAAAAGATTTATTTATTTATTTTATGTATATGAGTACACTATAGCTGTATTGATGGTTGTGAACCATCATGTGGTTGCTGGGAATTTTGAATTCAGGACCTCTGTTTGCTCCAGTTGATGTTGCTTGCTTCGGTTGGCCCTGCTCGCCCTGGCTTTGCTCGCTCTGCTCTAGAGATTTATTTACTATTATATGTAAGTACACTGTAGCTGTCTTTAGATACACCAGAAGAGGCCATCAGATCTCATTATAGATGGTTGTGACCCGACATGTGGTTGCTGGGATTTGAACTCAGGACCTTCAGAAGAGTAGTTAGTGCTCTTAACCACTGGGCCATCTCTTCAGCCCAAAACATTTTTTTTTAATATAAGACAGTGAAAACAGTTGAATCTTTTAAACATGAAAACTAGTCTTGAGCAAGGTAGAGGTTCTGTGAAAGCAAACAGTCATAATAAAAAACAACTAAATGAAAGGATATGGTACCTTCACTCAGAACTTCATTAAAACTATGATTTGTGTTTAATTATGAATATAGCAAGTAAAATATTAACTATTATAAACAGTTTTAAACATAATTATTGAAGTATTTTAAAAACATAAAGCATAAGAAAAATGTTTGACTGCTTGGGGATGCTTACGTCAGTGGAGCTGAAGATGAGAATCATCCATCACTTCTGCAGTCTGCATAGATGTATATGTTTGATGTGAGAAAGCTCATTGCCTTGAATTTTGTAGTCCAGCAGTGGGTTAGAAGTTGTTTTCCACCTGTAAGAATGGAGTCTTGGATTTTTTTTAAGTCAATGAAATCATCTAGTTTTCTTAATCATTTGAGAAGGCTCTGTAACTAATTTTGAATCATAGCTAAAAGTCCCTAGTAATAGTATATATTTTCTGTTTTTTTTTTTTAAAATATTGCATTTTATTTATGCATGTGGAGGTCAGAGAAGGACTTACAGGAGTCAGTTTCCTCCTTGTACCCTGTGTGTCTTGGGCATCAAACTAGGGTTTTTAGGTTTGGTGCATTTACCCTCTGAGCCTTCTTGCTGGCCCTATGACTTTTCTCTTATAAAGATGGCTGTATGCAGTTTTCATGACCTCTCCCAACAGGTCATATTTCAGTGGTATGCCCCTGAGGGAAGGACCAGGGAATCAGAAGGTAAGAAGATAGGAAAGTTTGATATCATAAGGTCTTGAACAAGCTATGTTTCACCCCAAGCAAGTTTATCAAGAAGTACATCTTATATACTGTTTGCAGGGGCCTGGATGGGCCAACATTGGCAGAACGCTTAATCAAATAAATTAATTGGCAAAGAGAGCACAGGATACCTCAGACACAGCTGCCTTAGGATCAGAGGGGAAAGCTGAATTCTCAGAAATTAAAACCTTAACTCTTTTGAGGACCTGGCCCCAACCGCAGACCAGACTTTGTCAAGCCTGCTTCTGGACAAGGACACAAGACAAGTGTTCTCTTTGTCCTTTTATTAGGGACTCTGGGAAAGCCTTGAGTTGGCATGGCTCCCAACATTTTTACCTACTAAATTTTTTAAAAATAAAATGTCAAGTACTTATTTTATGAAGAGATACTGGATATCTTCCAAAAAGTTTAAATCATAGGAGAAAACCAAAGATTTAGTTGATTTTGACAGTTTTTAGTATTATTTCTTAATAATAGGCTGAATTTATGAACATTTAAATATTTGTTCACAATTACTATACAATTTAGTAATGTCCCAAATAGGAATAATTTCGTAAATATAATTTTTTTCTGTGGTTAAGACAATTATTATCCACCAGGCAAAGACTTCCTCCAATGGAAAAACATAAAATGAAATCTAATCATAGATTTTAAATGTCCCATTTTTACTAATGTAAGGGTCCATGATTTGCAAAGGATGATGCGCCAGACTCGAATAGTATGCAACAGCAAAGAGCATTTATTATGCAGAGAACCTACATGCAGGGGTCTACCATACATTGGGGTGGAAGGCAGAGGTGTGGACTTTGCAGGGTCAACTTAATGCCTGTTGGTGTAGGAGTGGAAGACTTTTATCTTTCTTTCCCTTGAGTGGATGGCTCTATCTCCAGGGGTATAGGTGCTTTAGTGATTGGTTAATGTTCTGGGGAGGAATTTTGGGGACTTTTGTTGAATAGCTTTCCTTGGCTTAGGCTAGGTGGTGGGGCGGCTTCCTGATTGGCTTCCCGTTAGGGATGGTTTTTCCTTGCACTGACTGTTTGGGACTTTTCCAGTTTTGAGAAACAAAAACTTAAGCCTAATCTTCCAAATTGTCAGTTATCAGCCTGTCAAGGAGTCAGCTTGGCTCTGGCTAACTCTTGAAAGACCCTTGGGGGTGACCCCCACTCAAATCTTGGGAGGACATTCACCCAAGGAATCATGAGAGAACGTCCTTGATGTAATTACAAGAGGTATATTTAATTTTCAGGGCGCCCTGGTTCGGCACTACACCTATCTCACACAGGAGATAGTGGAGCTGACCACGAGGCTTGAAAGTTAGGGGTTTATTTAGGGAAAAGGTCTGAGGGAACAAAGGGATCAGTGTGGTCATACATGATTGGCTAGTTCAAATATTAACTATTACGTGCAGAAAACAGAGTGGAAAATTCTTAAGGTTGGTGTTAATCTGAGTCAACAAAGCATCTGACCTTAAACCATATCTGAGAGGACCACATGGTCCATTACTTAGTGTCCGCCAGGCACATCTTTGCAGGCCTGGGGCCTTGGACATGTCCTCATTTGCCTAGACATGTTTTCCTTTATATTTATAGTTTTATGTCTTCTTGACCTGCCAGCTCTTATGATATCTAACAACTTGCTTGCTCCTTCCCAGGCCTATATGGGCCAGCTTGTGATGGATTCTTAGGCCCATAACTTTTCTTCCTAGTCAGCACAGGTCTAAAGCTTTAATTTTTCCTTTCATTCCCCCCTTGTTTTTCTTTTACATAGTTCTAATCATAGAACTATCTGGCTCGGGTTTTTCTTCTTGAGGCAAGGTATTATATTAATGATGTAATACCATGAGTTGCACAGCCCAATTCTTTCCCTGATGAAAGCTATAAGTCTGTTAAAAATACAAGGACCAATGGTATTTAGCAGTCCTGTAAGTGCAGAGATTAAAGATGTTAGCTAGGGAGAGGAGTTAAACCAAGTTTTAAACCAATTCTTGTCCTGAGCCCTTTCTCGTTTCTTTTGTTCTAAGCCTTCTCTTATTTTGGCTAAATTATCTTTGACTCTTCTTGAGTGATCTCTGTAAAAACAACACTCTTCTTTCAATGTAGCACATAGGCCCCCTTCTTTTAGGAATAACAGATCTTATCTTTTTCTATTTTGGAGGACCATTTTCTGAAAGGGAGGTGAGTGATTCTTGTAGGTCAGCCAAAGTCTTTTCTATTCTTTCTGTATCTGAGTTAATGGCCTCTCTTCGTTCTCTATACACCTTATGTTGTAAAACCATAACAGATGTTCTTGTAGCTGTCCCTGCAGTCTCTAAGCAGTCTTAACATAACTGTCTGGGGAACTCTTAACTCTCTTTTTTATTGTCAGGCACTACCTTACTAGCTCACAAGTTTCTTAGCTTTTTTTTTCTTATTATTTCTAGCTCTCTAGCCTCTTATTTTTTCTGACTTTCACACTAAACTTTATCTTTAAAAAACTTTCTTTTAAACGTTCTATCTCTTTATTATGTCCTTTTACAGTCTTTCTGTAACTCTTTTTTTTTCTTCCATTAAAAACATTTTTTTAACTACCTGCACTAGTTTTCTTAACGACTTATCTTGCATCTCTTTTAACTTTCGTAGTCTTTCAACTCCACCAGAAATCCAGGAATGACTGAATAATAGAGAACACACAGGGAAGCTTAACCCAGCTTCCAGAAATATAATAGAGACAGCTGGACACCTGGACAGCCCTTACTTTAAAATGTTGGAGCATCAATCTTCAGCCTTCTGGCCCATGAATGTCTGACAGACAAGAAAAACAGGAAGGACTTGCCTACTCTGTCTTGGCAGATATAAGCTGTCCTAGACCTGTGTGTCCTTTTTGGACAGTGTCATCTGTAGATGAAGAGGCAACTTTTGCCTAGTGGCTGTCTCACCAAAGCTGGATCAGTTCAAATGATGCTCAGTTTCTTCTTTGAGTCTGAGAAAGGGTACTGTCAGTCACGGACAGGTCTCTCGCCAGATGAATAAATAATATCAAATGCCATATTCTGTGGATTTCTGATGTTTTTGAAAACCAACTATCTATATAAAATAATCTGGACTATTATCTATAAATTACTCTCAATTCTTTTCTTAAAATTACTCTAATAATAAACTCAGAGCCATGGATTTGTAAATTTGGCCCTAAACTCACAGGTCTAAATATCTCAGATCTGTCTATAATATCAGCAAAGGTGGACTAGATCGAAGCCCTCTCTCTGAGAAAATAAAAGAACTATTTATAAGCCTATTTATAACTTTTACTGAAACCAGAATTTTCTTAACTGAATATAAAAACTTCATCTTTTGATTTTTAAGTACGCACAACAGAACTGTATTAGCTACACCTCACAGTCAATACCCAATCTTAACAACAAATTTTCAACTTAAAAGCTCTTACCTATTTTTTTGCACATTAGTTTAAGATGTAAATGGTTTATAATACAAGCCTCAACTTTTACCAATTACTATTACAGATATAAATATCAAAGCAAACTTTTTGAGAATAAGCTGTGTATCTGAAAAAAAAAAAACCTCAAATACCTGACTAAATTCTAGTCACACAATGTTTCTGGTTTAAATTGTCTTATATACTAATTAAATCACTTTCAATACAGGGTAAATATTTAACTCAATAACTAACTATAAGGCTTTTTATAGTTATACAATTAAATCTGGCTATTTTTTCTTATTTTAAATATTTTAGAAACATAACAATAATAACCCTCTCTAGCCCCAAAGCCCAGGGAACCGGGTAGACGACTCATCAGAGCTTCTTCAAGCTGATCGGGGGCGTAGAGATATAAGGGGGCAGGGAAGGAAAAACAGAATTAGTCTTCTTCTGATGTCTGTGTCTTAACTGGATCAAGCTGAAGTTCAGGATACCAGGAGTTCAAGCAGGCAGTTTAGATGAGGAAATCTACCAAGGCTGTATATTTCTGTAACATATAAATCTCAAAACAAGTTTTTAGTAAATATTTTAAGCATCTTTTATAAAAACAAAACTTTTAGATCTATCTGGGGGGTATTTGGGTTCTCAGTATCTTAAAGTCTCTAAATAAGAAAGTCTCTATCTCTGATATTCTAGTTGCATTTGACCAAAGACCAGCAGGCATCTCTCACTGGCTTAATAATAATAGACAATCGTATGTGCAAAACAACCTCTTTCTAGCAACAGCCATAGTTATTTCAGGTTTTTTATTATTATCATGTTTTGATAGAATTTGGATTATTTTCTATTTACTTTTTATTTCTAAGGCAAACTAACTCTTT
>NW_022196906.1:30632998-30641294 GCF_008632895.1 Mastomys coucha | reverse complement strand
AAGATACCAATTCAATAATTTCTGAGCCAGATAATAAAGACAATATTTTACCCAATTAATTTATTTTGTAAAAACCTACTTGGTTGTTCAGGAGTTCCTGCTCATTTACTCTGTGTCCCAGCAGCTGGGTCCCACTCTCCAGCTGTACCTGACCTTGAGGAGCCCATGCCAGCGGAGCCGCAGGCAGGTGCCCCTCTCGCTACTGAGAGCAGTAGCACTAGGGCTTGAATCTGAAAATAAAGCAAAAGGATGAACCCACAAAGGGGGCGACGGACCAAATTCTCCCAGACAACAGCCCACGGATGGTCTGAAAGGACTGCCACTCCTAGGCGCACAGAGCCTGCCATTTTTTCTTTAACTTTAACAGACAAATCATGTAGAACAAGATACCAAGAAACACAGAGAAAAACAATTATCACACAGACATCTTTGACCTTGCCAGGTCCATGAACACAGAGAAAGACAACTTATACATAGAGATAGACAACTGGGCCCAGTAACAAACATTAGATACACAGATAATCACAGCCAAATCACAGAGTCGCTCAGCCCGTGTACCTGCCACGTACATGGCTGCCAAGATGGACCGGTCACAAAATACACACTCACCCAAGTCTGGTCTTGAATAAACCAGCCAAACCTGGCCTTAGATGGAGTGGGTGGGATTCTTCCTCCACTCCCTCCTTGGCAAAAGGAGAATTCCGTCTCCTTTGTTCTGAAAACCAACAGTCAGCCTCTCCTGACTTCCCGATACCCCAGGTACCTCATCCAGTGGCTCCCAGAGCCTTCTCTTCCTGGAGGCTCCCAGAGCCTTCACTTCCAGGGCAGCTCCCAGAGCCTTCTCTTCCTGGAGGCTCCCAGAGCCTTCTCTCCAGGGCAGCTCCCAGAGCCTTCTCTTCCAGGGCAGCTCCCAGAGCCTTATCTAGCGGCTCCCAGAGCCTTCTCTTCCTGGAGGCTCCCAGAGCCTTCACTTCCAGGGCAGCTCCCAGAGCCTTCTCTTCCTGGAGGATCCCAGAGCCTTATCTAGCGGCTCCCAGAGCCTTCTCTTCCTGGAGGATCCCAGAGCCTTCACTTCCAGGGGGGCTCCCAGAGCCTTGTCTTGCAGCCTGCTCTTACAGCTGCTGGGCCCACAAACCGAAACAAAAAACACAACTCACAAAACACAAAACCACAAACGCAGCGGCCGCATCTCAGACACACACCACACTCATACAAACATACCTCCAAGGGGTCTTCGGGGTTCCTGGGTGTCACGTGTTTCCCTGCCAATGCGCCAACTGAAAGACCCCTGGGGGTGACCCCCACTCAAATCTCGGGAGGACATACACCCAAGGAATCACGAGAGACCGTCCTTGATGTAATTACAAGAGGTATATTTAATTTTCAGGGCGCCCTGGTTCGGCACTACACCTATCTCACACAGGAGATAGTGGAGCTGACCACGAGGCTTGAAAGTTAGGGGTTTATTTAGGGAAAAGGTCTGAGGGAACAAAGGGATCAGTGTGGTCATACATGATTGGCTAGTTCAAATATTAACTATTACGTGCAGAAAACAGAGTGGAAAATTCTTAAGGTTGGTGTTAATCTGAGTCAACAAAGCATCTGACCTTAAACCATATCTGAGAGGACCACATGGTCCATTACTTAGTGTCCGCCAGGCACATCTTTGCAGGCCTGGGGCCTTGGACATGTCCTCGTTTGTCTAGACATGTTTTCCTCTATATTTATAGTTTTATGTCTTCTTGACCTGCCAGCTCTTATGATATCTAACAACTTGCTTGCTCCTTCCCAGGCCTATATAGGCCAGCTTGTGATGGATTCTTAGGCCCATAACTTTTCTTCCTAGTCAGCACAGGTCTAAAGCTTTAATTTTTCCTTTCACTCTGTCCTCTCAGTAAGAACAGACTGGGACTTAAGATAACATTGTAAACAGAGAATCAAGCATTAATTTCATTCCAGGATATTGAATTTTGACTTTAAAAAATTTAATAATCTTTATACTATAACCAACTTAATTGATAACCCTACCTACTTCCCCCCCCCACCATCTTTCTGCAGCATACTTTTATTGATTTCCGTTATGGAAGAATCTTTACATCTCCTTTATTTGATGATTTATTATTACTTTTATAACACTAGAAAAATAGTTTTTTGATGCAAAATTAGCCTTGGTTATATTGGAATTCACTGTGTAGACCAGGCTGGCCTTGAACTCAGAAATCCACCTGTTTCTGCCTCTTGTGTATTGCCCCAGGAGAGCTTAAGAACTTCAGAATATGCAGCAATCATGCATAAGTGTCTTTCATTTACGAGTCAGACTCGGATCTCAAACCTTCTCACAGTGTAGGACAGGAGTGCGACCTTGAGCTTGGATGGCTTGGTACTTCTATGCAGCACAGTTAGAAATTCTTTGAATGCTTAGGGTGATGGGGAATAGACAGGCGAGTTAAGTCATAGTTGAGACAGGATACCATTTGGTAGGGTGGAATTGCACGGCCGAGAGGGGGATTCTTCTAACCTAAGGATTATCTTTATGGGGCTCTCAGGAACTAGTTTTATGACCAGCCAAACTGTCTGTGACCTCTGATCACCTCGCCTCTATGATTTAAACCTGGGACTCTAATCTCTGTTTTCCAAGGACAGGTACCAGCTGCACCTGGGAAGTGCCCAGGCCTTTATCAGGGAGAAAGCTAGCCCTGACACTACTGAAGCTGGGGGTGGGGGGGTGGTGGTTGTCATTTGTGTCACTCAAACTGGCACCTGTGGCTCCTTGAGTTCTCTCGGGAGCGGCCAGGGACAAGGGAAGAATCCCAGCTTTTGCTGCAGCAGGGGAACCGGGATTGGGGAAAGCAGAACTTCTGAGGGGAAATGCAGAGTCAAGCTGCCTGCACACCCCATCCTGCTTGCTATGGGAGAGAGCCTAGGGTGGGGGAAGGGAGACTTCTGTGGGAGAATGCAGAAACAAGTTCTGGGATTAAGACATGTGCTACCACTGCCTGGTTTAGAATATAATTTTAAACAAAAACCTAGCAGGTAGTAGCTAAACACACACACACACACACACACACACACACACACACACACACACAAACACACCATTTATCTGGTATCTTAAATAGTTAACAGTTTATAAATCCAAGTTAAAAAATTAATAGCCTCTTTAAAAATCAGTTTAAATTAATTCTTTGTTAAGTCACTTTGAAATAGTTTTTGTTTTAAAAAAATCATTTGCTTTCCATTAGGGTTTATGAGGCATCCAAAACAAAATAAAATTTGACTTTTTAAATTTTATTTTAATTAATTAATTAATTAATTAGTTTGTTTATTTATTTTTTATATTTTTGTTTTGGGCCACTTGTTACTTTTTTTTAAATAAATATTTTATGTAAATAAGTGTTTGGTCTGCATATAAGTATGTGCATCATGTGCATGCCTGGTACTCAGGAAGACCAGAAAAGGGCATTGTATCCCTTGGGACAACAGTTATTAGCAGTCATGTGTGAGCAAGGAATTGAATCCTGGTCCTCCTGAAGAGTAATCATGCTTTTAATCACTGAGCCATCTCTTTAACCTTACTGGTTTGCCTTTGTAGTCATTTAACAAGAATTTTGCCTAAGTTATTTTATTTTTTGTTTGATTTTTTTTTTCTTTTCTAGACAGGGTTTCTCTGTGTAGCCTTTGCTGTTCTAGAACTCAGGGTGATATTTTCTAGTCCCATTCATTTGCCTGTGAATTTCATGAAGCCATTGTTTTTAATTGCTGAGTAGTACTCCATTGTATAGATGTACCACATTTTCTGTATCCGTTTTTCTGTTGAGGGACATCTGGGTTGTTTCCAACTTCTGGCTATTATAAATAAGGGTGCTATGAACATAGTGGAGCATGTGTCCTTGTTATATGTTGGAACATTTTTTGGGTATATGCCCAGTAATGGTATAGCTGGGTCTTCAGATAGAACTGTTTGTAATTTTCTCAGGAACCACCAAATTGGTTTCCAAAGTGGTTTTACCAGCTTGCGGTCTCACCAGCAACAGAGGAGTGTTCCTATTTCTCCACATCCTCGATAACATCTGCTGTCACCTGCATTTTTGATCATAGTCATTTTGATTGGTGTGAGGTGGAATGTCACAGTCATTTTGATTTGCATTTCACTGAGGACTAAGGATATTGAACATTTCTTTGAGTATTTCTCAGACATTTGAGATTCCTTGGTTGAGAATTCTCTATTTAGCTCTGTACTCCACTTTTTAATAGGGTTATTTGGTTCTCTGGAGCCTAACTTCTTGAGTTCTTTTTATATTTTGAATATTAGCCCTCTATCAGATATAGGGTTGGTAAAGATCTTTTCCCAATCCATGGGTTGCTGTTTTGTCTTGTTGACAGTGTCCTTTGCCTTACAGAAGCTTTTCAGTGTTATGAGGTACCATTTGTCAATTGTTGATCTTAAAGCATAAGCCATTGGTGTTCTGTTTAGGAAGTTTTCCTCTGTGCCTCGGGGCTCTTCCCCACTTTCTCTTCCATTAGATTCATCATATCTGGCTTTATGTGGAGATTGTTGATACACTTAGACTTGAACTTTGTACAGGGACGTAGGTATGGACCAATTTGCATTCTTCTACATGCAGTCTGCCAGTTGAACCAGCACCATTTGTTGGAAATGCTGTCTCTTTTTCCACTGGATGGACCTAGGGGTCCTGGTATGCTGGGTATTACAGAAGGGTTTGGGGTCTCACCTGTGATCCTGTATGTGTCAGAATATCTGGGGAGTTGAGCTGCAACTGGGGTGTGGGCTGTGTAGGTTTGGATCCAGAGCAGAGGCTGTGTTCCAGGTACTGGTGCAAACCAAAAGGCACACAGGTCTCTGGCTGGGCGGGGTATCCAAGCCAAGATTTTTAATGTTACTATTTGTTAGGTCTTCTCTAATCTTCACTGTGAAAGAGAAGTTTAACACAAAGATCTTTAGTAAGCATGTATTATATGTAGTCCAGAATTAGTATAAAAAAAAAACCCAAACGTATCTAACAGTTTTATATAAGAATGTTTTGAGGTGCCTAGGAGATGGCTCAGCAGTTAAGAATGCTAGCTGTTCTTACAGAGGTCCTGGGTTCAATTCCCACTACCCACATGACAGCTCACAACTCTCTGTAACTCCATTTTCAGAAGATTTGATGCCCTTTCTGGTCTCCATGGGTACAGGCACACAGGTACTTCACAGGTAAACATGCAGACAAAACACTCCTACACATGAAATAAAATGAAATAAAAAAATAATAAAAAGGGGCTGGTGAGATGGCTCAGTGGGTAAGAGCACTGACTGCTCTTCTGAAGGCCTGAGTTCAAATCCCAGCAACTACATGGTGGCTCACAACCACCCGTAATGAGATCTGATGCCCTCTTCTGGTGCATCTGAAGACAGCTACAGTGTACTTATGTATAATAATAAATAAATCTTTAAAAAATAATAAAAAATAAAAAGAATATTTTGAAAATGAAATAATATAATTTTTATATTTCCCATGACTATAATACAAGTGAAATAAAACTTGTAATTAATATATACTTATTTAGAGTCTGTTTTTGAAGGAAATCATTATACACACACACACATATATTTATACATGGATTTATGTAAAGACATAAAACATTAAACATGTAAAACATTAAATGGAATAGCTTAATGAAATCTTTATGACTAATGAATGTTAAAGTTCTTATGAAATACTTAGTATAACCAAAGACATCACTCTAATAGATTTAAAAATTTTTAGAGTACCAGATATGAATTTATCAGATCTTTTAATACATCATCAAAATACTCACATTTGTAAATGTACACATGTGCATTTTATTTAGGCATGCCAAATAAAAATAATAATTTTAGCACACAATTAAATGAATAGCAATGAAAAACTAGTGCAATTCATAAATGTTCTTTTCTTTATACAAACAACACATAAAAGTAATTATCATACACACAGATGACATAATTACATGAAATCTAGCTGTGGTCAATAAAACAGGTAAAAAAATTGTATTCTACTATTCTACTCTCTTGAAAGTGTGAGAGGCTTAGTAATGCAGAGATCATAAGGTGAAGCTTGTCATGCAGCTCGAGGTGATGGACGGCTCTTCCTCTTCTTAAGAGCTAAATAGATTAGGAGGTGATGCCTTTACAGATAAAACAGTTTTCCTCAATGTTACTTTGGACCAAAGTCTGTTTTGTTTTGACTCATTTTTAGTGAGGCTAAATCATATTCCTCATGCTTGTGTTTATATCTTAAATAAAAAGAAAAGAAGTATATTTCTTTCATGTGTTGTCTAGATCAGGCATCATCTACTGGACTGATGTCAGTCTGGACATCTAGATATGACAATGCTGGTCTGTCTCCTCTCTTGGGATTACACAACATAGGACGTCCCATACAACTTCTTACCTAGCATTCAGTCATTACTAATGTTCAAGTGACTACTTTTTCTCTAGGCATTCCTTAAGGCCCTGAGATTATACTGCTTCTGTGCAGTGTAAAGCTGAAAGTCGTGGGTGCACATAGTAGCAGAAAGGGTGGGCAGGAAAGCAAGAAGCAGAGTGTCAGGTAGAGAGAAAAGTGCAGAAGCAGTTGTTCCTTTTGTGCTTTGTTGAAAAATAGTTTTCCACTGTGCTTTGCTAGAAGCAAGAGACTGGTTTAGGACATGTGGGCAACTAAATCTCATAGTGATTGTACTGGCTAGTTTTGTGTGTCAGCTTGACACAGGTTGGAGTTATCACAGAGAAGGGAGCTTCCGTTGGGGAAGTGCCTCCATGAGATCCAGCTGTGGGGCATTTTCTCAATTAGTGATCAAGGGGGTAGGGCCCCTTGTGGGTGGTGCCATCCCTGGGCTGGAAGTCTTGGGTTCTATAAGAGAGCAGGCTGAGCAAGCCAGGGGAAGCAAGCCACTAAGAAACATCTCTCTGTGGCCTCTACATCAGCTCCTGCTTCCTGACCTGCTTGAGTTCCAGTCCTGACTTCCTCTGGTGATCAACAGCCATGTGGAAGTAAGCTAAATAAACCCTTTCCTCTTAAACTTGCTTCATGGTCATGATGTTTGTGCAGGAATAGAAACCCTGACTAAGACAGTGATGTCCCCCAGAAAAATGATGTAGTGTTACATATGACACAGGGGTGGAGCTTAGACAAATCTAGTTTTATTTTTGGTGCCAGTGGCACTTAACAAGCACTAAGTGGATCTCTGGTCAGAAAAATAATCAAGGAATCCAAGGTAACATGAATTACGCTTAGCAGGGTAGACCTGCCAAACTGCAGGAAAACCCCACCAATATGCTTAAACATGAATCTTAGCACAAAGCCTTGGGATGTCTGCAGTGAGAAGACAGGAGATACAGCTCTTATGTGTGCATCCTTAGCAGCCCTAGGAGCTCCCCAAAGCTTCAGGGACCTCAACTTAGGTAAAACCTGGATGTGTGGCTTCAGTACAGGCAGGAGTTTTAAAACTAGTGTATGTAATATAGACATCTGAAGCATAAGGATTCAAAAGCAAAGAGCTGATCAATGAAAAACATAAGTCATTTGAACGTAAGCATAGCTTCCCAGTGAAAGGCAGTATTTTCACATGGGGGTTTTAAATTTAATTTTATGTTTTTACTTATTCACTTTACATCCTGCTCACTGTCCCTGTCCCTGTCACCCCCTCTCACAATCCTTCCCCCATCACCCCATTCTCTTCTCTTCTGGGTGTGCCCCCCCTAGCCACTGGCACTTCAAGTCTCTTTAAGGCTAAGTACTTCCTCTCCCACTGAGGCCACACAAGGCAGCCCAGCTAGAAGAACATGTCCCACATATAGGCAACAGCTTTTGGGATAGCTCCTGTTCCAGTTGTTCAGGATCTACATGAAGACCAAGCTTCACATCTGTTACATATGTGCAGGGAGGCCTAGGTCCAGCCTGTGTATGTTCTTCAGTTGCTGGTTTAGACTCTGAGAGCCCCAAGAGTCCATGATAGTTGACTCTGTTGGTCTTCCTGTGGAGTTCCTATCCCCTTCGGGGCCCACAATCCTTCCTCCTATTCTTCCATAAGACTCCCCAAGTTCTATCCACTGTGTGCCTGTGGGTGTCTGTATCTGTGGTGGTCAGCTTCTGGGTGAAGCCTCTCGGAAGATAACTTGCTCCTGTCTGCAAGACTAACAGAGTATAATTAATACTGTTAGGGATTGGTGCTTGCCTATCATATAGGGATTATTAATATCTTGATCCGACGATCTCTTTGATATGGAATTTTGCTCTTTGGGGTTTTGTGGGAG
>NW_022196906.1:30619031-30625775 GCF_008632895.1 Mastomys coucha | reverse complement strand
ACCTCAAGTTCCCGTTCGTGGAGCTCCCACGGGATGAAGTGAAGCTGTGGGCCGGCTTCCTTCAGGGTTTAGGGATGAAGAAGCCAAGTCAGAGACAGAAAGTCAAAAAATATTGTCAGAAGTTATCTTTAGTTTTGGTATAATCTCCAAACATTTTAAATAAATTTTTAATTTATTCTTAACATCTCTTTTGAACACACCTGTAGGTTTTTGAGTTCTCTTTATTATAAACTAGCAATATTATTTTTCTTTTATAGAGTGTAATTTTTATTCCAATTAAAATAGGCTACCCACTTGTGATTTAAAATAATTTTCTATGTCTTTTCCTTTTCCTTAGACTAGATATGGGAAAAGAAAAGAGAAGAGAGAGGAAAAGAGATCAACAAATGGTCAGAATTCAAAATACCTTTCAGAGGTCTAAAAGCAAACCAAAAAATGAATGTCAAAACTTAACTGCTTTTAAAGTAGCAAAATAAATACCTAAAAACAAATACTTTAAGAGCAAATTCACACAAAAAGGTATCTACAAAATAGAATCCTTAAATAATCATCTTACAATAGACAAATGACCCATCAACCAAATGAAGGGAAGTACACGAGAGCTCTAGAAAGAACTCCCCAAAATCCAGAGGAAGTAATACCAAATGGCTTATTGAAGTACCTCACTTCTATCCAGGATTTCTGTGAAAAGCAGCTTATTCTTGGAGACTCTTATGGAGGAGGTGCCATACAGTACAATGCAAAGATATAACTATGGCCCCAAAAGGAATAAGAGGGTTTATCAGCATCAAATATGAGTAATCTGGAAACATAGAACTAGGTTACCCCAGATTCCATGTTTTAACAAGGAAGTGTAAGCTTAGATTTTTTTTCAAAACCAACCTTAATTAGAGTTCTTAAATGCTTCAATCTCCCTTCTAGCTCTCTGACCAGAGGTAGGAAAAAAGGAGGGTTTAATAGGAAAAGGGAGTTTGTGGACCTGTTGTGGACCTGTTTAAAAATAGCTCTTTGGAGTAATTTGTTGTCAGGATATCAGCAGTCCAGTCTAAAACATCAAACATGAATCAGTAGCAGCAATCCAATCCAATTGGCAAATGCCAAACAAGAATTAGTAACAGTGGAACAATCCAAAAGAAACCATGCGGCAGTCTGTGGACTCAGCAAGAAGCACTCAGAATACCACAAGACGTTCTTTGGCACATTTTTCTCTGTGAAGTCATGACATGTGAAGATCAGTGAAGACCAGTAAAGTGTTGTAAGGTAAAGCAATGCAAGAGTGTATTTTACTGTCTGTTAGGTTATCTTTACGCTCTTTTTAAACATCATGTGTCCTCTCATGTGTGTGCTTCAGCAAAACATCCTTTCATGTGTCTGCTTCAACAAAACATCCCCTCAGAAGACAGCTTCCAGAAAAATATCACATGACAAAACTGAGTCTCTGAAGAAACTGGAGGGGCTGGAGAGGTGGATCAGTGGTTAAGAGCACTGACTGCTCTTCCAAAGGTCCTGAGTTCAAATCCCAGTAACCACATGGTAGCTCACAACCATCCACAATGAGATCTGATGCCCTCTTCTGGTTTGTCTGAAAATATCAACAGTGTACTTATATATAATAAATAAATAAATGTTTAAAAGCCAGGTGGTGGTGGCACATGCCTTTAATCCCATTACTTGGGAGGCAGAGGCAGGCGGATTTCTGAGTTTGAGGCCAGCCTAGTCTACAGAGTGAGTTCCAGGACAGCCAAGTCTATACACAGAGAAACCCTGTCTTGAAACAAAACAAAACAAAACAAATCAAAAATGGCAAAAGAAAGTAGAAATTTCCACTTCTTGAAAGTAGTTTCATGACTGTGGTTTTCTTTTGTAGTTCAATGTTTAGTGCTTTACTGAGTAGTCAGACATGTGCCTAGGCACATATCTCTTTTTGTGAGACCAGAAGATTAATATCTAAATGTGTCATATTGAACAGACTTTCCTTTTGTATGGAAAGTCATGGAAGTGTGTTGCAACCTTCTAAGCCTATTTTCTACTGGATTCACAATTCCTTTTAGTTTCCCAGATGTGAATCCCCCACTTAAAATATAGGCAAAAAATCTGTGAAAAAGAAACTTGATATTGCCTGACTTCTTAGGTGGGACAATAGAGGTGAGCATAGCCACTAAATCATGTAGGATTCAGGGCTATTTGTTTCATCCTTGTCTGGGTGTCATTGACTGTCCCACCAGTGTTGGATTATATGTAAAACAGTCTCTGACTTTGGGTTCTGGTCACTCCACTGCTCTTTGGTTTTAGAGTCTCACTGCAATGGGGAAGTACTGCCTGCTACTACTACTGTATCTCTCCTTGATAGTAGGTCTCCTGCAAGGTGAGGACATAGTGAATGGTAGGAGCTTGTGCTACATCAGACACACTGGCTGCTGGTAATTTGTAGCCATCCAGCGGCCAAGGATGAACTGGGTTTACCTGAAAGAGGCAAGGGTTCAGGGAAGAATGAAACCAAGATGTTGCCTCTTCAAAAACTTTATTTCTTTTTGCAAGGATTTTGGCATTTTTCATAAAATTGGAATTCCATATAACCCTATGGGACAGGGTATTGTTGAGTGAGCACATCGCACGATTAAAGGCTGGCTTTTCAAGACGGGAGGGGGATTTGTTCCTCCTGAAGTCTCCAAAGGCACATCTTGCCTTTGTACTCTTTGTTTTAAATTTCTTGCAGACTGACATCAAAGGTCAGTCCACGGTGGACTGACATTGGCATCCTAACACGTCAAATTTGTACGCTATGGTACATTGGAAGGACCCGCTCACCAATGCTTGGCATGGACCAGACCCTGTTTTGGTCTGGGGCAGAGAGTCCATATGTATTTTCTGTCAGAAAGAGGATGGAGCAGGCTGGCTCCCAGAGAGATTAATTCATCAAGTTGACTCAGAGCCACTGCCCTCTTAGCAGGTGTGCTCAAACACACTGCGGGAAAAGCTTTTTCTTTCATTTTCTTTTGTTTTAAGCTGACAGGCTTTTTCTGCCAGCTTTGAATGTGTTTCTTCCCGTTTTATCCAGAAAATTGCTTTTTCCCGAAGCAAAATAAATGATCCTACACATTGGCCCATACCCGGAGCATGAAAGCTTTGGCTATCTCTGCGATGATATTTACATCCAAAAAGCCAGTGCCATCCCAAAGGCGCTGGCCACCACTGAGTTTCCAGCATTCCAAAACTTAATGCAAATACCGAAGTTCACTGACCCTCCTACTGATTTGCATATGAATTAAGACCTGTTCCCTAGGCAACCAGCTCCAGAACCAAAGCCAAAAATTCGGAAACTCAACAGAGGCCTGCTCTGCGCTTCAGCGTCAGGATGAGTGACCTTGCAAGGACTTCTTAAAAAGCTGCTTTCAGAGAAATGGTGGCAGTTCCTGGACTCTGCGGGTTTTAAAGGAGTATCTTGGCATTTATTGTGTGGGATGGATGGTCCATATGGAAGCCTGTCTCTCTGGTGGTAGTCGACCCAGACAGAAGCACATGCCAAGTGGCTATGTCTTATCAAAGACACAATATAAGCCCAGTTTGTTGTGTCAGATGAGTTGCACGTTGTCTGAATGACGGGAAGATGGAACCAAGAGAAAAGAAAAGCAGATTTTTCCATCTGAAGCACCGTAATGATTCCCGTGCAGATCTGTGCCAAGTGATATGGCCTTAAACCTGCTTTTTAATATAATATTTAGGGATGAGATGTTGCCTCCCCCCCCCCCACCTGAGCACTGCAAGAGAGCTAACACCTTCCTTCTGCCTGAGCTCCAAAAGCAGAACTTATACCTGGGACTGAATCTGGCCACCTGTGGGGTCAAACAATAGCCTACAACACTGCAGCTCCTCCTTTAATGGAAAGATGGACTCACAGCTAGCTCCTGCCACACCTCCTGTTTGAAGACATTGCTGACTATAAACAGAACTGAACACCTGAGAAAGGAATCCACTGAGAACCTGGAGTCTCCACGTCTGCTGTTGTATTTATATTATGCATATATTATGTTTAGATATTGTGGTTTCACTTTTGTGCCTGGATATATAAACTCATTTTACCCCGAGTAAAATGTCACTTTGATACATTTACTTAGCGTCCCTCCATCTCTTTGTTCTCTGCCCATTTAATTCCATAGGTCTAGCCCAACCTCCAGTCTGAAGTAACCCACTGACTGGAGTAGAACTACTGGCCAGATTCTATATCAAGACAAGGTTCTGATAATATTCAGCACTGTATTTATTAAGGGAAAGCCCACAGAACCCACCCTTTGTTTCAGCTGGAGTATGTTGCAAAGCAAGGTCATCATGGCAGTCTAATCCTCTAACTTCCTGTGGGGACTTGCATCTGCAACCAAGGCAGATGATTCTACCAAGGTGGATGAGATCTATTGTGGCAAGTGCTCATGGTCTGCTCAGCCTTCTCAAGGCTGGGAAGGTCCTGCTCAAGGCTGGGAAGGCCACTATTCCCCCTTTTTTGTTTTTTAAAGATGAGCAGTCCCAGTAGCTGGGTGGGTACACAAGATTTACTTGTTTTCCATAATCCTGTCTAGGGTAAAGAGTGGCCAGGCAACCATGCCTATCTTAGGTCAGTGTCTATATTGCTCCTTACCTGTCATGGAGATCAAACATAGTATTGATGTACATCTCTGTCTTAGGTCGATAAGAGCTCAAGAACACTTTTACCCATCTCTGATTACTGGTCTTCTATAGCTTACTCTTTCCCATTCAGACCAAAGCCACAAAGGACATATGAATACACACGCATTGCACTTCTTCATAGTGATAAATAACTGCCATTGTAAATAGCTGAGCTTGCTGAAAGCGATCCTGTATGAAGGCAATCAATCTATTTAAAATACAAGGTCCAAAAGTTAAAAGCAACAAAATTAATTATAATTATAATTATAATGGTCCAAGCAATGTAGAAATTAAAGTTATAAAGCCATGGGGAAGTAGAGAACCAGGATTCAAACCATCCCTGATTCTGTTCTTTTTCTTTTTTCCTTTTGATTAGTCTTTCTCAAACTTTAGCCATAGAATCATTTACTATTCCTGATGATCAATGTAAATGCAACATTCTTTGTGAAGGGCTGCACATAATCCTCCCTGTTGAAGGAATAAAAGATAGAGTCCCCTCCTGTTTTGAAGGACTACCTCAGACAAGGAGGTTAGAGACTCTTTAAAATGGGAAATAGAAATTTCTATCCTTTATATATCTGTATCTATTGCTGTTCTAAGGAGCTCATAATTTTTTTCTTGCAAAACTAGGGCAGAAGCAACAGTAGCTTCTGTTCCCACACTGAGACCTATCAGTACTGAAATAGTTAATGTTGTAGCAAGTTCTTTCTTTTTTTAATTTATTTTTAAAATTTTTATTGCATTATGATGAGAAAAGTTACATGATTTCAATTTATCTGAATTTGTTAACATTTAAAAACATATTTAAATTAAATATAATTGAATCACATTCTTGTTTCCCTTTTGTACCACTGCTCCTCCCAGAGACCCTCCCTTCAATACCTACAATATCTTTTTTGTCATATTCCTTAAAATTTATAAAATATTATAACAATAAAAATAAGTATTATAAAAGTTGTTTGATATAAAACAACAATCAATTTAGCAGTCTTATGTAGGTGCTCATCTACAGCAATAGTGAAAAAACATTTTTCTCAATATAAATTTTAAATAACTCCAAACATATTTACTGTATACTTAAAAATAATACATCACTACTAGTATTTTCTTAAATGAATATGGATATATAAAGTCTTTTTGTTTGTTTTGTATTTAGTAGAATTTAAAATCTTGACTCTTACTGTGGTACAAGCCCAAAATAAGAACAATTTTTAGACACTGGGTTTCAATGTAATCAGGCTGTATTTCAATGACCCTCACATCACCAAAGGATTTTTACCTCCATTGTACCTAAGCTAAGAGTTGATAGTTCTGATGCAACAAGAAATTAATTGTAGGCTCGATTTTTGGATACAGACTTCCTGCTATGGTCAAAGCTATTTGACTTGAGTGAGTGACTTCATTCTCAGCCCACAGAGAACAGGTTACATTACATTCATTTAAGAAATGGTGTAGGTATTAAGATGGTCTATCCATAAAGTCATTCGCCAACTGTTTCAATGAACAATGGTTCTGCTTGGAGGGTGGCATAGACATTAGGTGAGGGTAAGAATTTGGTTCATTAGCTGTGATAATTTGGAAAAACATTCATCTCAGAGAAAGAGTAACTTATAAAGTCCTCTTCTTCAAACTTGATACAAGAGTTTCAAATGTAAGCAAAGCATTCAGTCTCACTTTGTTGTTCTCTTACAAGCCACCTCCCTAGTTAATCATCTATGTTTCTTTTGGGTATATAAATACTTTTGAAATATATAAGCTGTTCTGAAAACCATAGTATAGTATAAAAACATGAAATAAACAATACTGCTAATAGAGAGGCTGAGATAGGAGAAGTAAGATGTCAAGACCCTTATGTTGTACACAGCCAGACACTGTCACAACATATAAGCTGACAGTGTATATAGATTGTACAATGTTGGTCCTATTTCTCCAATTACCAAATTAGAGAAAGCATTGGATCACAATCAACAAATTTCCAATTCCTGATATTATTGGATTTCAATCGATTAGGCTATGCTGGTCATATTAATTTTCAAATTAATATATTAAGAAAAAGTAATTGTCACTTCCTGTTGTTTTTGTTGT
>NW_022196906.1:30610409-30618109 GCF_008632895.1 Mastomys coucha | reverse complement strand
TGCTATTTATGTCTTTCTTAAGGTCCTGTATCATCATCAGGATAAGTGATTTTATATCTGAATCTTGCATTTCTGGTGTAATGGTGTGTCCAGGACTTGCCATGGTGGGAGAATTGGGTTCTGATGATGGCAAATGACCTTGGTTTGTGTTGTTTATTTTCTTACGCTTGCTCCCGGCATCTGGTTAACTCTAGTGCTACCTGCCCTTGGTAAATCTGACTGGAGCCTGTTGTTCCTGTGATCCTGGTTGTGTCAGAACTCTTCAGAATGAAGCTGACTCTGTGATCCTGTGATTCTGGGATCCTGGTATCCTGGGCTTGTTAAATCACCTGGGAGTGTGGCTTTCTCTGTGAGTTGTGGGACTGGCTTCAGAGCTTGTGCCCAAGGTTTGCTCAGAACACTAACCCAGACAGACCTGAAGGAACCGGAGTCACTGGGTGGGCAGAGTTCCTATGTCCCTGGTCCTGCTGGACCCAGTTACTCCCAGTGTTGGGACAGATGTTGGTTCTTGCTCACCTCTGATCCTGGGTGTGTGAGAGCACCTGGGAGTGGAGCTTTCTCTGGGTGTTATGGGACTGGCTACAGAGCTTGCACCCAAGGTCTGCTCTGGACCACTGCCCAGGCAGACCAGAAGGAACCCGAGTCACTGGGCTGGTGGAGTTCCTGTGTGCCTGGTCCCGCTGTACCCAGTTACTCCCAGTGCTGGGACAGATGTTGTTTCCTGTTCACCTCTGATCCTGCGAGTGTCCAGCAAGTTCTTTATTGAGTTGAGAGAAGTCTCCATTCCAATGATCCAAGAGCTTGTCATAAGAATGATAAATAAGCCTACAAATAAGTTGAACCAAGACACAAAAATCTTTGGACCTATGAAACACTTGTGTATGAATGCAGCGGGTAAGGCCTGTGGAACAAACCCGTTATCTGTCTTTTGGAGGAATATGATAAGATAAAGAGATGGAAACAATAAATGCTTGATTTCATAAGCTCTGTCTTTTACTTTTATGAACTTTTCCTATGCGGATACCTAGTCCAGAAACTTTGTATAGGGAAAGACTTATGCCAGATTTCTGGTTCCATTGAAAATCAGAATTGCTGTTAGAAAAAGAAACATTGCTGGGAGGCTGGAGAGATGGCTCAGTGGTTAAGAGCACTGACTGTTTTTCTGAAGGTCTTGAGTTCAAATCTCATCAACCATATGGTGTCTCACAACCATCCGTAATGAGATCTGACACCCTCTTCTGGTGTGTCTGAAGTACTTACATATAATAATAAATAAATCTTTGGGCTGGAGCCAGCAGGGCCAAAGTGAATGGGGCCTGGAGCAAACAGGCTAGAGCAAGTAGGGCTGGAGCAAGTAGGGCTGGAGCAAGTAGGGCCGGAGTGAGCAGAGGTCCTAAGTTCAATTCCCAGCTCACAACCATCTGTACAGCTACAGTGTATTCTTATACATAAAATAATATAAATAAATAAATAATAAATTGAGAAAAAGAAACATTGCTGGATAATAAAGCAACACCTTCATAGTAAGGAGGTGCTATATTATAGCAAAGCCAACAAGAGTGAGTAATATTAGGATAAGTATGCACACAAAACATACCCACCATTAATTCTTTAAGAGGAATAGTAACTATAGAAAAGGTAATGGTGGCAACTGTAGGACTATGAGGGATACCAGACACCAGATACCAGAGAAGAAAATAGAGAAGTGGTGGTACTCTTGCTCCTTTTAGCACTATTCTTCCTTCTACCACTCTTATTCCTCTTTTTGGGCTTAGTTATGACCTTATTAGGTCCTACTGAAAAGGAGATGGGCTCCTTATAAAGTCAAAGTCCCCAAGTTTTTCCTTTTAACCAATCTTCCTTAAGCTGTCTTCCTGAATTAGTAAAGCTTACCCATAAAGGGTTTCAAGCCCCTGAATATCCACAGGTAGAACTAAACAATTTGGATCTGCTTATGAAACACTCCCAATTATATGAACTATTTCTTTCAACAGAAATCAGATCCCAACTGGAGGAAGGATTCCTCCTAACCTTACCTGTGGTAACACAATTCCAGTCATAACAGAAAAAAATTATGAAATCCTCCACATTGATATTGTTTATCTCTTTTAATTTGACCTTTACGGTAGATCAGTATTTAAAAGATGACAGTGAGGAAGGAGTTGTCCACATCCTATATCTACATGTCTTGCCTTGTAAGTATTCTCATATATAGGGAGTGACTGATGCAAGGCACCAGAGGCTGTGGGAATGTCCTAGGTATTTAATCCAGGTGCTAATTCGCAAAGATCAAACACAAAGTCTGGTCACCAGGTATATGGGGGGTGGTTGTGAGAATTGATAGAAAACACTTACTCTCTAGTAAGGGTAGAGACTACACTCCAGGTTAACTTAGCTGGCTGATAGGGATTTCTTCATCTTTGGTATCATCATCATTAGAAGGGTCAGGATCCATGTCTGCTTGATGAATCAATCTTTCAGGAGCCGTCAGGCTCCATTTTCTTCCTGTGAAAAAACACAGACAGAACCTTATCCTCATTTTAAAACAGGATCAGGACCATTCCATGTATTAGTTAGGGGGTCTTTCCATTTAACCATGGCATATGACCTGGAAGTCACTAGATGCCAGTGGTGATATGCTGCAGACTGACCTTTAGCATCAGTTTGCAAAAAATTTAAAACAAATAAGACAAAAGCAAGGTGTGCTTTTGGTAACCTTGAGGGATATAACTCCCCCTCTTTTGCTTTTAAAAGCCAACTTTTCAGAGTGCAACGTACACATTCAACAATCTCTTGTCCCATTGAGTTATCAGGAATTATAGTTTTATGTACAATATCAAATTCATTACAAAATGATGTAAAGTTGTTTCCAGTATAAGTTGGCCCATTATCTGTCTTGATGACTTTAGGTAATACCATAGCATTGAAGGTTTGTAAGCCATGATCAATTACATTTCTAGAAGATTCTCCCATACGTAGAGAAGCAAAAAGGAATCCTGAACTAGTGTCAATACAGACATGTATATATTTCATTTTCTAATTCTGTAAAATTAATTATATCCATTTGCCAAATATGATTAGGCATAAAGCCTCATGGATTAATCTCTAAAAGAGGAATTAGAGACAATGTAAGACAGGGCATGTTTTACAATCATTCTAGCCTGCTCCTTAGTGATCTTATGTTGGAGCCTCAAGGTGTGACTAGAGAGATGAAATTTATTATGATCATGTCTAGCCAATGCAACAGGATCCAAAACTAAGGCTTCTCCTATAAAAACTCTGTCAATGAGATCATTGCCTGTAGCTAAAGGTCCAGGAAGATCAGAATGAGCTCATATATGACCGATATAAGAGGGATTTTTTTTCTGAGTAAGAGTGAAGTTTTGTAGTTGTGAAAACAGTGTTCTGGTTGGTGTATTGAAATGAAATGTACTACAAGTTTCCAATAGAGGAACAGACTGAGCCACATATAGGCTATCAGTAAAAAGATTAAAAGTATCATTTACAGACTGAAAAACATTCAGTATTGGTGTTCTGCTAGTTGGGCAGAGAGTCCAGAAGTCTCTATGACTATTTGTTGATTATTTATGAGATGTCTGTTATGTTCTTTAGAGGAGCCATACATAAAAATTAAAATAGCATTATGTAGAGGCTATAAAGATATCATATTAGGAAATATTATCTTATGTACATTTAAAAATTTTAGCAACCTATCTTGAGGGTAATGATTATCTATAATACCTTTAAGTCCTTTTTGAGCAAGCAACCAATCTGTACTATGCTGCTTTAACCAAATATTTTGGTCCACATTAAAAGGCTGGATAATGATATCTGGTTCTTTGCCAAAATAAATTAGTACCTGTTTCTTCCAACTATCATCACATGGGATACTGCCCCATAATATGACAGAATATTACATTTAAGAGATATCCTTGAATGTATCCACATAAGAGGAGCCCTTTGCCATAATAATCCTGTAGGTGTATGAGTCATATTAAAAATCAACAAATGTAAAGGCAACGAATAATATATATAAGTAACAAATTGTTTTTCAATAGCTCTTTCTACTTGTTGTAAGGCCAAAAATCCTTCTGAGATTAAAGATCAAGGGGTGGTAGGATCAGCACTCCCTTTAAGAATATCAAATAAGGGTTTCAATTCTCCTGTATTAAGCTTTAAATAGGGACAAAGCCAATTGATATCATCTAACAGCTTTTGAAGATTATTTAAAGTTTTAAAACTGTCTCTACAGACAATTATCTTCAGGGGATAAATGGCTTGATCTGTAAGTCTAAGGCCTAGATATTATAAAGATCCTGAGTTTTTACTTTTTCTGGAGCTATTTATAGTTCTTTATCAGCTAATGTCTGTTTCAAATCTCTGTAACATAAAAGCAAATCCTGAGGATCTTTTCCTGCTAACAGGATGTCAGCCATGTAATGTATGATGTATGTTATTGGCCATTATTGTCTTATAGGCTGAGTGGCTGGTGCCACAAATTTTTGACATAATGTAGGGCTAACAGCCATGCCCTGGGCAAGAACTATCCATTGGTATATTTTCATAGGTTCTTTAAAATTGATAGAAGGAACACTGAGAGCAAATCTTTTGCAATCCTGGGAATGCAAAGGAATAGTGAAGAAACAATCTTTCAAATCTACTACTGTTTTATAATATCCTTTAGGAATGTCTACTGGAGATGGAAGCCCAGGTTGTGAAGCTCCCATAGGTACCATGGTTTCATTAACCTTTCTTAGATCTTGTAGCAGTTGCCATTTACCAGATTTTTTCTTGTTAACAAATATTAGAGTACTCCATGGAGACTGGGATTCTATTATACACCCTGCCTCTAGTTGCTCCTGCACAAGTGAAGAGGAGGCTTCTAGTTTTTATTTAGATAAAGGCAACTGATCAACCCACACTGGAACATTATTAAGCCATTGAATTTTATCAGCACGGGATGCAGGCAAAATAGTGGCCATTATGGAAAATACCCTAAGCTTCGAGTGTTACAGTGAAGCTTAGGCCTTTCAAATTTCTTAATGCCTTGTCCTTTCTTTCCTAGCCATTGAACAGGCAAAAATCCTTGTCTTACAATTTGTTTAGTCACTATTTTATTAGGATTGCATATCATAAGACCAATCTGTGATGAGAGATCTCTTCCCCTCAGGGTAATATGCAAATGTGACATGATTTAGGGTTGAACTTGTCCTGAATTTCCTTCCTCATCTCTCCAGGTTAGAAGTTTAGAACTTTGTTTTGAATTATTGGTATCCCTTGAAGATGAGGACCATGAAGCTCACCTTGCTTTGCAACATAATCCAGCTAAAACAAAGGATGGGTTCTGTGGGCTTTCCCTTAATAAACGTAGTGCTGAATATTAAACTTTATCTTTAGTCTTTATCAGAACCTTGTCTTAGCTTCATTCTCTCATCCCACCTCAGCTCTTTTTCTTCTAAATCGGCTTCCTCCTCTGGATCTAATTCATCATCTATGTCCCCAATTTCCTTTATCTGAGCTCTAAAAGGTATACAAAATTTGTACTTCTCTGACATAGAGTTGAGAGAGCCTTTTTCGGTGGAAGTCCTCTCTGACAGGCATCCTTCCTAACATTCTTCATGCTGTTCCTTGGCAGTAGCTAACACATACATGGTCTCTCTATCTTTTTTATTATCAATAGCATCTTTTATAAGCACCCAGAAGCAGAAGGTGGTAGGATCTGCCTGGGTGATTCTCAGAACTTCTCTGACTTTTTCCCAGGTTTCCTTATCCAAAGTTCTTTCTTCTGGAAACCATGGTCAGCATGAGTCTATCTGAATTAAAAAGTTTTCTAATGTCTGTTTTGTAAACCCTGCTCCTCTTGTCTCAAGCAGCTCTTTTAGGCTGTGGACAAATGTCTGTTTAGTATTCCCCTGCTCCATTGCCCTGTCAGGTCAACATCTCTTCACCCTAGCTAGTATCCCCTCAAATGCAACTCCTGTGACAATAGCCTAATACAATATCCCTAAAAGGTAAGATCTATGACTAGTGCTAGCATCCAAACAAGAAAAGAAGTCATTAATGCTGTTTGTTGCTTACCACGATTCATGGATTCTTTTACTTTTTCTGTTTCCTATGGAGCTCCACCCAAGACAGCATTTCTCAGTGGGTCACGTGTTTTCAGGCTGCATGTTTGGGTGCCATCTGTAGCCATCCATTGGCCAAGGACAAAGGTTTTACCTGAAAGGAGGGCTGGAAATAAAAAAGAGGTGGGGGGGGGGTTGTGTGTGAGAGAAGAATGAAGCCACGACAAGGTTCTGATCAAGGCTCCAAGTTTAATATTCAGCACTGTGTTTATTAAGGGAAAGCTCACAGAACCCATCCTTTGTTTCAGCCACAGTATGTTGCAAAGCAACATCAGCATGGCAGTCTAATCTTCTAACTTCCTGTGGGGACTTGCATGTGCAACCAAGGCATATGATTCCATCAAGGTAGATAAGGTCTATTGTAGCAAGTGCTCAAGGTCTGCTCAAGGCTGGGAAGGGCCTGCTCAAGGTTAAATAATTGTTAAACCTTGGGATGTGAGGAACATGGGGTAGATCCCTATACTAATCACCAGAGCCTTTATCCCCACAATCTCTCTCTTTCCTATCTCCGCCATGCATACTTCAGTCCTGTCTCTTTCCTCCCCGTACCCTTCCTCCTCCTTTATTTTTCTTCCCCCAGTTTTCTCCTCTTCATTGTCATCTTCCTTTTCTTATTTCTTCATCCCTTCACCTCCTGCCTAAAGTCTAATCACAATATTTTCTGCTCCCCCAGCATTTCTTAAAGATAGCCCTAAATTAGGATTTCAGGTTGGACAAAGATGGTTCTTGATAGCGCAAAGACAAAATATAGTAATAGTTTGGTAGGATGAACAGATATATTTTAGAGACTTGATATTCCTTCTTTCATCTTCAGACATTCCAGGGACAATGCTTTTGCTCTCAGGCAGTTTCTGTCCAGGAACCAGGTTGTCTGTGTAGGAATCAGTTTATCATGTAGCCAGTTCCTTCCTCAGCCATTTTCCCTTATTCATTGTCAGGGCTGCAGGTTCAGCTGCCTTTTGGAGGTTGGGCCCAGAACCTCTTTCAATTGTGTTTTCCTTTCTAGCCCCAAATTATGTCCATTGTGACCATATCAGCAGTACAGGTGTTTATGTGAGACAGTGTTGAAAGTTCCCTCAAGAGTACAAAGAACATGCACTTGTGAACAGTTATTAAAAGTATGTATCATGGGTCTGGGCCAGTTGGTGCCCTGAGCAGAGCTTTGGCACAAGCTCCACAGCCAGTCTCACAACACCCAGAGGAAGCTCCACTCCCAGGGTACTCTAACACACCTAGGATCAGAGGTGAGGAGGATACAACATCTGCCCCAATACCAGGAGTAACTGGGACCAATAGGATTAGGCACACAGGAACTCCACCAGCCCAGTGGCTCAGATTGCTTTCAGTCTGTCTGGGCCAGCCGGTGCCCTGAGCAGAGCTTGGGTGCAAGCTCTGCAACCAGTCCCACAACACCCAGAGGAAGCTCCACTCCCAGGTGCCCTAACAAGCCCAGGGTCACAGGATCCCAGAACCATAGGATCACAGAAGCAGCTTGACTCTGAGGAATTCTGACACAACCAGGATCACAGAAAGGACAGGTTCCAGTCAGATTTAGCAAGGGCAGGTAGCACTAGA
>NW_022196906.1:30607038-30609263 GCF_008632895.1 Mastomys coucha | reverse complement strand
AATTCCTCCCATCACATAATAATCAAAGCACCAAATGCACTAAACAAAGAAAGAATTTTAAAAGCAGTTTAAAAAAAAAAGGTCAAGTAACATATAAAGGCAGGCCTATCAGAATTACACTGGACTTCTCACCAGAGACTATGAAAGCTAGAAGATCCTGGGCAGATGTCATACAGACCCTACAAGATCACAAATGCCAGCCCAGGCTACTATACCCAGCAAACTCTCTATTACCATAGAAGGAGAAAACAATATATTCCATGACAAAACAAAATTTACATAATATCTTTCTACAAATCCAGCCCTACAAATGATAATAGATGGAAAATACCAACACAAGGAGCAAAACTACACCCTAGAAGAAGCAAGAAAGTAATCTTTCAACAAATCCACACAAATCTAATTCCACCTCTTACAACAAAACCAACAGGAAGTGACAATTACTTTTTCTTAATATCTTAATATGAAAATTAATGTTACCAACATATACTAATCGATTGAAATCCAAAAAGCATGAGGAATTAGAAATTTGTTGATTGTCATCCCATGGTCTCTCTAATTTGGTAATTGGAGAAATAGGTCCAATATTATACAATCCATATAGATTTTCAGCTTGTTTGTGACAGTGTCTTGCTGTGTACAACATAATGGTCTTGAGATCTTGCTTCTCCTATCTCAGCCTCTCTATTAGTAGTATTGTTTATTTCATGTTTTTATAGTATACTATAGTTTTCAAAACAGCTTACATATTTTAAAAGTATTTATATAACCAAAAGAAATGTAGACTATTAAATTGGGAGGGGGCTTGTAAGAGAACAACAAAGAGTGAGACTGAATACTTTACTTGACGTTTATAAATCTTGTATCAAGTTACCACAGTAAGAGCCAAGTTTTTTTTTAATGAAATGAGTGATATTTTATTGTAAATTTCAAAATGTAAATTCAATTTAAATAAAAGACAACTATATTGAAAGATACACACATTTAAACTAATATACATATTATACATTTTAAATATCTATGAAAATATCTTAATGCTCTATTAATATGTACAAATTTTACTACTTATATGTGAACTAAAATAAACAAAATAAATATTTAGGTACAAATATAAAATGTCAAAGGTTTACAACAACTGTTCTAAAGCTAATATTCATGAAAACACCTTAGAGTATTTACAAGCAAAAGGTGAGAAGTTAACATTAAACATGTATAAGACTCAGTAATGAATGTATTTACAGGAAAGTGGTCCTGAAGTACGTATTACAGACAAATGAGATTAGGTCATAAAATAGAATTTGTGTATATCTAAGTGTTTATGTTCCTACTTATTCTGAATATCAAAGCTGAGATTTACTTTTTGCAACAGCAAAGACTAAGACACCGTCCTAAAATTAACTGCTTCCAGTTGTATATGCAGTGCTTCACTTTGTAAGATTGGTTTTATAGTTGATCAAATAAAACGTAAGTAGATTTTACATTCTTCCTAAGCCTAGAAATCTGATGGAGGCAAGACTAGGCAAATTCCCTTCTTCCCAAAATGTACACCTTTGTTTTTGACAAACAAAAGCTGCAGGAGAGAAAAGCAAGAGAGTACAACTAAGAGAGGACAGATCAGTTCTCTATCTCTTGGGAATGTCCTGGGTTTTGCTTGGATGGTTCTAAACAATGATTTAGAATATGACAGTGGCTAAAATGGTGTCTAAAGCTTAGGGTTCCGCTGAGGAAGAATTTCATCATCTTCATCTGTACTGCTAGAATCTGAGGTGCTAGAGTCTTCCTCTTCACTATCATCCGTGGTATCTTGCCTGGACGCCTGGGAGCCACCATGATGACTCTGTTCCATCTCTGAGGAATCTGGAAGAGCCAAGATTTTAAGCTCTACTAAATACAAAGAAAACAAGCAAACAAAAACACTTCATATATTTATGTTCATTTAATAAAATATTAGGATAAGAAACTCAGGGGACAGCAGATGCTGGAGAGGTTGTGGAGAAAGAGGAACACTCCTTCACTGTTGGTGGGATTGCAAGCTGGTACAACCACTCTAGAAATCAGTTTGTCATTTCTTCCGGAAATGGGACATACTTTTACTGGAGGACCCAGCTATACCACTCCTGGGTGTACCGTTCCTGCTGACTCCATTGGGACCCCTCAATGAACTCCCGAGGCAGCAGCTTGGCTTGGCCCACCAGGTGTCTGGAGCCAGCTCCAGGGATTAAGCC
>NW_022196906.1:30601956-30606481 GCF_008632895.1 Mastomys coucha | reverse complement strand
TGGATGGATCTGGAGAATATCATCCTGAGTGAAGTAACCCAATCACAAAAGAACACACATGGTATGCAGTCTCTGATAAGTGGTTATTAGCCCAGAAGTTCAAAATATAGGAAGAACAACCCACAAACTACAAGAAACTCAAGAAGAAGGAAGACCAAAATGTGGGCATTTAATTCCTCCTTAAAAGGTGGAAGAAAATACCTATGGAAGGTGTTGCAGAGCCTAACTATGGAGCAGAGACTGAAGGAAGGACAAGCCAGCCTAATATAGCTATCTCCTGAGAGGCTCTGATGGTATCTGACTAACACAGATGTAGAGGCTCACAGCCATCCATTGAACTGAGGACAGGGTCCCCCAATGAAGGAGTTAGAGAAAGGACCTATGGAGCTGAGGGGTTTGCAGCCCCTTAGGATGAACAACAATATGAACTAACTAGTACCCTCAGAGCTCCCAGGGACTCAACCACTAACCAAGCACTATATATGGTGGGACTGATTGTTTTGTCAGCATGTGTATAGTAGAGGATTGCAAAGTTGATCATCAATGAATGGGAGGAGAGGCCCTTGGCCCTGTGAAGGTTCTGTGCCCCAGTGTAGGGGAATGCCAGGGCCAATAAGTGGGAGAGGGTGGGGTAGCAAGCATGGGGAGGGGGGAGGCAACAGGGGTTTGTTCTTGTTGTTTTTGTTTGTTTGTTTGTTTGGGGGGAAACTGGGAAAGGAGAAATCATATTACATGTAAATAAAGAAAATATTTAATAAAAAATAAAATATTAGTAGTGAGGTATTATTTTTAAATATGCAGTTAATACATTTGGAGTTATTTAAAGTTTATATTGAGAAAAACATTTGTATTTTCAGTATTGCTGTAGACAAGCATCTACATAAGACTGTTAAATTGTTGTTTTATATCAAACAACTTTTATAGTACTCATTTTTATTGTTACAATGTTTTATAAATTTTTAAAGAATATGACAAAAAAGATATTGTAGGTATTAAAAGGGGGTCTGTGGGAGGAGTTGGGGTACAAAAGGAAAACAAGAATGTGATTTAATTATATTTACTTAAAATATGTTTCTAAATGTTAACAAATAAAGATAAATTGAAATCATGTACCTTTTTTTTTTTTTTTTGGCTTTTTGAGACATGGTTTCTCTGTGTAGCCCTGGGTGTCCTAGAGCTCACTCTGTAGACCAGGCTGGCCTTGAACTCAGAAATCCGTCTGCCTCTGCCTCCCAAGTGCTGGGACTAAAGGCATGCACCACTACGCCTGCAGATAAATTGAAATCATGTAGCTTTTCTCATTATACTACAGTAAAACTTAATAAAAAAAAGGTATGCATCATGAATGGGCCATGGTGAAAGTATAGACTTCTGTCTTCCCAGTTTCATAACTTATTGAATAACATTAAGCTTACTAGGTATGTTGACTTCATTGGCTTCACTTTTCTGAGTAATCCCAATATCCTTTAATAGATAATCATTGGCAAACATAGGGTTTTCTATTCCAATCTTAATTTCTAATATGAAATACATACTGTGTGCACAGCAATTTATCTCTCTATATTTTATTGTAGGTTACAAAATGGTTACAAAAAGCTAAAGACACTGTAGAGTAACTCAATAGGTATAAAGAGTCCTTACTGGAGGAATAGGCAAAGGGTTGTTTTGATGTAGAAAGTCAATCTTAAAGGTTAAACAAGGAGTCTAGCTGGAGAGCTATTAGAGGAGAGCAGAGCCAAGATTCAGGATCCCAAGGTTGAGCTTGGCCACAGCATTGAATAAAACTGATGAACGAGACACAGGACTGTGAAGGACATAGACATGAGGCCCAGGATTGTACCATTACAGGCTCATAGGGCTGTGGAGGCAAGAGACAGGACCAAGTTAGGTGATGAATGGATATATAGATACAGCGATTTGAATAGTCCTTTTCAGTAGTTGGGATTGAGCTGAATTGAAGTGCCCAGGATAGTCCAGAGTTCTGTTGGTCCCTGAATGACAGGTTGGTTGGGCTATCTACATTTCAATGTTTGGTGTCTTCCTTTTTATGAGGTCCAGATGAGAATGTGACACCATTTGGTGGTCTCATGATGTCACTAGCTTCTTTGTCCTGTTTACATTTTGTTGTTGTTCTATTTTGTATTTTTCTGCTACAGGTTTAATATACTTACATTCTAATACCTTCCATGTCTGCATTGATAAGTTTATAAGGGGTACATTTTTAAAGTTTTTGCATAAGATTTATCAGTGCATGCCTTATATATCAGTGGTGCAAAGCAGATGGGGGTGTTTACTGATTTTGAACTGAAAGTGGAGCTAAATCCTGCTTATGCAATGAATGACTCCCTGATCTACTTCGACTTGAGCTTTGTGCAAGGTGAAAAATATGGACCTATTTTCATTTTTCTACATACAGATTGCCAGCTAAACTAGCACCATTTATTGAGGATTTTTTCCCATTGTATATTTTTGGCTTCTTTGCAAAGATCAAGTGTTTTTAAGTGTGTAGTTTTATTTCTGGGTCTTCAGTTCTATTCCATTGATCAATGTATCTGTCTTTGTACTAATACCATGCATTTTTAAAAAAAGATTTATTTATTTTATGTGTGAGTACACTGTAGCTGTACAGATGGCCATAAGTCATCATGTGGTTGCTGGGAATTGAGCTCAGGACGACCCCACTTGCTCTGGCTTAATACACTGTAGTTGTCTTCAGATGCACCAGAAGAGGGCATCAGATCTCATTATGGGTGGTTGTGAGCTACCATGTGTTTGCTGTGATCCAAACTCAGTCAGTGCTCTTACCCACTGAGCCATCTCACCAGCCCCACCATGCAGTTTTTAATCATGATTGTTCTGTAGTATAGCTTGAGGTCAGGGAGGGTGATTCCACTAGAAGTTTTTTTCCAAGAATTGTTTTTGCTATTTTTTTTTTTTTTAAGAATTGTGTTGGGATTTTGATGGGGATTATGTTGAATCTGTAGATTGCTTTTAGTAGGATGGCCATTTTTTACTATATTAATTCTGCCAATCCATGAGCATGGAAGATCCCTCAATTTTCTGAGATCTTCTATTTCTTTCTTGAGAGTCTTGAAGTTCTTGTCATACAGATCTTTTACTTGTTTGGTTAGAGTTACTGGTAAAAGTACTCTGGAAAATCAACCTGTAGGTTCCCAGAAAATTGGAAAGAGATCTACCTGAAGACCTAGCTATAACACTCTTGGGCATATACCCAAAAGATGCTCCACCATGCCTCAGAGGCATGCATTCCACTATTTTTATAGCAGCCTTATTTGTGATAGCCCAAAGCTGGAAACAATCCAAATGTCCCACAACAGAAGAATTGACACAGAAAGTATGGTTCATTTACACAATGGAATACTACTCAGCTATTAAGAATGAGGACATCATGAGTTTTGTAGGCAAATAATGGAACTAGAAAATATCATCTTGAGTGAGTAACTCAATCCCAATAGGATATGCATGGTATGTGCTCACTAATAATTAGATATTAGCCAAAAAAGTACAGAATTACCAGGATACAAACCACAGAACTCAAGAAGGTTAACATGAGTAAGGGCTCAAGTGAGGATGCTTAAATCACACTTGGGAAGGATAAGAAAGCAATCACAGGAGGGGTAAGGGAGGGAGAGACTTGGGTGAGAAAAGTGACAGGGAGGGGAAGAAGGGAAGATGATCAGGTACTGGGGCAGGGGGAACAGAACTGAAGCCCTCAGGGCCAGTAGAAAGAATCAAAACAGGCAACCTTGGGAGGTAGGAGGTGGGGGATCCTCTAGAATGTACCAGAGACCTGGGAGGTAAGAGACTCTCAGGACTCAAAGGGAAGGACCTTGGATAAAATGTCTTACAGTGGGGAGAGTGAACTTGTAGAGTCTACCTCTAGTAAAAAGACAGGGCGTCAAGTGGAGGGATGGGGCTGTCATCCCAAATCAAAAACTCTGACCCAGAATTGTTCCTGCCTGACAGAACTGCAAGAACAAAAATGGGGAAGAGCCTGAGGAAAAAGGAAGTCCAGTGATAGGCACAAATTGGGATCCAGCTCAGGAGAGGACCCAAGGCTTGACACTGTTACTGATGTTATAGTGTACTTACAAACAGGGGCCTATCATGACTACCTTCTGAAATTCCCAACAAGCAGCTGAAAGAGTCAGATGCAGATATTTACATCCAACCAATGGATAGAAGCTGATGACCCCTATGGTTGAATTAGGGAAAAGCTAGAAAAAACTGAGGAGGAAGGTAAGCCTATAGGAAGACCAGCAGTCTCAACTAACCTGGACCTCTGGGATCTCTCAGACACTTAGCCATCAACCAGGCAGCATACACCAGCAGATATGAGGTCCTGGACACATATACAGCAGAGGACTGCTAGGTCTGGACTCAGTCAGAGAAGATGTATCTAACCCTCATGAGACTCAGGGCCTCAGGGAGTCAGGAGGTCTGGGAGTGGAGTGGGGGTGGGGACATCCTCTTGGAGATGGGAGGGGGTCAGGGGAGAAAGAGT
>NW_022196906.1:29971881-29972446 GCF_008632895.1 Mastomys coucha | reverse complement strand
GAGACAATAAAGTAGAGTTTTTTTGTTACTAAAGTCATGGAACTTATAAAATAATTACTATCTGGCTTACCTATTCCATGTAAAGTTATTATATATTTAAAGTTGTTTTCCTCTCTACATTCCTTATAATTTTAAAGATTAAAAATATATTGCCTTTAATATTGGCTAAAAAACTTACATTTAAATTCTTTGTCTCTACTCAGTACATAAAGCTAAAGCCTTGATTTTTCTCAATATTAGCCAATTTTTCAAGCCTCAGATATATCATATAAATTAATATGTAAATAATTATGTTGCTTATTTCAAGTTACTCTTGGCTAGACCACATTTTAAACATCTTTAAAAATTTACTGGTAAGACTAATAGCCTTTACAGAAAGTAGAAGAAGCTTCTATCACTTGTCTGTCGTGATCAATTATATATTCATAAAAATATTTAAAAACATTTTCTCATTCATCTACACCTAAATAGACATCTATTTCTTCTACAAGCAATTACATTAGATATTACAAAATATTTAATTAATATTTGACTTATTATGTAATAAAAAGTTTTTTAGACAAAA
>NW_022196906.1:29969406-29971147 GCF_008632895.1 Mastomys coucha | reverse complement strand
AAAAAGAGGGGGGATATGCACTGCAGAATGCACTGCACTACACTCCACCCCAGGAGTGTCTTGTTTTTTGCTTGTGTTTTTAGGCATGTTTTGCTTTTTTTTATTGTGTTTAAATATTTCATTTCTTGCCTCTTTTAAGGCATGCTTCACTTTTTGCTTATGTTTAAAGGCTTGTTGCCTTTCGCATGTCTTGAAAAATCCATTTTGGAATGGCATGTTACTCCACTTACTAACACATTGTTTTTCTTAACCCCACCTTGATCTGGGGAAGGGGCTCTGTTGGTGCTGGTACACAATGGCAGCCTAATACATTAATTTGTCAAGTGGATACAGACACAAAATCTTTTTATAGACATGTTTTCGTGCCAAGAATATTGGCTGAATATGTTTACTGGCCAGCAATGTTAGCTTTGGCTGAAATGGACTCCACATTTTTCTAAGAGTAAACATTGGCTTCCCTCTATACCTAGAGATCAAGCAGTGGACCTAAGGGTTGCTAATTTGGGACTAAAGTGCCTGAGACATCTTCAAGTTATTGTTATTTTTAAACTTTTAAGTTTTTATATCAAGCAGACTCATTCTCAGAGTACAAAGATAATCAAAATTCGCTCAGTCCCGAAGCCCTCCTTACCTAAAAAGCAAACTCAGTCCTGGAGCCCTCCTTACCTAAAAAACAGGCTCAGTCCCGGAGCCCTCCTTATCCAAGCTCAATCTCAGAGTTTCTAACGTATAAAGTTATTTATTGACAACTGAACTAAAGGCCTATTGAAGGCAAAGCTATTAAAAGGGCTCCTAGCTTGGGAGCTACTATTTCGCAACCTAACTAGGTGTCTACGCCCAGCTGCCCATCAGCATACCAGCACTGCTTCACATAGACTTCAAGAAAAGTGGACTCCAGAGAGCCTGTAGTAGTTCCTGGACTTTGCAGGCAATAAAGGCATGTCTTGACATTATAGACATGAACGAGGTGCATATAATAATCTGTTTCTGAGACTAGGTCTCTGGCAGTGTCAATCTAAGACAGAGGCACGTGCCAAGTGGTTGTGTTGTTTGAATAAACATATAATAAGCCCAGTTTGTAGAATCAAACAAGCTGCACATGACCTTCATGACGGGTAAGATGCTGTTCAGTAGTATATTCCACAGATTATAACCGTCAAGCACCATAAGACTTTCTGTACAAGATTGTGCTATTTGAGTATGCCTTTAACTTGTTGTTTTCTAATAAAAATGGAAGAATTGTAACCCTCCTGGCTTGAGGGCTGATTCTTCAGACCCTGCCTGCCTCTTATAACCACACCTCTCTGCCCACCTCCTTCTATTTACCACGCCTTGCTCCTGGTTCCAGTTACATCGGAAGTCCCGCATCTACAGAGACCAAAGAAGCTGCTGATTGGGCCTATATGCTGATGAACTTGGTGGAGAGGTTTTGCCTCACCTATTCTACCTGTTGGCTTGTAATAAAGATAATGATTAAATGCGAGATAGCTGGGTGATCACACCTCTTGAGTGCTGTCTAATTTTGACTTTCCACATGGGTAAGATATAATTATGGCTAGCCAATTTTCTCCTAACTCCATTTCCAGAAAACTTTTTCCTATGGTTACCGCTGGCCAGTAACAGATGCATAAAAAGGATCCATCATTCTGCTGCATACATGAAACACATCTCAGCCACAAAGATAAGTATTACCCCTGAGTAAAGTGCTGAAAACAGTTTTCTAAGCAATAGAACTCAAGAA
>NW_022196906.1:29964814-29965501 GCF_008632895.1 Mastomys coucha | reverse complement strand
ATCTCTCTTAATATTTGGCAGGTATATGACTATAGCAATGATAAATGTAATTAAAAGAGACTTTATTTAAGTGTGAATCACTTTTGTACAATAGAAAATGCAAAAGTCTATTACATTATTGTAAGTTGGGAACATATCCTCTACAGACATGTATATAAAACTTATTTTCATAATCATAGCATAATCATTGCATCTTAGAATAATGCAAACATCTATAAAATATCATGTGGAAAAATTGTAAGTTTATACTAGAATACAACTCAGCAATAAAAGAAAATACACATATAAGTCTTCTAAGCCCAGGCACAAGGATATAATGTAGAAACAAAACATCCTCCACAGACCCACAGAAGGTTAAAAAAAAAAAAGAATGAAAGCCCAAGAGAGAATGCTTGACTATCATGAAGAAGGGGGCAAAGGGATAACATAGTCATGAAACAGATTGAAGGAGGAAACTGAGTGGGAGAGAGGATGAGGATTGCAATGGAGGTTTCAGGATAATGTGTGAGAAGAGACAGGAGAGAGATCCAGAGGGCCAGAGGGCCATGAGTATGAATGGAAATTTGTAGCTGCCAGGACTGGTTGGGTCAGAGAATTTCTAGGAAGTGCCAGAGACCTGGGATGGAGGGGGCTTCTGGGAGACTACGGGAGAATGTGTGTGTGTGTGTGTGTGTGTGTGTGTGTGTG
>NW_022196906.1:29954853-29964163 GCF_008632895.1 Mastomys coucha | reverse complement strand
GACTGAACCACCAAGCAAAGAGCATACATGGCTTGGACCTAAGCCCACTGTGCATATGTAGCAAATGTGCAGCTCAGTCTCCATGTGGGTCCACTAACAACTAGAGCAGGGGCTGTTCCTAAAAGTTGCCTATCTCAAGATCCCATTTCTTAAATGGGCTTCCTTGTCTGGCCTCAGTGGGAGAAGATGTGCCTAAACCTGCAGAGATTTGATGTTTCAGTATTGAGAAGGGGGGATCGGGAGGGCCAAATCCCAGATGGGTACCACCCTTTCAGTGGTTAATGGGAGGGAGGACAGAGAAGGACTTTGTAAGGGTAGTAAAGGGAGGGGACAGTGATCTGGATGCAAAATGAATAAATAAACAAATTAGTGGAAGATAAAGGAATTAAAGTACTATGGTTTCCTCCAAAACCAAACAACGTCCTCTGTAAGACATATTTTAGTCACCCTTATGTGTCAACTGAAGGCCCTGCATTTGATCACACTAACTAAGTTTTTAAGTCATTAAATTCATTATTAGGTAGCCAAGTGAAGACAGATAAACATATAGAGTAGGAGCATCACCTAAGAGATATGATGAGATAAGCATAGTGTGAAACTCAAGATTTAATCAGTAGTTGAGTGTTTGCTGGCAATCCCCAGGATCATGACTTGGTGAACAGCATCACAAAGTAAAATGTTAAATTTATTTAATAATTTTAAAAATATTTATTTCATGTGTAGTGGTATTTTGCCTGCATGTATATCCCTGGAGCACATGCATGCCTGATGCCTACAGAGACCAGGAGAGGGTATCAAATCCCATGGAAATAGAGTTACACCCCCTTCTAGCCTCTAAAGCAAGTACATATTTATGTATTATACAGACATGCATGTAGGTAAAATACCCACATGCATTAAAATTATTTTTTGAAATAACAAAGAGTTAAATTATGAAAGAACTTAATTAATTAAAAATGTTGGTCCATACTAAGCATAGTGGCCCACAAGGTAATTTCAGCCTTTGTAAGGCAGGGAGAGAGAGATCTGTGAGTACAGATAAGCCTTGTCTATATTAGAAAATCCAGTTAACCAAAGGATACAGCATGAATTCTTATTTCAAAAGTCAAAAGAGATTAAAGGAATTTGCTTGAGGCTAAAAGCACAGTAGGAGGAGAAAGTTAAAAACAAATAAGTGCCTGGATAAGTCTGGAAGCTGATGATTGGCAGCTTTCCCAACTGTCCTACTTCTTTCTAATCACTTCTGCAAACACCAGAGAGGGATTATTCTATTCCTCAGACATTAGGACATTTATATCCTGGCAAATTACAACAGATTACAGCTTGTTTAGATTCAGAAACCAAGCAATGTAGTAATTCTTAAGGAGAAAGGCAACTACTTTCTTTGTGGCTAAGACCTATATCCAGCCCTGAAACTTAAGAGGCTGCCATGCTTAAGAGATTTAGAAGATTTCCCATCTCCTAATGCTTTTCTCCGTGTCAACTTCTCTAAAGAAGGAATTTCTATGTTTAGTCCCTAGCAGAATATATAACAAAAATATAATCTCAGAGATGTCTACAGCTCTAGCCACAATCTTGTCAGAGGTGTCCAAATTTAGGATAATCTAAGAGAGTTATTTTGGTCAAAGATGATCACAGATACAAAAATGAATATTAGAATTACTTTTCCCATCACATAACCTAGAAGACCACAATCTCTACTACAGATATACAAACATCAAGCCCTACGCTCCTGACAGAAATGGTCCTCCAAAACAAGGGAACCCTAGATATCCTTTGTGCAGAAGTTAGATCTATATATGCCCTTATCAATGAAACATGTTGTTTGTGCATTAATAATTCGAGACAAGTAGAGGAAAATCTCTTGGAAATCAAACAAAAGATGAAAACAGACAGGGGATAACTCAAGAATTAGTACAGATCTCCTGCTTAAGACAGCACTTGGGTGTACCTTTTCCAAGATAGTTTAGGCTTTTTTCCTTCCTATAGCTTTTTTGTTCTTAATCCTATTTTGCATCTTTGGCTTACTTAATGTTCAAATACAACTAGTTAAGAATCAGCATGGACAAATGGTGATTACTACTGCTTGAAAATTTTCAGCATATCAACATTATGGATTCTAGATCATATCATCATTTTACTTTCATCTTGGATGATTCTCAGTATGTGTTGTTAGAGTTTCCTTATTCCTCTGGGAAATTTTGCAAGTGCTTTGATAGAAGATGTGAGTATATGCAACAACCATCTCTCTAATCAAAATAATTCTTTGGAAAATCTTCATCATTGTGAAACCATATAGCATAACTCTTTCTACTCTTATACTAGAATCTCTACTACACCCCACTGTTTGTAACAAGAATAGAGAAGTTAAAGATTTAGTATCTGAAAGATGATTTCAGGAACTCTTAAGCACCTGGTGGCAAGGATGAAAGCCCATACTCAAGAAAAACAATGAGCCCTGACCCAGAATGTGAAGTCTTGGCAGCTGAGGGCAAGAGTTCAGTTAAAAAGTATACAAGAATGCCTATGATTAATCCCCTGGGTAAGTGAGCTTCAGGATGAATGGCAAGGTCTAATATACCACACAAGAAGCAGATTCTATTAAGAAGTTAGACTGGCTTGATTCCCCTCTGCCATATACAGGAGCATATATTGAAGGTATCAAGATGGTATGGCATAGTGGAAAAAGAATAAGGTATCAGGACCTTCCCTTAGGGGAGTGTATGTAAGACTAAGGCCCATATTGTAAGACTAAGTCACATAGGAAGGTAATTATGAAATAGCCCAATGCTTATTGTGCTGCATGTTACAAACACTGCAGTATGACACTTGAGGAATAAAAATTGCCTTTGTGGGTTTGTCTCTCACAAGTCAATATTCATATCCCTGACCACAAAGGCTGACTATAAGAGCTGAAAACATGCAGGAGGAAGTGTAAAAGAGTACTTGACAGAGTTAGTGAACCTTAGAGAACAATAGGAACTGAGATGATTGCTCAACTTACTGTTTTTCCTTTAAAGAAAACTACTATAATAAAGAAAATACAGAGTATAAAATATGTAGGTTTTCTGAATAAACTCTCAGCAACCGTGATTCCCCCTTAGATCATGTTAGTCTCCTTCTCTTGCTGACTCCACAACTCCTATTTTGTCACTGGGCCACACTGGAGATGGACTCTGGCAAACAAACTATTTAACCTCTCTATGATGTTGTCTTGTGGATAAAAATCATTATCACCAGCATCAGTTTCTGACTACTGAGCTCTTCTGGACTTCTAATAGCAGACCCTGACTGCTTGTAGCCCAACATCATGACTTCTAATTCATTTACTGAACACCTAGGGTCTAAGTCCTAATGGCCACAGCTATTTCACCACAAATGCCCAGCCTCAGGGAAAGAAAAATGATGTTATAAAATGTTAAACAGAAGAAAGTGATGAGCTACTCATATCTAGTAAAATACCATCCCATATAAAGAACCCTCTCTCCTTTCCTTCTCAAACTGCTCTTACATATCTAGATGCTTGATTAAATCTTCTGTTAGTTCTTATCCAATTAATTATCTTTTCCTTGTACTAGAACAACACATTGTTGCTAATATAAAACTTAGACCTCTAAATTGGCCTTTTCAATTTTTAAAGACTATCTTCCTGATTTTGCCACCCATGGGAATTTCAAATGCAGATACATACCTCCACTCAAGGATATGTCTAATAAGCTATCAAGAAGATTGGTATTTCCACAAATTCTTCCTACTCACTTATTGTAGGTGTGTGATATTATTCATTGATCACTGGTATCCAACCAAAAGTTCGTTACCTTTTCACTTCTGAAATGTGCATTAAATCAACTAACTTATACTTTTGTTTTCAAAATAATTTCACAACTTATATTAGAATTTTTAGTCCCATTTCTGAATTTCTCAGTCCTATGGGGGCATGTCCCCAGAATGGAAATTGGGTTTGTTCCCAGAATGTGTTGCCTTGTGCTGAGATGGAGCCACAGAGAAGATTATGGTCCACAAGTGTTTGAACAAAACTTGAGGTCTACAGCATCTTCCTACCTGAGATAATTTAAGAATAAAAACACTTTATTTCTAAGAGCTGTGGACAATGCCAAAACACTTTAAATATTTATGATTATGCTGATATAGATGAAAACAGTCATAATATATTTTTGAATATATGATACTCATTACATCTTCAAATACCAAATAACATAAATAATGAAAACTACAAAATTTTTGACCTTCTGAAAAATAACAGAGGATAAAGAAAAGAGGGTACTGTATTGTATATTGAACATTCATCAGAAACCATGAAAGTGATAGTAAGGTGACAGCTTTCAAATACTGACAGAAAAACAGCAACACACACACACACACACACACACACACACACACACACAACTTCAAGGTGTAAATTTGATAGCTAGGCAATATAGTTTAGGAAAAGTTAAAATTTTGCTAAGGAAACAAAAAATGAGATTATAAATTCAGTGTTTTTGAGTACTACAAAAATGATAAAGAAATTCAAATATAAAAGACATGTAATATCAGATAGAAATTGAACTTAAAACATAAATGTAGAGAAGACGATACGGTGATAAGATGATGATAAAAACAGAAAACACGCTTTCCCTCATTTTTAATTGCCCCAGGTGATAAATTCTTTTTATTAAGTTTATTTATTTATTTATTTATTTATTTATTTATTTATTTTACACTCCATAATTTATACCCTGCTCCCACCCATCATTCTACTGTTCCACATTCCATAACTCCTCTCCACTCACATGTCTCCACTTGGATGTCCCCACTCACCATGCCACCTCAACTCTAAACTCCCTGTGGCCTCCAGTCTCTTGAGAATTAGGTTCATGATTTCTCTGCCAGCTGAGTGGCTCGGGTTGCTTCCAGTCTGTCTGGGCCAGACAGTGCCCTGAGCAGACCTTGGGCACAAACACCCAGAGGAAGCTCTACTCCCAGATGCTCTAACAAGCCCAGAGTCACATGATCCCAGAATCCCAGAATCACAGAGACATCTTTACTCTGAGGAGTTCTTATACAATCAGGATCACAGGAAGGACAGGCTCCAGTCAGATTTAGGAAGGCAGGAAGCAGTAGAGATAAGCAGATGATGTGGGGCAAGCATAAGAATATAAGCAACAAAAACCAAGGTTACTTGGCATCATCAGAACCCAATACTCTCACCATTGCAAGGACTGGACATACCATCACACCAGAAAAGAAAGATTCACATATAAAATCAGTTCTCATGATGATGATGCAGAACTTTAAGAAAGACATAAATAGCACCCTCAAAGAAATACAGGAGAACACAAGTAAACAGCTAGAAGCCCTTCAAGAGGAAACACAAAAATCCCTTAAAGAACTACAGGAAAACACAAACAAACAGGTGAAGAAAATGAACAAAACCATCCAGAATCTAAAAACTGAAATAGAAACAATAAAGAAATCAGAAAGAGAGACAAACTGGAGATAGAAAACCTAGGAAAGAAATCAGGAGTTGTAGATGCAAGCATCACCAACAGAATACAAGAGATAGAAGAGAGAATCTCAGGGGTAGAAGACACCATAGAAAACATTGACACAACAGTCAAAGAAAATGCAAAAAGCAAAAAGCTCCTAACCCAAAACATCCAGGAAATCCAGGACATAATGAGAAATACCAAACCTAAGGATAATAAGTATGGAAGAGAGTGAAGACTCCAAGGTAATGGGCCAGTAACTATCTTCAACAAAATTATAGAAGAAAACTTCCCTAACCTAAAGAAAGAGATGCCCATGAACATACAAGAAGCCTATAGAACTCCAAATAGACTGGACCAGAAAAGAAATTCCTCCTGTCACATAATAATAAAAACAGCAAATGCACTAAACAAAGAAAGCATTTTAAAAGCAGTAAGGGAAAAAGGTCAGGTAACATATTAATACAGGCCAATCAGAATTATACCAGATTTCTCACTAGAGACTATGAAAGCTAGAAGATCCCGGGCCGATGTCATACAGACTCTACAAGAACACAAATGCCAGCCCAGGCTACTATACCCAGCAAAACTCTCAATTACCATAGATGGAGAAAACAAGATATTCCATGACAAAACAATTTACACAATATCTTTCCACAAATCCAGCCCTACAAAGGATAATAGATGGAAAACATCAACATAAGGAGCAAAACTACACCCTAGAAGAAGCAAGAAAGTAATCTTTCAATAAATCCACACAAACCTAATTCCACCTCTTACAACAAAAGCAACAGGAAGTATCAATTACTTTTTCTTAATATCTTAATATGAAAATTAATATTACCAACATATCCTAATCAAATGAAATCCAAAAATATGAAGAATTAGAAATTTATTGACTGTCATCCAATGGTCACTCTAATTGGTAATTGGATAAATATGTCCAATATTATACAATCTATATTCACTTTCAGCTTGTTTGTGACAAAGTCTTGCTGTGTAGAACATAATGGTCTTGAGATCTTTCTTCTCCTATCTCAGCCTCTCTATTAGTAGTACTGTTTATTTCATGTTTTTACAGTATACTATGGTTTTCAGAACAGCTTACATATTTTAAAAAAGTATTTATACACCCAAAAAATTAAATTAAATTGGGAGGGGTTTTGTAAGAGAACAACAAAGAGTAAAACTGAATGCTTTGATTGATGTTTGTAACTCTTGTATCAAGTTACCACAGTTAAGTCTTACTTTAAGATTTAAATTTCTTTACTCTATCTAAATAAGTTGTTATAAATAGGGATTTAATTTCCAATTCATCTAGTGATATTTTCTTTACTTTTATTAATTTATATGCATATCTCCACTTGTTTCTGTTTGCAGTCAGCACATTTAGGTGCCTTCTGAGCCCTGAAAAGGCGCTGAAGTAGAGGTGGTTGTGAATCCCCTGTGGTGGATGTTGTGAACTAAATTAGAATGTTAAATGACCTTAACCACTGAGCAATTTCTCTCTAGCCCATAAACTAATAATGTTTTTGATGACTTGTTCTAACAGTTACTGAGGAAAGCTTTTCAAATGTGTGATCATATTAATCTATTTATCTTCTTCAACCCCAATAACAATCTTCTTAATCATTTGTAGAAATCAATAATATGATTTGAAATCCCCATGGCAAAACAAAGGACCTAAAGTATTCCAAAATAACTTTAAAAGGGACAAAATTAGAAGACACATTCTTCATGTCCATATTAGCATGACTATTGTTGTCCCTGTTCAGCACAAGTTTAAACAATAATGTTAAAAAGACATCATGGGTATAACTTCCGACATTTCCAGGTAACAATCTCACAGCAAACTCTTGGATCCTTTGGCTCTTACAGTCTTTCACACACACACATACAAGATCCCTGATCCTAATGCATAGCAGTTGGTTTGTAGGTTTACCTTTTGTGACTGGACTCCATAGATCATTTGGGTTGGTTGCAGTTTTCTGTAATGGTCTCTGTCTTGAACAAAAGAAAAATTTCTCATGTATCTGAAGGCTAGGAAGTATAGCATGAAGTTTCCAGCAGATTCAGTGGCCTAATGCGGCCATTATTATCTGGTTCCTAAATGACCCTCTTCTGTGTATTCACACAGAAGAGAAGAAACTAGGAGTCTTTCTTCTTAATAGGGACATGAATCTTATTTGTAAGTGTTCTTCTATTCTCATGATCTAACCATCTCCATAAGACTCATAAGTGAAGATGATGGTGAACAGTATCCTATAAGGTGACTTAAACAGTCTCAAAACCAAATCATTTTCCATCATAAAGTTTTATCTAACCAACATAAACAAAATAAATAGAGATATTAAAATCAATAACTATTGCTCATTAGTGCATGTAGTCAATGAAAAACAGGGACATTTGTTAAATAAACCTACTTGGCTTTTGTAACTAGATAATTCTAATGGCATCAAGATAATGCTAAATTAAGGATGGCATCTCAAACAAATTCTGTAGAAAAGAACTAGATATTCATATGGAAAAATTTAATATATAAAAGACTACTGATTCAACCTTCAAAAATACACACAAATTCATTCACAAATTCATTCAAATGTGTCAAACACTATTATATAACTTAAAAGTAAAAAAATTGAAGGAATTAAAGAATATTGCTATTCTTATTAATTAAGTTCAACAAGTGATTCTAATATTGCATACAAAGTCATTGCCTTATTCCATCCCCTGGAGAAGTCACCAAAAGTCTCCTATGAAGTTAATCCCACATTTATTAGATATGCATCAATAACCCTCCAAAAGAACTGGAAACATGTCCTGGGAAGTACTGTATACATGCCTTAATTTTGGATGGAGAATACACCACAATGGGCTGGAGTCTTAGAGTAAATAGAAAGGGTTTAAAGGATGCAGACCAAGCACCTGCATTCATCTGTCTCTGCTTACTGACTTTAAGTATAACGTGACCAGCTTTTTCACAATTCTGTCACCATGTTTCCCACTATGGTTAACTGTGCCCCTAAAACTATAATCCCAAATAAACTCTTCTTTCCCAAAATTGTGTTTGGTGAGTATTTGATTATGGAAATGAGAAAAGTAACTAGCATAGGCTTTTATTGAATGTGAATCACCTTTGCACATGAGGATGTCAAAAAAAAAAAATACACCACTGTCAAGTTCTGAAATAACTTGTAACAGAGAAATGTTTGAATACTGCAGAACATTTTAAAACATGTGTTTTGTTTAATGTTTTGTCAATTACATATAAACTAGAGTCATTAGAGAAGAATTATCAATTGGGAAAACATCTCCACCAAATTGGTCTGTGGTAGAGTTTGTTGATTAATGGATAATGTGAGAGGGCCTAGCCAACCATGAAGACTGACAGACCCTAGGCTCATGGTTGTGGTGGTATAAGAAAGCGAATGAAGCCAGCCACGGGACCAAGGACCAGAAAGCATTGTTCTTCCATGGCTTCTGCTTCAGTTCCTGACCTGATTTCCTCAGTAATGAACTGTTACTCGGAACTATAAGATGCTTGTGGTCATGGTGTTTTATCACAGCAGTAGAAAGCCTAACTAAGACATCACTCAAATACCGATCAAATAACAAATGTTTAAATGTTATTCTAATCATAAAATATTATTCAGCTATAAATAAGAATCCAAATATATACAGCAACACATATAGTTGTAAACAGGTCTGACCTAATTGAAATAGTGTACATGCTAGAAATTTAGCTCAAATGATGTCATTAACAGCCCCTACAAGTAACCTCAATATCAATCATAAATCAGTCAGATAACTGATTAACTCTG
>NW_022196906.1:29952399-29953494 GCF_008632895.1 Mastomys coucha | reverse complement strand
TTGGTTAGAGGAAACAGATGATTTGGGATTCACATTTTGTGAAGGCCCTTTCTATTACATTCAGCTATACTTCCTGTATGAGAAAGTTATCCTATATTCTTGTCAGTGTGTGAAAATAAATCTCTTCATTTGCTAAAATAAATGCTATATCCTTTCCATTTTAATGATTTTCTCAGATTGCTGCAGTGAGAAACTCTAACAATATGCCCTGCACTCTATGACTAGGGATGGGGATTCTGAAGCTATATTTTGCTTATTATCCTGCAGAAAATGCAGGATTTAACTGTAGGGTTGATGTCAAATCTGTAATATTTACTATTGGACTACCTACACCTAAATTCAGCATTTATCATGCATGATGAATTTATTGAAGCTGAGTAAGAATTAAGAAAGGAAGTTGACAGCATGCTATATGCTAAATGCTATAGAGATAGATGGAGAAAAGGAATGAATCCAAACATCTGAGAAATGGAGAAGACGGAGAAAATCCAAAATAAAATAGAGAACATCATGGATGGAAAGAAGTAGAGAACATTTGTCTATCCCCAGTTCGGCCACTGAAACAACAACACATGCTGAAGAGGAGGACAAGTAGGTGTCAGAACTTAGAAATAGATGGTCAGGTATTTGTAGGCTACAGAAGTAAAGGAAGTTTATGTGGGCTTACCTAAAGTAGGTCAGCACAAATAGCCAGACTTCTAAAACTTATTACATACAGATGTCTTAGTAATAATACATTCCTTTGGCATGTTTCACAATGAGAGTCTCAATGAATCATCCATCAGCATGTTTGTATAATACCAACAATATCCTGAACCTTAGGGAAGTTGGTTAGGAGGCACACAAATATCTGTAAAATGAATTAGTGACTCAGTAAATGTATAGGCCAAGGATTCCAGCTGAAAGGTCCACTGGCCACTCTGAGATGACTAAGGTCATTTCTGTGTATCATCATTTCTCAGCCCGATAGTTTTTCCAACAGGCACAAATCAAATTCCTAAAAAGAGCTAAGTGGAACTATAGAATTCCCATCTTATTGTCCTTGTGTATATTTATCCAAAAGTCCCCCAAGAACCACCCAGAGACTCCTTTAAG
>NW_022196906.1:29943641-29952389 GCF_008632895.1 Mastomys coucha | reverse complement strand
TCTGTACCTCTACCTGTACACTGGGCAAATTAGTGTGCCTGCCCCTACCCTAGTTCCAAGTGCCTGACTGTCTGTCTCTTAGGAGGTCTGCACTAACCAGGTACAATTGAAGACTGCTCTATCTAAGGACACAGGAGGCCTGCTCTAACCAGGTACAAAGGAGGCCAGACCTAATAATAGGCAACACTGTCTGCCTCTCATGGAACCATTACAAAGTCCTAGATGCTAGGGAAGCAAGAGGCTCCCAGGATCCAACAGGGATGACATTAGATGAAGTATCCAACAAAGGGAGAGATTGAACTTACAGTGATCACCTCCAATAAATAGGCATGACCCTCAGTTCAGGGATGGACCTACCCAACCATCTAAAAAATTTTAACCCAGAACTATTCCTTTCTAAATTAAATGCAGGAACAAAAATAAAATGGAGCAAAGACTGAAGGAAAAGCTGTCCAGAGACCATCTCTCCTTGGAATTCATCCCACAAGGTAAACCCTCTAAATCACCCTTCTTGGATGCTTTAAGGTAAGTTTCTTATGTTTTCTAGGTGGTTCTAAATCTCTTTGTCCTTTGGATTCTACCACCCTTTCTCTGGAGTTAAATAAGTCTTGTGGTCCCTGTGATAATCTTTTCTTTTTTTTTGTCATCTATCATAACTGAGACTTTCCATACTGATGCCTTGTGAGTCACATAGAAAGTTCCATGAACATAGCATTCTCTTTGCGGCTTCCCCTCCCTATACCTTCTACCATTTGATACCATTTCTCTGCCACAACACTGACCTCATTTCCCCTGTGGTTAGTTTTTCAAGTCTCTTGTACACCTAACCATCTCTGGCACAGAAAAAATCTGACCACTGAGTCAGGTTACTCCACATGGCTGTCCACACCTACTATACAATATTTCAGGTTTGAATCTACCAGTGGCCTGTTAATACAGGGGTGAGAAACTTTTGTCCCCCATACTCTCTTCCACTTGATTTATTTAACAGGATACATATGGGTTCTGTTGTAACAGCATCTACTCACAGTATTGATTAGACAATAGCTCTCAGTGGACTAAAAATGATACTGTTGAAATAAAAGTTCTTAAGGTCTTAGGGACTTATATACAAGGCAGTGGTAAATTATAAGAAAGTCCTTTTTAGAGACTGTTTCTGTCTTCAAAGTTACCCCCTCCCTTTGCCATTATTGCAAGGTTTATGAATTCAGTTCTGCAGAAAGCCTTTCCTGAGCAAGCCTAATTCACTAGAGGATGTTTCCTTCAACTCTGACTCTGCCAGCTTCTTCCTCTATCTTAAACTCCTACTTTAGGCACCACTTTACCCAATGCTGGAACTTTCTCCAAATGAGCTTCCTCCCCAGTGCATTGCATCCATCTTAGCTCTGTCCCCTCCTTCCCTAATGGACTACACTCAGCCCATATAATCATTTTACTCAACATCTCCAGCAGGAATTTGAACTTATCCCAGAAATATCTTCCCTGTACTTACCTCAAATGCCCTCTTCCACCATCCTCTCCCTATCTCATATCTCTGGGCCATTCCTATTCATCTATATGATCAAAATCCAAACTGCCTCATATTCTAACTGCTTAGCTTCCACTGCTAGAGAAGTCAGGAAGAGAGAGCATTCTCAACCTTCACATCCCATTTTTCTCTCTGATATTGCACAAGTAGAAAAACAGGCTCCTTTTCAATTGACTACTCAATAAGTAAGTTATTCAAACAGATCACCAGTTCCTATGCTCTAAATCTCAAGGACATCTATATTATCAAAGTCTCTTTTACCATACTGGAATTGGTGCATCTCATTAACACTTCATAAGCAAGATCCCAACTACTGCTCTAGTGGGAATTAGATGATGTTCTCATCTTACTCTAAGTGGAACTATCAACCAAAATCCCCTGATTTCATGTGTCCCATGTCTTAATCTGTCTGATAGGTGAAGAGTATAAATACACCTTCTCTCAAGGCAGTAATTTATAAAATTATTTAGGAGATGATCCAGAGAGTTTGATGAAAACCCAGAAGCTTGCATGCACCACCTTACCGTGGTTCTCCATAAGTACATAAGTCTAGACCTAATTTCAGAAGCTGGAAAACTTTTCATAAACCTGCATTTTATCTCCCAACCTTCCCCAAACATTAAAAAAGAACTGACAAAAATTAGAATCCCACAAAAATGTCTTACTAAACTGACCTTCAAGGTCTTTAATAACAATACAAAGAGACCAACCAACAAAAAATGGAAAAGAGATCAGGCCAAGTGCCAATCACCAGCAACTGCTATGCCAGACAGTCAGAAATGCTCTTCTCATCCTAACAGGATGCCTCTGGATCCTTGCTGCAAGTGTCGTTGAGAACACTGAACAGGAGCCTGCCTGAATTCACAGGCTCCACTGGGTGCTATCTCAGATGTAAGATTAAGGAACATTAGAGCTGAAGCGCTCTTCAAGATCTTAGGTAAAGGCCTAAACCCTAGCTGTTCTAAACCCTAGATCCAGACCATAATTTCCAACTCCTGGCCTCTTGGAACTGGCCATTGACAACTGAAGGTGCCTGAAACCTCAGCTCTAATGATCATTGTGATCACCACCGCTGAGCCCAGAGTGGATTGGATACAGGTGCCCTTTAATCTGATTTCACACTGTTTTTCAGCCTTAAATTAGCATGGGGACACCTTTCATTCTGTCTTCCATCTCAGCTTTAGGAGTTGATGACATTTCCTCCAAACCTCTAAACACCTCATGTTCACTATAAAACTTTATACAAAAGGCCTGTAAATGCTCTCCACAAAACCTGGAAGCTACATAATCCCTATAGGCTTTGGTCATTAGGAAAAGTTGAAAGGACAAATGGCATTATTAAAAGCCATCACACTAAATGATACAAACTCAAATCAGTTGGAGAAATCTTTTCCCTATTGCTCTCAAGAGAATTAATTTAATGTGCCAAGGCACATACAATCATGACTTAATTCCCTTTGAAGTAATCTATGGACCATCCCTTGCTTTATGAAACTGTCCTCTACTGCCCAGGCTTTGGTGCTTGCATTGCTGCCATCTCTACCTTCAAACACTTCATATGACACACAACTGACAAACTTCTACCTATACCTTTTCCTGGCCCAGTATCTCTCCAAATCCACCCAGGATAATGGGTATATAAAAAGACTAGTTTCAACCCTTCCAACCTCTGTGGCTGGGCCTTACCAGATCCTTCTTGTCACTCCCACTGTTGTTAAATTTTTATGTCTTAGTTCTTCAACTCATTATATCCAAGTTAAAGACTACTTACTATACTATCATAACATACTTTCATGCTAAAATTTGATAGGAGGTCAATGCTCAGCTCTGTCCTGGAAGGATGCAGAAGAGCCACCTTTCATCTAGCCTCTCTAACTTGTGTGGATTTCTGGGAGATTTCCAATTCCTATTCAAAAGGCAACCTAATGAGATGGCTCCCTCTCCTGTACTTTTGTCTGATGTCCCTGTATCAAGGGAAGAAAGATTTTTTGCCTATAATCCACATTGAGATATGGCAGCCAACCTCATGAGTTAACACTGATTTTATAAGGTGTTAACCTTGATTTTATAAGTGAATATTGGCTCCAGGCATCTTGTGAATTTTATCCTAGACAAAATGAAAACTTTATAATCAAAACTTTTTATAACATTGCAGGTCTTTTCGTGCCCTAGATCTTCTCTATTTCCCTTTGTTATTAAAGATCCTCTTATTTATAATCACCTAGAGCATGTTCTATTCTTGCCCAATGCTTAACTAGCAAACAATGCTGGCTGCATCTTTCCTTTCTACATCAGAATACATGGCTATTCCAACTCTTGTGCTAATTGAACAGGCTCACAGGCATCACTCTGGACCCCAAACCAAAATGAACCTGTTCTTGCTGATAGGCTTCCAAATTTCATGGCACATATATCTTAATCATATATCAATAATCTCCAAGTTCATGAATAATTAAGTCTCTGTTGACAGACCTCTTATTATGCATATTATCTTAGTGGGCCAAACCCCAATTTGCTTTACTACTCAGTCTGCTACAGAAGTATTCTATCAGGAGTGTTAAACTCTTCTTTATGTCACCTCACTTTTACCAGTAGGCTTGAGCCTACCTCTGATTACCTCTCATTGGGTTGACTGTCATTTCTGCTGCAAACTAAACTTCTCCTGACTGCTGCAATCTCTCAAGCTTCATAGCTTCTCTGACCAATTGTTTACAGTCTATCAGGACCCTTTATTACTGAGGTTACCAAAAATCCCCCATTGGCCTTTTCCTGTGGCTCCCAACAAAAGTTTTCATATAATCCATAAAAAGACACTCTCCAACATCTTCTCTTATCTGAACACACACATTTTTTACACTCTTAACTCTCACCCTGCTGTGACACCTCTGAGAGGAGAAACTTTAGCTGGCTCTCTCTCTCAGTCTGAGGAGCTCATCTTCTCTTTCCAGTGCAACTGACTGTCTATTTGAACAGGACATTCTCCTCTATGTAACCGCATCCTCTCTGTCACTCCACCAAACAGACAAGGACTTGTATAGTTACATATTTATCAAATGTAGCTGTGCCTCCTAACATTTCCTGTTGATTTAATGTCACACATACACACACACACACACATACACAAGCACACACACACACACACACACACACACACACACACACACATTCTTGTACCCCTTATGGTGGCTATAGGAATTACAGCATGTATTGGCACAGAAGTCATGGACCTAAGTTCACCTTTAACTTACTATGATTCTTTATCTTGAGACACACAGAAGAGCCTTCATAAATTTTGTAAGGCCTACTCAAAATTCGGGATTTAATTCCTTTGTTTCAGGAAATATTTAAAAAGTGACACCACCCCATGCTATACCCAGTTTCTCTCTATCTGCAATCTCACCAACTCTAGGCTAGCCCCAGTCTGCCCTCTTCCCCTCTCTGGTTCTCCTGCCTCAGAGCAGCTTCTACCTTCTCAGCCATCTACCCCCTACAGCTAGTTGTCACAAATCCCCTTAACCCAATAAATTCTAGAAGGTTATAATTAATCAGTCAGATTTACAAATCAATAAATTCTAAATTCACAAGATGCCCACACAATCATTTCAGAGCCCATTGATAATGATACAAGCTGCCCTCCTAGCTGAGACAAGTTTACCCAATTATTTTCTTTTATGATATTCATAGCTTTCTGTGGTTATTTAAAGCCACATGGAATCTGGATCATCTTCCTCTTCCTCCATTTTCCTTTCTTCTCTCCAACTGTCATCTCTCTCTCTCTCTCTCTCTCTCTCTCTCTCATTCTCTCTCTTTCTCTCTCTGAAACTCTTAGCTCTGCCTCCATTTTTCCTGACCAATCACAGGCTTCTTATTGTATTAATATTTAAATTAATTGGCCGAAAATTCTGACACATTCCTTGGCAGTAGTCACTCTACAAAACAGGAGAGTCTTAGATCTCTTGATAGTGAGAAAAGAGAAGAGTTTGCTTTTTTTTTTTTTTTTAAGATAAGGATTTTTGCCTTTTGTATGAGTCAATTGAGCCGGGTCAGAGACATAGCACAGTAACAGGCTTATTGTCCTTCAAGAAACAGACAACAGGTGTAAGAGTTATGAAGCAGAAGACATTAGAAAGTTTCAGGATTTCCAGTCTTATGTCTATAATTACCCATCTAATAAGTATCTTGACCTCATATTGATAGACCATTCCCTGGTCCAAAGCATGGACCAGCATGTACTCAGACACACGTACATACATTTTTCTGATGTGAAGTTGTCAATATCAGCCCCTGAGGCAGCAACCTACAACCCACTGAGGAACAAAAAGGAACAAGGTCCATGTCTAGCCTCCTTAGTCTTTCAACCCTGTCCAGCTTGCAGAAGCCAAACATGTCTGCACTCAAGGAATCAGTGTTCACAGCTACCCTACAGGGCCCCAATCCCACCTCCCAAAAGTCTCACCTCAATAACATCAGAATAGGAACTAGATGCCAAAAAACAAAATTTAAGTCCTCCAGACATCCAATCCATAGCAATCATAAAAAAAATGGCTGGTGAACTGTAATCTATAAGGTGAAATAGACCCTGAACTTCACACAGTAGCTTCTGGTCAGAGTATTATATTGCAGTAAATGAATGAAACTACAAAAGTTTTTATTGAAATTAGTATCTTCTGATATTTAAAGGACATCATTAGGGGCTGAAGAGATGTCTCAGTGGTTAAAAACACTGGTTGTTCTTCCAGAGGTCCTGAGTTCAATTGCTAGCAACTACAAGGACTGAGGATCTGATTCCTTGGCATCAGTCACTACAAAACAGGACAGTCACAACTATCTATAATGTAATCTGATGTTCTGGCATGCAGATGTACATGAAGATAAAGCACTCATATACATAAAATAAATAAATATTTTTAAGTGACATTATTAAATAGCTGAAATTTACACACTAAAACAAAATGTTTACAATACACTTTATTAACAAAGAACATGAAGCCAGGATACATAAAGACTTTTCTGAAGTCAATAAACCTGACAAAAATGATCAGAACACGAAAGCAGCTGAAGAGACCTGATGACAAGAAACATATGAAAATGCTGAATGCCACTGTTCATTAGAAAAGCACAAATCCAAACCATTGTAATGTATGAGTGGCTGAAACAGTGAATAAGGACACCAATGACTGCTGATATCAAGTGCTTCATGACCAGTTTGATTGTTTGAATAAGAAATACCTTCTACAATCTTGGGTATCTGACAGCTTGATACCAAGTTGGTGGCACTCTTTGAGGAGGTTTGAGAGGCATAGCCTTATTAGAAAAAGTCTTCAACTGAGGTCAGACTTTGAGATTTTAAAAGTCCTATCCTGTTCTCAGTTCCCACACTCTCCTATTCATGCTTCCAGTACAAGATTTGAGCCCTAAGCTTCCTATACCACCCCACATGTTCCTTGCTTCCCAACCATCATGGATTCTTTCCTGGAATCATAAACCAAATAACCTCTTCCTTTAATAAAGTTGCCTTGGCCATTGTGGTTTTTTTCACAGAAATAGAAAAGTAACTGATAAAGAGACATTTCCAGGGAGTGGGCCATTGCTGTAACAAATCTGATTATGATTTTTGGTTTTTGTCCATTTGTTTTGTTTTGTTTTTATTTTTCAATGTGAAAGACTGTAAGACTTTGGAACTCTGAAATAGAAAAGACACTGAACACTGTAAGCAGTGCTTAATGGGCTATCCTTGTAGGAGCTTAGAAGATAGTAGTGCTGTGAACTATGAGGACTATAGAAGCTAAGCTCAAGAGGTTCCAGAGAGGAACGATATTAGCTATGGGCTTGGGATTGTGCTTATGATATTTTGTCAAAATATATGGGTACCTCTTACCTATGCTCAGCAGATGACACTGTCATTCAAGTGAAGAGGCAGTCTACAAAACTGAAAAAAATTACAAGTTATACATCAAAAAGTGGGTTAGTATCTAGGATATATAAAGAACCCCAAAAAACCTAAATATTAAGAAAAATAACCTAATAAGAAAAAATTGAGGCATGGAACTAAACAGAATTCTCACAAGATGAAATACAAATGACTAAAAAATAACCTTTTAATGTTCATTATCCTAGTCATCAGGAAACTGCTTTACAATTTCATCTTACTCCAATCAGAAAAGCTTAGACCCAAATGACAACACTTAGATGAGAACACTTATTCAATGCTGGTGGAAGTACAATCTGTTATAGCTACTATGGAAATCAGAATAAAAGTTCCTCAAAAATCTAGAAATATATCTATCACCACATGCCCCAGTGATACCACTATTGAACATATATATACTGCTATAGGGAGATACTTGTTCATCTAAGTCCCTCAATGCTAAGTTAAGAAATGGAAACAGGATTCTCTCTCCAGTGACTTTCTAAGGCGGGACCAGCTGGGAGGCACAGGCCTCACAAGTGGCAGGTCAGCCGGGACAGGATCTTCTCAAACTCTGTCCACACCTAGGAGGGACAATAGATCCACAGCACTCTCTGCACCTTTCCTGCAAGTGGAGATCCTGTCTAAAGGGTGTGCTCTGACCCCAGGACTCAGGACGGACAACTAACTCACAGACATCTGTGCCAGGGTTTTACCAGAGGAGAGCTGATCTCCCAGAAGTGCTGACACAGGCTTATGGACTCACAAGAGGAACAAGCTCTAGTCAGAGACAAACAAGAACATCTAACACCAGAGATCAACAGATGGCGAAAGGCAAATGCAAGAATCTTACCAACAGAAACCATGACGACTTGACTTCATCAGAACCTAGTACTCCTACCACAACAAGTCCAGGATATCCCGAAACACCGGAAAAGCAAGATTTGGATCTAAATTCATATCTCACGATGGTGCTAGAGGAATTTAAGAACATGAATAACTCCCTTAAACAAACACAAGAGAACACAGGTAAAGAGGTACAAGCACTTAAAGAGGAAATAAAAGAATTCCTTAAAGAATTAAAAAAGATCATGAGTACACAAGTAGAAGCCTTGGAAACACAAAAATCCCTTAGGGAATTACAGAAAAGCACAAACAAACAGGTGAAGGAATTGAATAAAATCATCCAGGACCTAAGAATGGAAGTAGAAACCATTAAGAAAACACAAAGAGAGACAACTCTGGAGTTAGAAATCTTAGGTAAGAAGTCAGGAAACATAGATGTAAGCATCACTAACAGAATACAAGAGAT
>NW_022196906.1:29937564-29942531 GCF_008632895.1 Mastomys coucha | reverse complement strand
GTCACAAATCAGGCCTCAACAGATACAAGAAGATTGAAATAATTCCTTGTATCCTATCAGATCACCGTAGACTAAAGCTGCTCCTCAATAACAACATAAACAATAGAATGCCCACATTCACGTGGAAGGTTAACAACAAGCTACTCAATGATAACTTGGTCAAGGAAGGAATAAAGTAAGAAATTAAAGACTTTCTAGAGTTTAATGAAAATGTAGCCACAACATACCCAAACTTATGGGACACAATGAAAGCAGTCCTAAGAGGAAAATTCATAGCTTTAAATGTCTCTAAAAAGAAACTGAAGAGAGCATACACCAGCAATTTGACAGCACACCTGAAGGCGCTAGAACAAAAAGAAGCAAATTCACCCAAGAGGAGTCAAAGGCAGGAAATAATCAAACTCAGGGCTGAAATAAAACAAATAGAAACAAAAAGAACTATACAAAGAATCAACCAAACCAGTAGCTGGTTCTTTGAAAAGGTCAACAAAACAGATAAACCCTTAGCCAGATTAACTAGAGGTCACAGAGATAGTTTCCTAATTAACAAGATCAGAAATGATAAAGGAGACATAACAACAGACAATGAGGAAATCCAGAAAATCATGAGATCCTACTACAAAAGCCTATACTCAACCAAACTGGAAAACCTGGATGAAATGGACAATTTTCTAGACAGATACCAGGTACCAAAGTTAAATGAAGACCAGATCAATGATCTAAACAGTCCCATATCTACTAATGAAATAAAAACAGTCATTAATAGTCTCCCAACCAAAAAAAGTCCAGGATCAGATGGATTTAATGCAGAGTTTTATTAAACCTTCAAAGAAGACCTAATACCAATACCCCTCAAACTATTCCACTAAATTAAAACAGAAGGTACTCTACCCATTTGGTTTTATGAAGCCACAATTACTCTTATACCTAAACCATACAAAGACCTAAAAAAAAGACGAAAACTTCAGACCAATTTCCCTTATGGATATTGATGCAAAAATACTCAATAAAATCCTTGCAAACCAAATCAAAGAACACATCAAAATGATCATCCACCCTGATCAAGTAGGCTTAATACCAGGGATGCAGGAATGGTTCAATATATGGAAATCCACCAACGTAATTCACTATATAAACAAACTCAAAGAAAAGACCATATGATCACCCCATTAGATGCTGAGAAAGCATTTGACAAAATCCAACATCCCTTTATGATAAAAGTCTTGGAAAGATCAGGAATTCAAGGACCATACTTAAACATAATAAAAGCAATATACAGAAAATCAGTAGCCAACATCAAACTAAATGGAGAGAAACTTGAAGCAATCCTACTAAAATCAGGGACTAGACTAGGCTGCCCACTCTCTCCCTACCTATTCAATATTGTACTTGAAGTCCTAGCAACAGCAATTAGACAACAAAAGGAGATCAAATTGATACAAATTGGAAAGGAAGAAGTCTAATAATCATTATTTGCTGATGATATGATAGTATACTTAAGTGACTCCAAAAATTCCACCAGAGCACTCCTAAACCTGATAAAGAACTTCAGCAAAGTAGCTGGATATAAAATTAACTCAAGCAAATCAGAGGCCTTCCTCTACACAAAGGATAAACAGGTGGAGAAAGAAATTAGGAAAACAACACCCTTCACAATTGCTACAAATAATATAATGTACTTTGGTGTATCTATAACTAAGCAAGTAAAAGATCTTTTTGATAAAAACTTCAAGTCTCTGAAGAAGGAAATTGAAGAAGATGGAAAGACTTCCCATGCTCATGGATTGGTAGGATTAATTTAGTAAAAATGGCCATCTTATCGAAGGCAATCTACAGATTCAATGCAATCCCCATCAAAATTCCAACTCAATTCTTCACAGAGTTAGAAAGAGCAATTTGCAAATTCATTTGAAATAACAAAAAATCCAGGATAACCTAAACTATTCTCAACAATAAAGGAACTTCTGGTGGAATCACTATTCTGGACCTTAAGCTGTACTACAGAGCAATTGTGATACAAACTGCATGGTATTGGTACAGTGACAGGCAAATAGATCAATGGAACAGAATTGAAGACCCAGAAATGAACCCACACACCTATAGTCACTTGATCTTTGACAAAAGAGTTAAAACCATAAAGTGGAAAAAAGACAGCATTTTCAACAAATGATGCTGGTTCAACTGGTGGTTAGCAGGTAGAAGAATACAAATTGATCCATTCCTATCTCCTTGTACAAAGTTCAAGGCCATGTGGATCAGGGACCTCCACATCAAACCAGATACACTGAAATCAATAGAAAAGAAAGTGGGGAAGAGCCTGGAGCACATAGGCACAGGGGAAATTTTCCTGAACAGAACACCAATAGCTTATGCTCTGAGATCAAGAAATGACAAATGGGACCTCATAAAGTTGCAAAACTTCTTTAAAGCAAAAGAAACTGTCAATAGGACCAACAAATTGGGAAAAGATCTATATCTGATAGAGGGCTAATATCCAATGTATATAAAGAACTCAAGAAGTTAGACTCCAGAGAAACAAATAACCCTATTAAAAGTGGGGTACAGCGCTAAACAAAGAATTCTCAACTGATGCATACCAAATGGCTGAGAAGCATCTAAAGAAATGTTCAACATCCTCAGTCATCAGGGAAATGCAAATCAAAACAACCCTGAGATTCCACCTCTCACCAATCTGATTGGCTAAGATAAAAAACTCAGGTGACAGCAGATGCTGGAGAGGTTGTCGAGAAAGAGGAACACTCCTTGATTGCTGGTGGGATTGCAAGCCGGTACAACCACTCTGGAAATCAGTTTGGCGGATCCTCCGGAAATTGGACATAGTTCTACTAGAGGACCCAGCTATACTACTCCTGCGCATATACCCAAAAGATGTTCTAACATGTAATAAGGACACATGCTCCACCATGTTCATAGCAGCCTTATTTATAATAGCCAGAAACTGGAAACAACCCAGATGTCCCTCAACAAAGGAATAGATACAGAAATTGTGGTACATCTACACAATGGAGTACTACTCAGCTATTAAAAACAATGAATTTATGAAATTGTTAGGGAAATGTATGGATCTTGACAATATCATCCTGAGTGAGGTAACCCAATCACAAAAAAACACACGTGGTATGCACTCTCTGATAAGTGGTTATTAGCCCAGAAGTTTGGAATACTCGAAGTACAATCCACAAACCACAAAAAACTCAAGAAGAAGGAAGACCAATATGTGGACACTTCGTTTCTTCTTAAAAGGAGGAATAAAATACCCATGGAAGGAGTAACATCAACTAACTATGTAGCAAAGACTGAAGGAAGGACAATCCAGCCTGATATATCTGTCTCCTGAGAGGCTATGACAGTACCCGACTAATACAGAAGTAGAGATTCACAGCCATCCATTGAACTGAGTACAGGGTCCCCAATGAAGGAGTTAGAAGGACCAAAAGAGCTGAAGGGTTTGCAGCATTCAGCTGCAAAGAATCTTTAGATGAATATGGATTAGAAATCATAATATAAGCTAGGAAATTTCATCATGCTGATGTTTTTGTTAAACATACAGTCTGAGAAAATGGAAATGCCCTTCATCACAAAAATATAAAAGCAAAGCTTGAATTATATTAAATAACATTCCATCCTTACAGGCAAATGCTTTCTAATAAACATTTAGGTGAATGGAAAACTCATGGTTTGTTGCTGAGAACACCCTTGCTCTACTTAATAAGATGCTTCATTGATATATGTTAGTTAAAATACGCATTGATGAAATGTTTCAAAAGGCAGGGTAAGAAATAGTATTGTCACATAAATACACGTGCAGTGTCATCTGAACATCTGACTCGTCATAATGAAAGGCAGTAACAAGAAAATGAGTCTTGAACACTTGTATGCTTTGGTACAGGAAATGTGAATACAAAGAACATATTACATGAAAGATGTCGGTTTTTCTCCTCTTCTTAGAAATTTTAACACTGAAATGTTAATTTGGGAAAAACATTGAAAGGAAAAATATTCATAAACAGGAAAATGTATACATGCTGATTTTGTTATACAATGGATATTTGCTATTGTATATCAATGTTAATGTTTGTATTTAGTGTGTATATACATGTATATATAGATATACAGAATCAAGATATATATATACACATATATCATGTTTATTATATTTATATATATGTATATATATCCTATTTATTATAATTTTTATATTCCTCAGAAGATATTTTCTTGCATTTTTATACATGGCAGAATAGTGAATGGATTAAAATTCAGGCCAATCTGAATGGTATATGGAACAGTGGTTCTCAATCTGTGTTTGTGATTCCCTTTGTTGATCAATCTTTCTTCACAGGCACTGCCTAAGACAATCCTGCTTTTCAGATGTTTACATTACAATTCATAAGAAGAGCAAAATTACAGATAGAGGTAGGTAGAAATGGAAGTAATTTTATGGTTGGAGGTCACTGTACAGTGAGGAACTGTATTAAAAGTTTGCAGCATTAGAAAAGTTGAGAAGCACTGATACAGAGTAACAACATGCTTAGTTTAAGCTCTGTGCATAGCCTAGCAGTCCTTAATGATGTATTCTAAACTGTTAAATCATGTAGAACTTCCATGTACTCTACCTTGACTCTTTCTTTTATCAAATATTTTCTAATTTTTCTAATCAATTAGGTTTTCAATGAGTCTTTATAAAAATAAGACATTTAACTTGTTATTCATATGTATTATGTATTAATACAATTAAAATTATCCTTTGTGACTGAACAGAATTTTATCTTCACTTAAATTTCATGAATTCAGCACAAAATTGCATATACAGATATATGAAGTTTACTGTTTCTACTTTCCTCAGAAGATATTCTCTTGCCTTCTCTACATGTGGCAGAATACATAATAAATTCAACTACACTTTTGGCCAATGTGAATGGTATGTCTCCAGGCCTTTTTTTTTT
>NW_022196906.1:29932129-29932569 GCF_008632895.1 Mastomys coucha | reverse complement strand
TTTTTTTTATGTGAATGTTTCTGACTTCTAATTATAGGTTATACATAGAACATGTTGATGGCAAAGTTATAAATCATAGTAAGTGGAGCCTGATGGTGTTGGCCAGCTCATGATGTTAATCCCATCACTTGGGAGGCAACTGCAGTGGATCTCTGAAATGGAGGCCAGCTTACATAGAGAGTACAGAAAGCCAGGAATGAAGAAGTTTCTGGTAGTGTCATGTGATGCATACTCACATAGTATTGTGCTGAGGCAAGATCCACGGAAGGACATGTGCTGCTTGGAGAAATTATAAATAGGACTCTACAGGCAGTACAGGACTCTAAACAAGCTAGCATGTTTGCATCGCTAGCCTTGAAATGCTTCGTTGTTCTTGTGTCATTGCCGATCTTCACTTTGTTGAGAGCACTGCAGAGAACTTCTGGCTTCTAGTGCCGCGT
>NW_022196906.1:29929789-29930144 GCF_008632895.1 Mastomys coucha | reverse complement strand
TTAAAAGATGAAATCTCAGCCTACTATGGCTTGGAGGAATTTAATACCCCTTATAAATGAGAATATTTCACAATTATATATTTATGAAAAGCACATTTATTAAAATGCTCATCATTTTATATTTTCAGTTTTTCATTCTTGGTTGCTGAACATATAAGGCATATAATGCATTTATTAATTAACCTTTTCTAAGTCTATCAACAAATGATATTGAGAATTTAATATTAAATGTCATACTTATATACTAGATACATTAATTAGAAACAAGTTTTGTGTGATCACTGTTTTCTCTTATAGTGCTAACAAGGCTCAGAACAGTATAATAAAATCAACTTTAAGGAATTTGGTATTTCTT
>NW_022196906.1:29929376-29929779 GCF_008632895.1 Mastomys coucha | reverse complement strand
TGACTCCTGATACATCATTACTTCCATATAACCCAATCCCAAATAAATTATGAATATTTAGGCATTAAAGTAGGCAAATCATGTATATTAAATTATATGAAAACTCTACTTTATGAATTTTGTCTTATAACTTGAGGAATCTACTGGTGTTTACCTGGTAGAGTCACCTTTTCAACTGACAGTTTTTATGCTATTTGATGACATTGACAGACAGAACTGGGATTCGTACTAATAACCAACTTTACCTCCAAATGCCCCCTGCATTAATTTCTTGTGGGCTCTCTTGATTATCTATAGTATTTTAGCACTTATGTAGATGGATATATTTGCTATAAAACTAACACTTTTTAAGGATCAGATGGAAGCACACACAGAGAAATAATTCATGTTAATTTATAAGTAA